>NC_040906.2:51668078-51968807 GCF_004126475.2 Phyllostomus discolor
CCCTCTCTACTTTGCTTCACCTAATAATTGCAAGCTTTGGCCTCCTCCAGTCCCTGGCTTTTCTTGTCTGTGTCTTTATTTTGCCTTGTATTCCTATTTTAGAAATCACTGTACCTCAGTAATCTGAGCTCATTAATTCATCCTTTAAAAGGCAACCAGTGCCCTGGCCAGTGTGACTCAGTTGGTTGGAGCATTGTGCCATGCACCAAGAGATTGCAGGTTCAATTCCCAGTCAGGGCACATGCCTGGGTTGAGGGTTATCCCTGGTTGGGGCACCTATAGGAGGCAACCAATCAGTGATTTTCTCTCCCTTTCCCAAATCAATAAACATATTTTTAAA
This sequence comes from Phyllostomus discolor, assembly GCF_004126475.2. Lineage (NCBI taxonomy): Eukaryota > Metazoa > Chordata > Mammalia > Chiroptera > Phyllostomidae > Phyllostomus > Phyllostomus discolor. The sequence goes on from NC_040906.2 coordinate 51,668,419, forward strand.
TATTTTTTAAAAGGAAACCAGTGATTAACCTTCCCAAAGGAAGATCAGACTTTTTTCCCCCACCTAAGAAATTATGTTTTATTATACTTTTGGAGAGTATAGAGTTAATGTTTTACATTTTCAGAATATTTTACCATAATTACACCTTCAGAATTGAGAAGTCATATCATTTTCCAAGGATCATTTAGTGCTTAAACCCCCTTCCAGGAGAGTGCTTGGTGGTGTGGTGGTAGTAGTGATATTTACACCTGCTTGCTGGGAGAAGGGCCAAGGCGGTCAGCTGACTTTACAGAAAAGCTCTGAAATGTCACTGAGTAGTCACAAGACTTCAACTTAGGCTGCTAATGCAGTGGGAATTCAGTCTCAGAGGTCGTGCTGCTGTCCCGGTAGGACACGGGGCAAATGGCCCATTCTTTCCTTTAGCAACTAGACTGCTGGGCCTTTAGTGACCACTGCCCAAAGGTAGACTGCATAGCTTTCATAATGAGCTACACGTGGCAGTGTCCAGAGCAGCATTTTGAGTTAAGTGGAGGTTTCTATAGAACCCTGTTAAATTCTTATGTTTCTAAGTTCCTGGAAGGCAGAGGGAGATCTTCCTTTAATATTATGATAGTGATAATAATAATAGCAACAGTAAAAACATAAGAATGACTAACAGTTACTAGGTGCTTGCTCTAAATTAGACAGCTTTCTAGAAAGTTATATGAATTCATCAATCCTCATAACCACCTTAGATGCCATGTTTATCTCTGTGTGAAAGATGAGGAGACAAGAGTTTCAGAGAGATTAGCTATTCCAAGGTCACACAACTAAGTAGTAAAGCCAGGTCTCCAGCTCAGGCGGTCTGGTTCCAGAGCCCTCACCCTTAGCCATCGTGTCGCATAGTGCTGTGCGCACCCGAGTGTTTATTGAGAACATTTCAAACACTTGTGACTGCCGGCAGTTACCAGTCACAGATACATGGATTTCATAGGAAACGAGAGGAGTTTGGCTGCAGTCAGTCACTGGGTTCATGTGGGGCAGACGAGAAAGGACAGCCAGTGTGAATTTTAACTTTGATTCCGTGCTGGTTAACTTTTTGTAACCAAATTCTGTTCCTCATACTTAAAGTCATTTGGACAGATCTTAAATCGAATGCCAATCCCTAGTGCCACAGAACGAGTGAATTATACATGAACGTAGTGGTCATCAATGTGTAGCATTTAAGAGTGTAATCTGAGCCTGGGGGAGATTTTGCTAAATGTGCTTATATTCCATATTTATTTAAAAGTACTCCTTGCTTGAGGTGCTTCCTGAATCAAATCAGAAGTTCTAATTGTGTGCCTCAAACCCTCCTGCATATCCTGCCCCTACCAGTTTGGGGCCTTGAGATCAGCTCTGGTTCTCATCCCTGGAGTGTGACTCCTACCTCTAAACCCGTATTCCTTTCCCCTCCTCCCCACTTAGCCATGCCATCCTCCTCCTTCAACATTCTTAAGACTTACACCTCTAGGAGCCAGTCCCATAGTAGTTGTGTTAAAACCAATTATGTCCCCAAGTTGGCTATAAAATCCACTACCGCCAGTAGTGGTAAAATCCACTATGGGTGAACATGAAGGCCACCCATAAACCACTATAGAGAACGATATTTACAAAGAAGAAATGACAAGCCAAGCGTCATCCAAAAGTCCACCAAGGAAATATTTATTAACCAGTTCAAACCTGGTTTTTGTTCTTTTGCAGTCCGAGCATATCTGGGTTCTGGATTTCAATGTTGCCCTTTGTGTTTATAGGAATGCTCCAGAGTCTTTTCTTTACTGTTGTGATTTTGCTTCTGGAGCTGTGGAGCTGGTAAAGGTATGTCTTACATTTTCTTTAAAGAGAGCCACATAAGAATCTGATTTATTTGCTGTTGAAGTGATTGGCTGGGGTGGAGAGGATGTTTCCACCTCAGATGTTATCTGTGACCATGTTTAACTGAACTTTTACTATTTCTGGGAACCATATGATTAATTGATGCCTAAGATATAACCCTAAAACAATAAACATTGTTTTGAATTTAACATAGAGTTGAAGGGACTAGTACAGCTAGAAAGGCCAACAGCTCTGGCAAGGTGACCCTGTTCATATTTACATCCATAAAGCCTTATACACAGTCTGGCACAGAGTAGGTGCTCATAAAATTTAAATTTTTGACAAAGAAAACAACTGAAATGTCCTAGAAGGTAAGGAAAACAGTGGGGATCCTGGACTTATTTGACTAGTCCCCAAATGCTAATGAGCGCAACCTTAGCGAGGAGAGGTGTTGCTGATGTTAGGAAACGGGAAGGGAAAGGAACTCCTGCAAACAAAAGTGTGTAGTAAACACATGGAACACGATTTCTGATAGTAAGAGTAATGATTTCTGATAGTTATTCACATAGACTGTTTCTAAAATACTGAAAAGCCTAAAGGGGCAGGTAAAATTTACTTGCAGTCACACTTTCTGGAGTCTGAGGGTGAGTCAATGTCAATATTTTGGTATATATCCTTGTACTGTTGTTTTTGTAGGTGAATTGTGTGTGTGTGTGTGTGTGTGTAGACTCTAATGCAATCTTTTAAAATATAGTTTGCACACCCTACAGTTCGTCATTTTAAATATGTAATTCAGTGGTTTTTAGCATATTTACAAGTTATGCGACCATCACCACTATCTGATCTTCATCATGGCGTACATTCAAAGCCAAATGAGACGTAGAACAAGCGGTCAGGGAGAGTGCCGAGGAGCCCCTGACGCCACACAGGGCCGTCTCCCGACAGCGCTGGTGGTGGGTCAGGAAAACTGCCCCGCTCCGCCATGAAAATGCAGGAGGGACCGCAATCAAGTCCAAGTGTTAGACGTGATTTTCGATGGCAGCTTCGAAATAAGCTAACAATACTGAATCGGAAATAAAGTTCACTCACCTTTATAGAGGAAAGGCACTTGGGAGCATACTTTTTACTTCTTTGGGAGAAGTAAAAAATTGACGTTTTTATTTTAAGAAAAATACTATAAATCTTAACTAGTCTTTTTTCTTTCTTCGTATTCCTTCATCATGACAGTCACACCCATCCTACAGAGCAGCCCAGTGTTGCGCCTTCGTGCGCGATGTTTGTGATGACCGCGTGCCCTACCCCTTCCCGGACGGGGCCCTGGACGTCGTCCTCCTCCTCGTCTTTGTGCTCTCTTCTGTCCACCCCGACAGGTGGGTGACCCCGACAGGGCGGAGCACATGTGCGGACCCCCTTTACCAGTGCTAGTTTTTAGAGCTATCAAGGCAAAAGTCACAATTCTTTAATTTATTACTTAGTGAACGACGTTATGTATAATACACAGCCTTTTAAATACAGTTTTTTCTTTCTTCAGACTTTTAGAAAGAAACTGGTCAAACGACTTCATTAGTGAGCTTTCTGTCACTGTCAGAATGAAGTGAGCACATTCCAGCAAGACACATATCTATTAAAAGTGACAGTGCTTCAAGGAAATTACAAATTCCAAACAGCCTAATAGACTCCCAAGAGGGAAATTGTGCTTGGTGATCAGAAACAAACATCTTTGGTTTAGCATCTTACTGAACATCCGTGAAGAGGTGGGCTGGGAATGTACTTGGCCCCACACAGGTCAGTCAAGGGGCTTTACGAAAGTTGTTTTAAAGAAGCGCACCAGGGAATTACGGATTATCAAGATTTGCCAGATTAACCTTGAACTTTTATAATCTAACACTGACCTAGTGGCATTATTTAAATATTTATGACTTAAATTTTTTGGTTCACACACAATGTTCTAAAACAGTAAGCATAGCTTGTCTCCTTAGAGGAAGCATAAAGAGCTATTACCAGCAATTAAAATGATCACTTTTCTTAAGATTCTGCCATCTCATATGTATTAAGGCCCATGCGTGGTGTCAGGGGATATTGTGCTTTTGTAAGTTTTCTTAAAATTGGGTTTTCTACTGTGGGAGTAGATTCAGCTCCAGGAAGGAGCCTCTGGTAGTAGATACAGACTTGACCTCAACCACCTTTTGTCTGATGAGTGTGGGCCTTTCCCAAAGAAGCTGAGTTGCTGTGCGCTTCTTTCTTTGCAATCACAAGGTCACTGGGACTCTTTACAGTCCTTCTACTTCTCATTCAGAGGTGAGCACTTTGATTACTTGTGGGAAAACAAATTAGATTTCTAAATAAACCTGAATGAAAGATATTATTTGTATTTAGTGAGATGTATCAGGTTCCAGGAGGCTACTTCTTCTCTCAGTCTCTATAACCTATATTTTCAGCTAATCTGTTTAGACTGTTGGCATTATTCAAGTACTAGTAGAAAGATGGCACCTATGTGTTTCATTTCATAGTTAAAAGGATGGAGTAGGTGGATAGAGAACAAGATTTTCTACTTGACACTCATAACAGGAAATGTTTAAATTCCCAATAAGACCACAAAAGGACTATTTGAAATTAGTTTAGATAATATTTTTCTCATGATTTGAATTGAATGTTAAAGAGAGGGGAAAACAGGTGTCTTGGATTGTTTGTATAGTACAGTACATTCATTCTATTTATTTATTGTAGAGTAAACTCAGATGTATCATGTCACTTTCTTACCTACATGGGAATGATCTAAAAATAAGGTAAATGAGAGAAAGAATGCAATAGTTAAGTGAAAAGGAAAGGCAGTATCTTTAGGGTCATTTAGGATTGTGGTAGTAGATTAAGCCCCAGGAAATTTCTAGAAAACTAGCTTCTTGCCAGCTTGTAAAATCCATGCACAAAGGAACAGCAAACAGTTCAGCTAGACCTTGAGTCTACAGGACCCAGCTTTTTTTTTTTTTTTTAATTTTAGATATGGGAAAGGGAAAGAGAAAGAGAGGGAAAGAAACATCGATGTGGTAGAGGGACATGGACTGGTTGCCTCTCTCATGCCCCTACCTGCGGACATGGCCCACAACCCAGGTATGTGCCCTGACTGGGAGTGGAACCGGCGATCCTTCAGTTGCCAGGCTGGTGTTCAACCCACTGAGCCATACCAGGCAGGGCTGGGGTCCCAGCTTTAGTGGTAATAAACCATAGGAGGCTAAAAGAGAAGCGTTTACTGCTCTTCTTGTCACTAAAATAAAAGAAAGCATTATATGTTTCCCACAGACCCAAGCGTAACGTGGGCAGTCAATACGCATTTTTTAAAATATCTTCTTTTCCTTCTCCAGAGACAGGTGAGGATAGCAGAGTTGGCCCAAGTCGGGTAAAGAAAGAAAAGGGACTTTTTCCCGTTCTTGTCGGGCCCGTCTCACTGCCAGCCGCTTCCACCCACAATTCCTAGGACCTGGCCCTGGAACTGCATCGTGAGCCACGGTGGGAGGTTCAACAAAAACAGCTCCCACGGCTTGCCTTTTAGCCACAACACCAGACATTAAAGCAGAGTTGGGAAGGAAGGATTTATGGAAGGAGGCAGCTACATTCTAAACTACAGTTGACCCTTGAACCAAGCGGGGTTAGCAGTGCTGGCCCCCATGCAGTTGAAAGTCTGCATACAACTTTTAACTCCCCCAAAACTTGGCTATTACTAATAGCCTACTGGTGACTAGAAACCTTACCATAAACAGTCAATTAACATATATTTTGGATGTTATTGTACTCTTGCAATAAAGTAAGTTAGTGAAAAGAAAATATTGTTAAGAAACTCGTAAGGAAGAGGAGATACATTTACAGCACTGTGTTGTATTTGTTGACCCCGTAAGTTTACGTCATCTGTTTCCAAGCTGGATTGTCAGCACCTACATCAGTACTGTCTCACAGGATACAAAACTCTGTCATGTTATACATACTGCCAACACTAGATACCAAAAGTGAAAAGATACCATGAAAAAGAAATGCATACTCATTTAGAGGCATAACATTTCATCAGCAATATGATTGCTTTATGGTTGCCTAGTGTGGTCAATACTGTCACTGCCTGGTGGTCAGGAAATTGCAAAAAAGCTTCCAGTGTGTGTATGGGGAGAAAGCCCATGTGTAAGCGGCCCGGCGCTGCCCAAACCCGTGTTGTTCGCGGGTCAACTGTATTTGGCTGTTCATGTTTTTGCATTTTTGTTTCATGCTCATTTTAGTAACGATTGCAGAAAGAGACTTTTCCCTGTAAATAAAACACTTAACCTGAAAGTGAGTTATTTTAAGGCTTAGGTGTAGCTTTATTTAATTGCCAAAGCCTAAAGATATAAGCACAGTGTGGAAAAAAAAAAAAAAAACCTGTAATAAAATAAACAAGGAAAAGTACTTTTTTCCCCATTCATGTACTTACGTTCCAGGTTTTTTTAAGGAGCTTTTCATCTAATCATGCCGCTTCTTTCTGCTATACCTCTCTCTTGTTTACACAGTTATTTTCGTTTTCTCACTGTCCATTTCTTTTACAACCTGCCAGAGTCTGGCGGCTCTTCGCCCCATCATTCCACTGAACAGCATTTTAATTGGAAGGAATGTCCAGATTATCTGATCCCAAACCCTCATTTTTAAAGTAAAAAGTCTCAGAAGCTCTAAGTAGTGCGGATAAAGCAAGGATGGCAGGGAGTTAGTGTGCCAGCTCCCACTGACCACTCTCTGCCCAGGGCAGACGTCGATGACTGGTTTTGTGCTCTGATCTTCATTCCCCATGAGCCCTAACAGTTCTCAGTACAGCTGTCAGCAGCCAGTGTCAAACACTGGGCACTGATATAACATCTGAAATCTGCCATCTCTCGCCCATAACCACACGTAAGTCCATGAACACTTAACCAAAAACATTATGTCAAGAGCAGTGACAAGGGGTCGTATTTGATGGGGAACCAGATGAATAGAATGAATAATAAAAGAAAGAAAGTAAAGGCTTCCCACTATTGAGCTGGGGCTTGCAGTGTGAACAGAATTTAAATGGAGAGTGAGAAGAGAGTTCTTTTAGGGGAAACCACAAGAGCAAAGGTGGGGGCTGCTCGGAGCCAAGCATGTAGTAGTTGGGCTAGAGCTGATGCTTCAGGTTAGGAAGTGGTAGGAAAGAGGTTGTAAAAATTAATTGAGCCAAGTAATGATTTGACAAAACCATCATTTTAAACAGAACAGTTCATCAGTAATATCCAGAAAGAATTGACAGAGAGAACAATAAAACATGATAGGAAGCTTTTCTGTTCTCAGGCCTGAGGAGGTAGCAGGCCTATGGGAGTACCAATGGGAAACAAAAGATAGAAAAAAGTATCAAAGATGTCATTTAAAAAACAGAATTTGATGACCAGATGGTTTTGGAGAGGCTATTGGAAGACTATGAAAATAAAAGGGTTTAAGGATAAGCTTGAGGATATACACTTCAGTGAATGACGGTACCTTTGAACTAAGTAGTCAGAATAAAAGGAGTTAGTGGTGAAAGAAAGGCGAACCCTGTTTGGATATGTACAACTTGGAATGGCCTGGCATATGTGTTTGTCTTGCAAGGAAAATGGAGCAACGCCCATTTTTATCTGACTTGGAGCTACCTTAATTTGCTATAAATATCAGAAAATGTCTGTGTAGGCTTTTTTAAAAAAATTGATTTTTCAAGAGAGGAAGCGGGAGAGAGAGAGATTTGTTATTTCACTTATTTATTCACTCACTGGTTGGTTCTTGTATGAACCCTGACTGGGGATCGAACCCACAACCTGGTGTTTCAGGATGATGATGTAAACAACTGAGCTACCCAGGCAGGGCCAATGTCCAGGTGGTTTTGTAGTTGAGGTTTGGCCTCATACATCAAGCTCTATAAAGTACCACTCTGGTCATCTGGGATCAAGAAATACTCTGCCATTTGAATCTGACAATTCAGCAAGTTGGTATCCTTTTGTCTTTCTATACAAAATATTTTTTGTTTTTGCTGCCCTTATTTTTGTGGTTTAGGCTTCTTTGGCCTTGTCGAGCGAGCTTTTCTTATTTTATCTTTAAGAAAGTTAAATGTGGCATATAAAACAAGATTTCTGCAAACAGGGTAACTTGCTTTGTTTTCAAAGGATGCAAGGTGTTGTAAACCAATTGTCCAAGCTGCTGAAACCTGGTGGAATGCTGCTATTTCGGGACTATGGGAGATATGATAAGACTCAGCTGCGTTTCAAAAAGGGTAACAGTATATTCTGCTTCAAATCATTTTCATGTGTTTTAAAGAATGCCTTATTTATATTTCATGCCAAGAGTTTGTTTTTGTTTCTGTTGTTTAAGTACCACTTTCTCTGCTCACAGTTGTTGTTTTTTTTCCAGGGCATTGTTTATCTGAAAATTTTTATGTTCGAGGAGATGGTACCAGAGCCTATTTCTTTACAAAAGGTTTGCTTATCCATAAGAGGAAATAATTAGCTGTAAAAAATCTTTTTGGTTATTGTTTGCAGAGAAAAAATTCAAAAGCTCTAAAAATGGGGCTTCAGTGGTTGATTAAACATTAGGTGTCTTCACACTTTGGTGGCTACACTACTCTATGTAAAAGCTTGAAAATGGCCTTTTTGCCCGCTAATCTTTTCCAGTCGAAACTGCTTTTAAATAATCACTTGTTCCATCCTTATACCCAAATGAAGAGGCAGTCTTGTCCATTTTGGAGGTAGTGTTAGTCCAGATAGGAAAAAGATTAATGATATGCCACAGCCAAAGGAAGGAATATGATCATAAGAGTCCTTAGAAAATTACTTAGCTCTTTTTAATTTCTCATTTTAAAAAAAGCATTTAAAATGAATCTTGCATTCAAAGACTTTCCCCCAGACTTTTGTGAAAACTATTCCAATGTGTCATTTGGGGTCTCTGCAAACCAACAAAAACTCAAACAGGGGACAACTTTCAAAACACTGAAAGTTGTAACCAATAGTGGTGTATGCCTGTGCTTGCTGTGGTCACCTGCTTATGCTTGGTGTATTTGTATGAAGTAGAAGAAACCCGCTTGATTTCACATGTTTCTTCCTTCACCAGTTTGTACTGGAGTATTTGTTAGTATGAATGAAAGTTAGTCATCCCATTTACTGCTCCATGTTCCTGACTGCTCCCCCCAACCCAGTCACATGTCATACATTTGATTGCTATTTTCATCCCACAGGGGAAGTCCACAATATGTTCTGCAAGGCTGGGTTAGACGAGAAGCAAAATCTGGTTGATCGTCGCTTACAAGTTAATAGGAAAAAACAAGTGAAAATGCACCGAGTGTGGGTTCAAGGCAAATTCCAGAAACCATTACACTTGACTCAAAAAAGCTCCCAGTTGGTATTTTCACACCATTCTCATAGCTGAGCTATGTACCATGTTAAGGTACAAACCAGAAGACTACATGATTCAAAGACTTCCATAAATTTTTCATTTTTGAAAAGACAATCAGAAGAAGAAAATGCATAGACTCTGCTGTTTATCGTGGGTGAACTTTTGTATATTCTAACCATATGTAAATGATTTGGAAGAGTACACCATATTCTGTGTTTTCAAAACTTAATATGATCAAGCTTGTTTGGGTTTATGATGTCTAACCATTTTGTTTGTTTGAATTTTGTAAGCATTCAATTAAATTACTGTTATAAGTCAGATGATTCTGAGAAACCGTAACCTTTTATTTTTTAGAAGTGGAAAAAATCACCTACTCTACATATTAGTCAAACAGCAAAATTTCGCCCCCCTCCAGTGTTATCTGGTAGCAGAGAGACAGCTCACCTTGTTTCCAGAGAAAATCACACACCCAAGGCAGAGGTGTGGTGTCTTTTGTTTTGTTGTCTGTTTTCCCCAAAACTTTTTTTAAATTCAGAGACTAATGTCTGAAATAGAATTTTAGTTTCTCTTTCCTTTTCTAATATTGGGGAAGTATGACCCATGCTAATCAACATTATTTTCAGATTATTAGGTGTACAGGTTGTTGTAAATTCTACATAAGACAACTGTTATACCCAAGAAAAATTTTAAATTGTAGCAATTAAAAATTTACTTACCACCCTGCCTCAAAAAGGATATAAATTGGCTTACACGTTGCACATTATTAGAATGGAGTTTCTAAAATTGGTTTTCCATTTGTTACTAAGTACTTACATTGTGCTGAGTCTTGTGGAATAATACAATGAACACAGACAGACCCAGCCCTGTCTTCAGAGGGTATAATATAAATAGTATCTAGCTGGCAAAATAAAATGTGCACATCCCAAGCCTCTAAATCAGGATTTAAGATAATATATGAACAAGTGCTCAAATGGGGAGCTTAACAACTAGTGGACATTGATTATGAGTGACAGAAATCTGGAAGAAATGGACACTCTTAAATAATTCAGTTCCCACTGTTGTTCCTTTTTTGAATTTACTTAACATTCAACTTCCTGGAAGAATGTGATTGGTCCAGTTTAGGTCATGGATTATCTTTTAATAGGCTGGGGCAGAGCAGCTTAATTGTTGGTACCACCACAATGTATAGAATGGAGGAAAGTTCCTCAAAGGAAAATTAAGACACTGTTATTTAAAAAGGGAGGCATGCTGCCCAGCCACAAACAACACATCACACAGCAGTGGTCCTAGCAGTAACAGTGGTTCTGAGAAATAACAGTGGTTCAGAAAGGTCTCTGTGGGAAGGAAGGGGGAAGAACCAGGGCCCTGGGAGGGGCAGGTCCCAGGCTAGTCCTTGGATGTGCTCTCTCAGATGGTGAGAAAAGGCTTATATCTGGTGTGGGACATTCATGATGAAGAATGGCGGGGAAAAGATGGGGAGGGACTCGGCCCATTATAGAAAGACTGGAATTCTAGTCTCCAGACTGGAGCCATCTGAGGTTTGTTGGTTTCTCTTTTATCCGAGTCACAACATGTCATCAGAGTATCTAGAGCAGTCGAGTAAGGGGTCATCTGTGGAATGAAAAGCAAGGAGGCAGGGCAAGGAAGACTATGTAAAGGTTTTTGTGCCCAGTTGCTTGGTAGCAAGTCTTCACAAGTACAATATCAAGGTATGTTTAAACATGCATCAGTCAGTAAATGTAAAACTTAAAATTTGCCTGAGACTCTTAATTCAGTTGTACTTCATAACTAAAATGCACATTTAAAAGCCAAACTAGTGATGAAAGTATTACATAGCACAAGGGCAGTTAGATAAGTTAATGTTGCTATGGGAACCTCAGGAGATCTTGTGTCTCAATTTAAAAATCATGGCCCAAGGTGGTTTGGAAAACAACAGAAGGTAAAATTATTCTCACATTCTCACACATGTAAATTGTACTGTCTCTCTTAGTCCTAAATAGCAGATTCAAGCCAGCCTCTTGACTGGCACAGTGAAATTCATCTTCGCCTCTTTCTATAGTGTATTACAGCATGTAGTTAACCTTTAGAAACTTCAAAAATACATCCACCAAATTTGGACTGTGAGACACAAACTGTCCTCCTTTGGGCTCTGTCTAGTATAGACCTATTCCCCGTAGCTGCTCAGTGGGGCCATTTCTACCCGTGTCTGAAGCTTGGTGGTCAGCCCTTCTCTCCATTAGTCTACCTGAGTCAAACCCCACCTCCCCCACCCCACCGACTTCGAGTTTCCTGCTAGACAAAGTGTAGATTTTTGGCAGAGGGGGAAAAAAAAGAGAAAGACCTGGTTTGCAATATTGCCTACAGGTATTAAGATGGCATGAGGTATTGCAAATATATCTGCTTGGGTATTAGTTTAAAATATATGACAATTGCATGTAATTCTAATTTTCCCCTTATGTTCATAAAGCTAGGACCAGTGAGTTAGTCAGTGTTTGATATTTAAAAATTCATCTTCTGAGGGAACTAGATGTTAAAAGGACCATTTTCTTTCTAACAGAAAAATATATGTTCCTTCATCTTCTTAGAATACAGAAATAATGAAATATGCTATATTAAAAAATGCACCTTCAATTTTTTCCCATTTCTCAAAATTCACTTTTGAGCATTTTCCAAATGTGAAAATCCTCACACACAGGAAGAGCTGTTTGAGAAGGTTGTGAGAAAAGCCAAGGTAACAGTTTCTATTTATAAAAGTTTTGCATGCAGCATGACACATTTGTCGTATTGAAACACCCAGTTAATGTGGACTTCTGAGAACTTATTTGCTGTTTGTTTCAGTTCCATATGCTTTGGTCTCTAAATTATGAACACTGAAGCTTCTACCATTATGCAGTCTAAATTGTTGCTATACTCTAGTTTGTAAGTGAAAATTCACCTACATGCAAAGAGCTGCCCTCCTGGACATTTGAACCATTTGGATGGTCAAACTTCAAGTATTTTAAATTCTTGCGCCCAAAAATTCCTATGCTATATTTCTATGGTCTTCTGATTCATCAAAGGCAAGTTTCCAAGCTGGAACGTATCTTGCATTGTTACTTCTAGTCGGTTTTAATGTTTATTATGCTACTCACCAGTGCAAATTACTTCCATCCGCATCCCTAATAGACCTTGCAGAACGTCCCCCCCCCCCCCCCCCCCCCCCCCCGCCCCTCCGCTTCCTGCCTCGATTAGTCGTCAGTGCAGTGTTGGCTCGGGTATTTTTCCGTACTTGTGAAAGTGCGTTGTAAATTCTAAAGCACTGAATATATGTGAGGTGTTGTTACTAATAAAACATTTACAGTCTACATAAGGCAGATGCCGAGGACTCCAGCAGCAGGAACTTTTCCAATGGCTTTATGAGACCCGGTGAGAAAGTCGGTGAGGTGCTGCCGAGAGGTGTGGCCTGGAGACAGACAGGAAGCCTGGGTCCTGGTCCTGTTGAACTGCTTAGCTTCCCTTAGCTTAGCTCTGCCTGCTAAAGTTTTTATAGACTACACTTTTATTTACTTCGTGTAATCTTCAAAGTCCTGCGAATTAGTTTTTATTATGACTAACATATGAGACGAGGATGCTGAGATGCTGGCTAGATTCTGGGGACAGCCACACTTTGTCCCCAGACCTGATTCCAAAACCTCTGCTCTCGTCAGTGCACTTTTATTTTATTTTTTTGGATATAATTTTTCATTTTCTTACATTTTATTTATTTTTAAATGTATTTTATTATATTTGTCCATTACTGTGTGTCCCTCGTACGTCATCCCTCCCCCGCCCCTGTCATCAGTGCACTTTTAATTGAAAGGCTCGAGGGCTGCTCAGAAAGCTGCTGGAGAAGAAAGAGAGTTCCTGAATAAAATGGAGAGTTATAACGATGAATGGGGATTTGGATCAGACAGCCTTCAAGGTTACTATGGCTCATTCTAGATCCAGTGATCTATGCAGTAAGTAGGCTGCACCTGTCCCCAGGAACAAACTGGGGAGGAAGAGAAGAAAAGGAACTGGGAGCAATGATGAAGCAAATGCTTTCTCTCCATTCTTCCCAGCATTCTGTCTAATTCTGCTCTCGCCCCACCCACTTCAGCCTTCAGCCTTCAGCCTTCCACTCGGCTTCCTTCTGAGTAAGCAAAGCACCCAATACTTGCATGCTCCTCACTTAAAGAAAAAATTAGTCTGTACAGCAAGGGTGGGGGAAGCCTTCAAAGGGACTCAGCTCTAGCATAATCTAATATAGATGAATTCAGAGAGTGTCAATAATAAAATACGAGCAAAAATATCTTTATTTAAAACATTGTATGTACTTTAGTGCCAATTCAAGCATGAAATATTGAGCATTTCTTAGAATATGGTTTGGGATTTGAGAGACACAAAGGTACTAGCAGGATAGCTTTGGTGTGGTTATAAATACAAATAGAAGTAAAATAACAGTTGCATCTTCATTTATAATGAATCGATATTGTGGCCTCAAAGCTACAGAGAAGAATGGATGCCAAAATCTGTCATGCCTTAAGTGACAGGGAAGAGTCTTGGAGACAAAATTTCTTTTTCCTCTGAGTATGAATCAGCAACATGCAGTAACAAGCAAGTAATAATAACTCTGCTGTGAGTGCCCACAGAGGGTAAGAAAAACAGCACCGAACTGAAAAGGCAAGCGCACCTGCAGGAGGAGGGGCCCAGGCGGCTGCAGAGCACGGCTCCCTGGAGCACCGTCCTGAAATGTCTCAGAGCACCATGACCCAGGCTCTGGCAAGCCGGGTTGGCATGAGATTGATGGAGCATATTAAAACCTCCAGATGGTGGAAGACAGCCCACCCTCCACTGCCTCTGCAACTCATCAGAGACAGCTACAAGGTACCACTACTTGTCCAAAAGTGTAAACAGCTGCTTGGATTCTACAGCACATGAGGTTTCACAAGCACTTAACCTTTAGCAAGGAGCAGCTAGAGGCAGGTGAATGAATAAATACACATTAACACTGGAGGGGGAGGAAAAATACTATTTTCTTCTACCCTTCTAAGTCCTTGACTAAGACATCTCTGTATTAAAAGATAGATGAACAGTTGAAAAACAAAAGTTTAATACCATGTATACCTCCCCTGTACACAGGAGAGACCCCGGGTAAACTGGGTAACTCCCCAAAATGTCCAAAGCCATCACCTTAAATGCCACCTTCAGCTAAGGACAAAAGATGTTCAGGGTGGGGAGCCAGTTCAGGGAGGTAACCAGGAAAAGCACAATAAACAAGGGCAAGGTTGTTAGGCAGATTTGAGTTCTTGCCTTCTCCATTGATAAGGGTTTCTAGAGAGAGTCATCCTTCTCTTTCTGATACTGAGAGGGAGACACTGTTACAAATGGAGATTTGCCTTGTTTAAATGTCTCTTAAAAGTAACTTCACCCTAGCTGGTGTGGCTCAGTGGATTGAGTACCACCCTGCAAACCAAAAGATTCAATTTCCAGTTAGAGTACGGGCCTAGGTTGCCACCAGTGCCCAGTGGGGACATGCCAGAGGCAACAGATCGATGTATCTCTCATACATTGATGCTTCTCTCCCTCCCTTCCCATCTCTCTAAAAGTAAATAAGTAAAATCTTAAAAAATATATGAGTAACTTTTACTCAGTTCTCAGAGCTTTTCCTATATCTGCTATTTTCTTAAAAATAATCAGCCTAAAATAATTGGTATGCCAAAGGGGTGTATTTTGGGGTAACAAATTCTGCTCCCTTTTACATTACATAGAGAAAAAAAGATGAATACTTGAAGAGCACATGGACTCCATACAGTTACAGATAGTGTCCATTTAGCTGTGTCCTTGGCATCCCAGTGATGTGCATCTTTATCTTTGATTTTCTCCAGCAGACAGGTTCCCCTGGAGGCTGGGCCCCAGAAAACACATGCATTTCTACCAGTTATTCCCTGCCAAACTAGCGAAGCCATCGGCTGCCTCCTAAAAAGCCCCTACCATCATCTCTCCTGCTTGGGCCGATGGGGGTTGTTCCCGGAAAACTGAGTTTTGTTATCCTTCTACAAATTTGTTGGCAGTTTTCAACCCATTCCTCCTTTCTCAGTTAATCTTTATATATTGATTACTGACTTTCAAAAAAATAATGAGGACAGCTATCACCCCATGTATCTGAAGCCTTTTTCATAGGGGACAAGTGCTAAAACCAAGTGACATCCTAAAATTCATGATGAGATACTGTTGTGTCAATAGCATTAGTTTTTTTCTTTAATGTTATGTACTTAACATAACCAGCGCTCCGTAATTGCTGCCTCTTTTCTCTCATTCTCTCAGCTCTTGCTTCCCAAGAGTGACTTGTCTTTCTCCTGAGGCTGCCCTGCTGAACAGAATGTTTGGCATAAAGAATGTGATAGCTCTTCATACATCCTGAGTTATGCCCCACTCCCTCAGGCGAGCTGAGACAGGGTCCCCTCAAGCAGCATTTGGAACTAGCACCGAAAATCACCTGAAAGAGAATGGCTGAAATTGCCAGCATCACATGCTGCACTGAGGCAAGGAAATTTCTGTCTCCGAGGATAATTGCTTTTGTCATTGCTCATACTTCTTCCTTCAGAGTCCTCATTTATTTTCATGTATATATTCCATTTTGACCCTCTAGAAGATATTTTTAAAGGTGTCTCTTTTAAATCCAAGTGAAAGATGAGATTTAGGATCCAGAAAAGTATTTATTCTATGAGTGTGTCCTTTCCATGAATGTATGTGTTCTTAATCAACCAGCCTTTCCGAGGTCTCTTCATTTGCTGCCTTGTTTCCTAATAGAACACTTGGGCTCTGGAGATTAGTGAAACAAAGCTTCGTTATAACCATTGTCAAAGTAGGAAATGTCCAAACCTGGAGAGAATTTTTATGAGTTCATTTGAGCCAAACCAACGACAATTGCCAGGAAGCAAAATCTCAATGGATTGAGGAAAGGCTACAGAGAATGGCAGTTTTTCACTTTATTTTATACATCATAAGGACAGGAGAAGGCCTAAGGGGGTTACATGAAATCCATTGGTGATAGCTTAGGGAGGCCGGAGAAAGCAAAGTGGGGGAATATCTGAGACTGGATAAAGAGTGAAACAGATAGACACATGTCTTTTACATTGGTGGGTGGGGGTAGTTAACAATTAACATTTATAATGCATAGAGACAGACGGTATACCTGGTACAAGATAACAGTGAGGGCTTCTGTGGTTTAATGCTCCAGTAGGAGATTGTGCCCTGAGAGGTCTAGAAAAGGAAATTACCCTGACATTCCAAATATGTATTATTGCAGACACAAAAAGACAACAGACAAGCTCAGTTAAGGTAAAGGTTGACCTTTGTCAGGGAAGATGCAGGTCTAGGACATGACTACCTGACATGAACTGCCTTTCATCAGGAAGTTTTCATTCCAGACCATCCTATGGGGTTACTTTAGGTCTCTGAGTTTGTAAGGCCTCCCCTGAGCTTGTCAGGTTTAGTATGTGGCCCTGTTTTTGACCATACCGCCCTTGTTTGACTCACACCTCATATGCTTTCTCTTCCTGACTCACTCTCCAGGTGCTTCTTTCCCATGCCAAAGAGTGGAAGGAAATACTTTTGCAGATCTTTTGTTTACTTTAGGAAAAGGAAAAAAAAAAAAACCCCACTGATCCAGGCTTTCCCATTTAGGAGTGCTGCTCATTTCCTGACTGGCCTTTAGAGTTTGGCTCAGAAGCAACTTGGGGATTTGTTTTCCATCGGGAGTGAAAGGAGCTGGGTGCCCAGCAGGCTCATGCTGGAATGAGAATGAAGTTCTGCTCATTCCCTGGATAAGCGAGCTGATGTTGCTGTCATAGATTTCCCCCCATTTCTCAAAGTTGTCATGTTTAGTTATTTAGCTTTGACTTTTTTAAAAGACACTTTAATAGGGTTGATTCTCCTCTGAGTGAATGCAGAATCTGACCATGAGCACAGAGAAGTGCTGAAGAGTGATGAATTCCCTGTTTGCTGTTCATCGCCTGTACCACGGCATGCTGCACAGCACATGCAGGACTTACTCCTACCCCAGGTCTGTTGCCAGTTGTCTGGCCTGGCACAGGAGGAGCTGGAACACAGAGGGATTTGGCTTGGGCCACCTCACTTTCTGGGTCTCCAAGACTGCTGAGTTAATGGAATTTTGGTTAATATTCAGTTGAGCATTGTCTTATTGCATGTAAGTTTTGTAAATCTTTGGTGCTTCTCTCTGGCACATTTATTTTAAATTTTATTCTAGGTATGCAACTCTATCCATACTATAATTATGTTTATATATGAATATAAGTTACTCGTGGTTCATCCTACCTTGGGGAATTTATTCAGAGTTTGTTATGAGGTCACTAACTTTCCAAAGAGACAGGCTTTCTAAACCTAGAGCCTATAATTTTATATGTTAATGCATTTTTACATTAAAGGATGTTTGGACTAGAAAAGTTGAAAGAGAAAAATAAGAAACACCGAATGACAAAGATCTGGAGTAGGTATTGTCTTTCTTTAAGGCCTTAATCTGTAATATAAGGTACTATGGCAAATAAAATACCATATTTGGGGGAGCGAAGTACAAAGACAAAGCTATTGGTATAGGCAAGGTCCAACTGAGGACATGGACCATGTCAATATGGTGACAAGGAATCTGGAGTCAGCTGTTCCTCTGAAGTTTAGACAGGCACAGGCAGGCACCACTACGAAAGACTACCAGCAGGAGCCAGCCACATTCTGGCTCAGAGAAAATAGTGTTCACAGGCAGATGAGCCAAATACTCCTCCAGTGACCCGAAGAAAAACACAAAGTCAGAGAAGATTGTGGCAAGAGTGACTTGTAAATGGATCTCAGAGAACTGGATTGTCAGCTGAAATGCCCCTGGCTTAGCTCAGGAGAGTCGAAGAGCCCTAACTGAGCCTTGGGAATAGGAAGCCTACAGAGGCCACGAGCTTCTTCTGCTTGCTTGAATTATATACCACAGAAGCCGCTAGTAAGACATTTTGTTCCTGACACTTTTTAGAAGATCAAAGACTTCCCTTTATCTGACACTCCTTTCTATTCCAGAGCCCTTGTGTTTGTTATTTACCATAACATGTCAGAAAGTTTGAGTTTATTGATCTTTAAAAACTTGAAACGATGGGGTATAGCTGTAGGAGAAACATATCCAGAGAGATGCAGGTGGAAGGGGACAGTGACCAAGCGAGAAGAGTGCCCCTACTCCCCAGTGTGGCAGAGGAAGGGCTAGCTTGTGCTTTGCAGAAGGAACAGATTAAGTATCACTATAATGATTTGAATCACCAAGTGATTCAAAATCTGCTGACTCTCTGCGAGGAAATAAAAGGAGGGCGAGTGAAGAATGCAGGCCAGAATAGCCTAAGAGACAAGGCCACAATGCACAATCACAGCTGTCTAGTGATGTTTGAGAGAGGCCCAATAAATAATATCCCTATGTTTCCTGACCAAATTTTAAACCAACTGAGAAAAACTATGGTGTCAAATGATGAAAATTAAAATGTGAGTTTAATTACTCTTGAAGCTGATATGGGAGAAAATGGTCAGGATGCACAGAAACAACCACCTTCCTAGTATCCATCTCAAGAACCAAGACACAGCTGGACAGCCACAGGACTCTACTCATGGGGGTTCTGCCCCTGTAAAGCCTTGTACAGAGTGGCTGGCTTCCACAGGACAGTGGAGGAAGACTAGGTTTAACATGTCTGACTCGTCTCTTCATTTACATATTAGATAAATCATTACACTTCTCCCAAGAATGAGGAGGGAGGGACTAAAAAGACCAGGCTGTCCTACATTGCAAGAAACAGGAGTGGGAATTGCCTAAATCTTTTCTAAGTGCTGAGTAATCCATACTCCATACATACCAAAGCTAGAACAATGGGGAAAGGGGCAAAATACCTTGTCTCTTTGTCACTTGCTGAGTTTCTGCACAGAGGGATAGTCAATGGTTCTTCAGCATCACTTATAAGAGTAAGGCAGCTCACCTGACCTGTCAGCATCTATCTGCCTTAGTGGGGGATGGAGTCTGCAGGGTATGCACTGGCACCTGGACATGGCAAACAAAATGAGTTTCCAAAGTTATAACCAGTAACTAATTCTGGGAACGCTACTACTCTGAAATCTTTACTAGACTGCTTAATAAGTGGCCAGGAAGTCTAGCAACTGTGCTGAGCCCCACTCCTGCACGGACTCACAAAACAAACAGCTGTGGCTCAGACCAGTGCTTCTCCAACTACCTGAGGTGAAGGAAGAGTTGTTGCTTTTTGTTTTGTTTTGCCCATTTCCAGCCTGTCCCAGATGAATACTTTTGTAAAACACAATGGAGATGATGGAGATGAATGACTAGAGGGAAGAAAAGAATGACAAACTCCAGTTCCCGGCATTTTGTTTCCTGGTCTCCAACCTCTCCCCAGAGTCTCTCTTTATTACCTCCAGTCAGGGCATTCCAGGCACCACTTTGGTTTTGGGAATGAAGGGATGGACAGGAAGAAATAAAGATAAATAATACATAAGCCCAAGATTTGTATTAGATTCAACAAGTGTAAACTTACTTGGTTTCTCCACTTACCTTGTCACAGATGAGGAGAGAAACAGTTCGCAGACCAGCACCTGCCCACAGCCCCCACCTTGAGCTGCTGCTCTTCTCTCTGGACCGCATGGGGACTAAACATCCACATCATAGTATTGGTCCTGCTTTGCTTCCTGAACCCTGTTGTCTCTCTTCACCTCGAGGTGTGCAGTGCCAGGACCTGGGCTATATTGCACCTAGAAAATATTTGGCCCAGGTGCTCTGTGCTTTTCCCTGGTATATTTTTCATGCAATTGACTGTGTTAAGCATAAGAGACACCGGGCCACCCGGCTGTCACCAGAGCTCCTGGTGGTTGTTCCTTTTATTTGTTCACTTTTAAAATTTTCACTTTTTGTGTATAAGTGCAAAATGGTTTCTGTGCTGACTTAAAATGAAAATGGAGATGATGTTATTCTTTTGTTAAAGTGAAAACTTATGATTTTTTTTCTCCCACTGAACAGTGTTGTAAAGGCTGGGTCAATGCCAAACTTAAAGAACATGGAGAACTTAGGGAAAGGCCAGGGACAGATAAAAGATTATTAATAGTTTGTTTATAAGGGTCATGATTAGAGGCGGAAGGGAGTGTGTCTGTTCACCCAGAAGGAGAGCACACTAGGAGATGAAAATGACAGCTCCCACGTAGAAAGAGGTAGAAAGGTTCTCAGAGAAGCGTGGGACCCATTTAGATATAAACCCTGGCTTCGCTACTGCTGGTTGTATAACCTTAAGCAAGGCACTTAATATCTTTGAGCCTTCCCATCCTCAACTATAAATTGGAGATATTGCTTGCCTGAGAACTGTTGCAAGGACTAAATATAATGCACATCTAGTGCAAGGCATGATGCTTGGATATGATTGGTGCTTAATAAGTGGCAATATCATTATTAACAGGTTTTTTTTAAACCAAAGATGGATTAGGTCTTCATCTCTTTTGAAGAGAAGAGAAATGGACTCTTCCTACAGTATAAATAATTTAAATTAGCTGTAAGTAACTGTTGCTAATATCCACTGATGGTCATTGGTGCCAATTCAGCGCCAACAGGAATCCCCAACTTGGGGTGCAGTGAAGAAGGAAACTTTCTTCAGTGCAAACAGTGATACAGCATGCCTGTGAAAACACTGCTGTGGGCCCTGCCTGGTGTGGCTCAGTGGTTGAGTGCTGGCCTGTGAATGAAAGGATCACTGGTTTGATTCCCAGTCTAGGGCACATGCCTGGGTTGTGGGCCAGGTCCTGGGTAGTGGGTGCGTGAGAGGCAAGCACATATTGTTGTTTCTTTCCTTCCCCTCTCTGACTGATAAATAAAATCTTTGAAAAGAAAAAAGGAAACACTGCTGTGGAACTGCTACCGTGTGTGGAGACACATTCAGTATTTTAGCTCCATCCAGAACATGCATTCTTCTGAGGAAACTGCACTTTCGTAGCCAGAGGGGAGCTGACTAATGTGGACAGAGGTCCCACCCCTGGCTCCTGATTGGCCCTTCTTCATGCAAATAAGGATGAGAAATTCTCGAATTTTGATTGGTCCAGAAGGTGCTTCCCTGACTGATTAGAACAGAGACCCTCTGATTTGTCAGACTGTGCAGCTCTGATTAGATGGGGAAAGCTTCGATCCTATTGGTTGAAGTAGGATTCCAGAAAACATTTATAAGCGCTAGCTTAGATGTCAGAAACACAGTAGTGCAGGCAGGCAGTTTAGCACAGAGGCTACTCTGGGAAGTGCAGTTTGTGTGAGAGGCACCCGTGCAGAAATGGCTGCTAGGCTTTGTTGGGATTGTTGTGTGTGTGTGTTTCATTTGAGCCCAGTTAGCCACCAGGAGCCCTTCTTAGTCCTCAGGGTTCACACTAATTATGAAGAGTTGAGTTTTCTTATTTCAGAAAGTCATTGCTATGTCCTTGGCTTATGTTCAATTTAGTTCAAATATTTTTAAAACATCTATTATGTATCAGAAACTGTGCTGGCCACAGAATACTAGAATGAGTAAGACTTGGCTCTTGCTCCTTAGATGCGTACAACTTAGAATAGATACCCATTTGTCTGAGATGTGGTCTCTCCTGCCTAAATCTATTGGCTCCAGGGACCACCCTCATTTGACTACCATAGTCTACCCAACCCCATCATATCAATTGGCATCCTCATTGACAGACCCTTTTCAAAGTCCTCCATCAATAAATCTAGTCATGTGCTACCCAGCAAAAGCCAAAGAAAGCATGTGAAACAGTCCTCAAGGTGTGGCCCCTGTGCCACATACCCTCTGGTGTTCAAGATTGTTTTTAATAATGCTGCTCATACCTCTACACAGACCACCTCCTGTCTTAGCACTTAGGGCTTCCACTCACAATATCTCTCAGCAACATTCAGCATCACCACAATCCATCCAACTGGTCACAGTTGAAACAAGACCTGAGCTGCCTTCAAGAGATCTGCAAACTCCCTCTAATAGTGCTACAAAGCCCCATCCCAGGCACCATGCACCATTCATCTGAATTAGTAATCCAAGGAAGGAACCTGGTCTGGCTCACCTCTTGCCGCCGTCACACCTGATTCTCACATAAACTCAAAAACTAGCCTTCAAAATGAATGAAAAACCTAAATTTAGGACCAACAATCTGGGAGAAAATATTTGCAAATTATTTGATAAGGGGTTAGTATCCAGAATATGTAAAGAACTCCTACAACTCAATAACAACAACAAAAAAAAACATTTTAAAATGAACAAAGGATTCAATAGATATTTCTCCATATACAAATGTCCAGTAAACATATGGAAAGATGTTCAATATCACTAATCAAAACCACAATAGGATAACAGCTCATACCCATAAGGATGGCTACTATCAAAAAGAAAATAACAAGTGTTGGCAAGGATGAGGAGAAATTGGAAACCTTGCACACTGTTGGTGGGGATGTAAAATGGGGCAATACCTATGGAAAACAGTAGGGTGGTGGGGGGGTCCAGAACAAGCCACCCTATGGTGTGACTCAGTGGTATGCAGATTACTTTGAACTAAAGGCGATTTTAGATTTAAGCTCCAGAAGAACCCCCCCACCCCACCCCGCCACTTTACCCAGAAGAATTTGAATTGAAGGCCTTACCCAGAAGAGATGATCTGAGATAACTCTTTTGATCTGTCTACAGGGCAGGGCAAACTACCAATTACTGAACATCTGCTCTTCTTACCCTGCCATGACTTTTTGAAACCCCTGAAGCACCTTACTTCCTCCCTAGCTCAAGGCATCTTAGATACCTCAATCTTCTTTTTACCACTAACTCTGTCATGCGCATGGGGTTCCTGTATGCACAAGATTAAATTTTACTTTCTCTTGTCAATCTGTCCCCTTTCATTTGATTATTTGGCCAGCTAAAAAGAACCAGAGAAGGGAAAGGGGAATATTTTCCCTTCCCCACAGTGGTTTCTCAAGATTAAAAATAGAGTTATCATATGACCCAGAAATCCCACTTATGGATATGTATCCAAAAGAACTGAAAGCAGAGACCAAAGATACTTGTGCACCCATGTTCATAGCAGTATTATTTGTGAGAATCGAAAGGTGGAAGCAACCCAGGTGTCCATCAACAGAGGCATGGGTAAACACAGCATGGTATGGACATGCAAAGGAAGAGGATTCAGCCTTAATAAGAAAGGAAATTCTAGCCCTGGCTGGCATAGCTCAGTGGATTGAGCGTGGGCTGGGAACCAAAGTGTCCCAGGTTCGATTCCCAGCCAGGGTACATTCTTGGGTTGCAGGCCATAACCCCCAGCAACCGCACATTGATGCCTCTCTCTCTCTCTCTCTCTCCCACTCTCTCTCTCCCTCTCCCTCTCTAAAAATAAATAAATAAAATCTTTAAAAAAAAGAAGTAGAAAGGAATCTTAATATAAAATCAGTATATTTAAAAAAAAAAAGAAAGGAAATTCTGACACACGCTACAATGTGGATGAACCCTAAGGACATTATGCTAAATAAAATAAGTCAGTCACCACAAAAATGGAATAGGATATGAGTCCCCTTATTTGAGGTACCTAGAATAGATTTATAGGACAGCAAGTAGGATGGCAGTTTCCAGGACCTGGAAGACAGGAGGAATGAGGAATTTTGTTAAATGGGTATAGAGTTTTAATTTTGCAAGATGAGAAAGAGTTCTGTGGGTAGACGGTCATGACGGTGGCACACGCTGTTAATGAATGCTGCGCACTGAAAATGGTTAAGATGGTAAAAGTTTATCTTAGGTGTATTTTACCACAATTAAAAAACTAACCACGTAACCCTATGTTTAACTTGACCTTCCAAAATCATGAACTTGCTGTCTTCTCTCTCCAGCTCCTGCCCTTTCCACCCACTTTCCATACACATCACCCTGTCCCCCACCATTTCTCTCTCCGCCCAATCCACTTGGACTCATCTTAGCAATTTGCACACACTCTCATCACCCAGTCCCAAGAGAGCGGGCTTAATTTAAGAATGAGAATTCCTGGGCTGCCATCACCACAGTAGCTTCTTATAACTCCCCGCCCCTAAGTATGGATCATCCAAACCCTTTACCAAGCAAACCTGGAAAAGTTTCAGCCCTTCCACCAGCACTTGTGGTTGGGAATGATGCTTGACTCTCCCCACAAAGTGTGCTGGCAGGACACAAAAGAAAAAACCCAGCATTTGTTGAGGGCCTTAGTTTCAAATTTTAAGCACTACATATTTTTTTCAGCTCTCTAGACTTCTGCCTTCTGACCAAAATATTCATTTCCCTTTTTCTGATCTTGCATCTCCCTTCAGAGTTCATATTAATCTTCTCACCTATGACCTCAGCTTCTCTGCTGTGTCAGTCCAAATGTCCTCTCCTACTGTGCTGCCTGAAGCTTGGTACTAAGGGTTGTCACTCCCAGCAGGTCCTTCTGAACAAATATGACATAACTACAAGTCACATATGACAAACCTGTGAGGCAGGGCTTCTGCTACCAATATCAATATTTTCTGGGATTTACAGAATATTTAGGTTAAGGGACCAAGTTAAAAGTTTTGGTCAGATAAAAAGAGGTCACATATACTTTGTGTTCCCCTATTTTTTAGGAGAAAGTTCATTATTTTGTTAGTTGCTTATCTCTGCCCACTCCATTCTGGAATGAACCACCTATTTTCATGTGCATAGATCTCACCCTTCCTCAAAGGTGATGCAGCATCAGCATCACAGGGGAGGTTGTTAGCAGGTTGTTAGAATTTCAGAATCTCAGGCCCCAGCCCAGAAATTCTATCAAACCATCATCTGCATTTCAACAAGGTCCCCAATAATTCGTATACACACCCAAACCAGAACTGTTCTAGAAGGTTTCTAATTGCTCCTATTCGTGAAATGGATCTCTACCAGGGTTGTTCACAAGAAGCACCTGGGAAGCTCCTAGAACATACGGTGCCTGGCTCCTACCACCAGGTTCTGAGTTCACCTTCCATGGGGGCCGGGGCATTGGTGTGTGTTTGTTTTATATTCTCTTGAGATTTTGTTACTTAGCCAAGGTTGAGAAGCACTGGGTTAGAGTGTGACTTCAAGGAAAATGGCACAGAGAATTCCATGAATTTTGAACTGGTTTAGAGTTGCAAAAAGCAGAGTCAGAATGTTACATTTGAATAGGTTTCTTAGCCGAAATATATATATCAACTTGAAACTACAGATGGTATGTAACAAGTGATTTCTTCTTAAACATCTCCTCTTATTTTAAGCCTTCGCTTTCTCTTTCCTACATCCCCATTTCTTAGAGTGTCTCCACAGCTGTCTTCTATTAAATGGTGTCTGGGGCGCATCCAGGGCTGCCCTCTCAGCCCAGTGCAAGAGCTGTGCCCCCATTGCTGCTCCTGAAGGCTCAGGTGCCGATGCTGGGGGGAGCAGCTGTCACTCACACTTTGGCTACTGGTACTGTTTGGTTTGTGGGGGCTAAAAAATGTAACACTTTCCCCACTACCTTCTAAGTTGTGGTTGGGCTAATAATCAAATTACCAGAGACAGATTAACAGGAGGAAACCAAATTTTAATATGTGCACAAGGGGAATCCACATAAGCATTAAAATTCCAAAGACAGTGTGGTAAAACTGGGTATAGACATCATTTTGGATAAAAGAGAGAAGCCAGTGGGCAGTGACGGGATTGCAAAGGAAGCAGGCAATTTACAGGTGGTTGAGGAAAAGCAAAGCATAGGGTCTGTCAAGCAGAGTCTTGCTTCAGTGGGACACAGGGCATTCTAATTCCCAGGCCCCTGCCTGGAGCCCTCCCATCCACTTTACTCGATTCAAATTAGGCTACCACAGACTTCCTAAGATTTCCTTCCTGAAGAAGGCCAAAGGTTCTTTCTGAGTCTTTTGGTTCTTAATAATAACCAACCTAAAATCAATGTACCAAAAGGTGGCTTCAGGGCAAAGCAAACTTTGGCCCCTCAGATGGCTGCCCCCGGCCACTCAGTAGGCTAAAGCCTCTCTGCCCGGTGGGTTTGAGCCCAGTAGTGAGCACACTGTGGCCTCGAGATGTCCTTTTAACACACACCTTGCAAGTCAGCCTTGTGGGCTGGACATAATGCTGCCCCCACCCCGAAAGGGAAAAAATGTAAAAACTGGAACGATCTTGGTATCCCCATGCCAATAGCAAATTCCAAAATTTCTTTAGCCTCTTCTCACGTGTGTTTGTTTTTCATCTGTCCCTTCAGAGGGCCCAGCCAGAATCTGTCATGACCTAAATGGGCTGAAGAGGACGGAACTTTGCCTGCCAGGTGGGCCTCTCCTTTCCCGAAGATGTGCTTTTCTCTTGCAGTCACAGGTGAGTAGATGAGGGCCTCTCTGCAAGGCTTATGTGAACATTTATAGACTCGCTCATATTCTTTATTTCTGTCACAGAAACTAGCTTTTTTGAGGGTTAAATGTTTTTTAGTCCAACAGTGTTAGAAAACATATTTTAAAATACTTCAAAGTGAAATTCAACTTAATGGATTTATCAAATCTTAACTGAGTTCCTGCTGTTACCCTCACGGGAAAGTGACTAGCAGCTTTCCCATTGTTATTGAAATATATATATATCTTCTCTATGTAAATATTTTGACATTTTTTGAAATGCCAAAGATATGCATACAGTATACAATGCAGTAAAGAACTGGTGCTCTTGCTTTGAAATAAAGCTTATCTGAGGTGGTGAAAAGAGGCAGTTGGTAGTGCAAATAAGAAAGTACAACTGGGCTACAATAGTCATTTTTAGTGATGTGACATGTTTCAAGATAGGGTCCTAACAAAATTTCTCTACAACAAATACATCCTAAATGATTGAGAGTCATTTTGCAGTTGGAATTTCTGGCTCCTAATTAAATGTATCATTGAATAAGTCAGTCTTTTTCTGCCTCAGAGGATGTATTTGTAAAATTAGGAAGTTGTACCGATAGTTGAATAAGTTCCCTTCCATCTCTGAAAGTCAATGATTGTATGACTTCTCAGAAAAATTATGTATTATCAAAAGGCAAAAACAGCATCGCCCATTTTTTCCCAACTCCTGGTTTTGTCATCACAGGGAAAATAACAGAAATAAAGACAACTAGGGGGGGATCTAAGATGGCGTCGGAGTAGGAAGGAGCAGATTTGGCTTTCCTCTGCTCAGGGGAGAAAATCCTGACCAATCTATGGAGTAGAAAGGCAAGCAACCAACATATTTCAGCATTTTTGAAAACAGAGGACCAAGGATTGTGGCAGATCCAAAAGAACAAAGAACAGATCCTAAGGGGAGTGCTACAACAAGGTACGGTCCCAGGACAAGTGTGTGGTCCTGGGGCTGCAGCCCCAGGCCCGGGGGCCGCGGCTGTGTTTACCATAGGGTTAGTGGGAGAGAGCCAGATCAACTGTCCCTCCCCAGCCGGGCAAGGTCTGGGCGGCTCTGGGAGGAATCCAGGTGGTGGCAAACACACCGGGGTGGTGAGCAGCAGAGACGGTGCCCTAGAGGCGGTGGGCACCAGAGCCGAGTCGCGCAGTGGACCCAGACTCCCACAGTCACTGGTCTGGCTGGAGCTTTGAGAGAAGCCAGGCCACGGTGGGGAGCGGCGGGCTCAATCGGGAGGAATTTCTCAAGAGGAAGGAGTGAATAGACACAGACACAGTTTGGGGAATTCTCCTAAAGTGATTAGTGGCTCTAGCCTGTCTGCTTCCCAGCTGTGAGAGCGCGGGCGCCTGCTCGCAGCAGCGGGGGGGGGGGGGGGGGGGGGGGGGGGGCCCAGTCGCACCGGCCCGCAGCGGACGGCCGCACTCACGGCCGACGGGCCGTGCCCGCTCACGGGAGCACCAGTGAAGGGGAGGTGCCTGCAAGGAGAGCATCCCCGCACAGCAACCCACAGCAGTAACCCTGGGGAAAGACCTGATTCCCACACCCAGGGCCCAAAGCTGAGGAGCCAGTGCGAACTCCACGGGCCAAGGAAGAAAAGCCAAACAAATCATCCTTCAGTCTGCCTCATCCAGCAAGAGCAGAAAAACCGGTTTGGCCACTTTGAAACCAAGAGACTTTTTAATTTGATTCTATTTTTTTAATAATTTTTAATTTTTTAAGTTTTATTGTTTTTATTCTCTTTTGATTTCTTTTTCCTCTCTTACCTGATTTCTTGCTTTATTCCTTCCTCCTTCCTGTCCTCCAATTTTATCTCTTCTTCCTGCCTTCGTCTGCCTTTTCTATTTTTTACTTTCTTAAATTTTTTCCTAAATACCTACAAGTGTGACAAAATCCTGGATCGGTGAAAAGACCAAAGTTGAACCCAAAGAAGGGGCATCACAACAGCTGGGACAGTGAGATAAATGTCACTCTGCTATTACAGAGAAGCTGCAAGTTATTGCATATTTGTATTATTATAATTTTTCCAGTGTTCCTACATCTTTTTTTTCTTTTTCTTTTTTTTTTTTTTAACAGTATTTGTATATCCCTCTTATTTTTGTATAGCCTACTTTGCTAGGCTGGTTTTATTGTATGACCTGACAGCTTTCCCCTGATATCTCTTTCTATACTGTATTACTAATCTACTGTCCATTAACTCACCTGTGGCCCATCAGCACACTACTAGATGTACTGTACTCCCTATCCATGTTATCTAGATCTCATAGACTCTGCCACACAAATGTTGCCATAATATTATTGTAAATAACTGCTGTTCCATACAATTGTAATTACTTCACAACACCCTCCCCCCAGATCTTAGCCCATTTCAAAGTTTCCTGAACGCTGTTACTGTAGTGGTTAACTCTATTCTCTCGCACACTACACCTATTTACTATCCTTTACTCTCACCTTACCCCAGAATCTGACCGCCCACGATCTCTCTGCTTTATAGATCTAACTCGCAATCCTTCCTCCCCCAACAAGAGTCTTATCTTCTTTCCATCCTTTCTAAAAATCAACTAGCTGGGTGGAAGACTACGGTTAACACTATACATAGTGAAAGGATCTCCTATATTTTCCCTACTTGCTACTATTGTAAATAGCATAGAATTCTCTGTTGCTGTCTTAAACCATTTTGCCTTCCCCCTCCAACTGATGACAAAAAAGAATAGATGGAAGAGGTGAACACCAGGATACCCACTGGAAGAGGAAACCCAACAACAAAGGAACCACTAACAGATAGCAGCAGAAGAAGGTGAAGGAGGGAGTAGTAACCACACAAACCTCAATCCAGGACTTATCTGGAAATACAACTAAACAGTAGAGACAGTACCCAATACAAACAACTGAACAAGATTTCTTTAAACCTTGTACACACAAAAGATCCAGCTTCAACACAACCTGCCCTCACCAGCACAACAAAATACAGAAGGTGGTGGACAGAGTGACCCACATTTAACCAGCTGGTGGGAAGGAACCACCAAAGAAAGACTCAACAACAATCAAAACCCAAAGGCAAACACAAAGCCAACTTAAACGACAGCTCAAGACCAGCGAGCGTGGGGGGTCAAGGAAACAGCACCACTGAAACTCACTGCTACTCTACTAAAGAAGTTCACGTCATAAACTCAGGGAGCCAGAACAGATCAATATAAGAAGCTGAGGCAAACAAGAAGAGTCCCACAAACAATGGGAAGACAAAGAAATAATCCCCAAATGAAAGGAAAGGAGGAAGCCTCAAAAAGAATGCTGAATGAAACAGAGGCAATTCAACTATCAGATATTGAATTCAAAGCAGTGATTGTCAGGAAGCTCAATGAGCTCACAATGAGCTATGAGAGTCTACAGGGAAGCTACAATGAACTCAACGAAAACTACATCAGCATAAAAAAGGAAATAGAAACTCTCAACAAGGGCCAAGAGGAAATGAAGAATACAATTTCTGAACTGAAGAACACAGTAGAAGGAATGAAAAGCAGGATCAATGAAGCAGAAGATCGGATCAGCGAGCTAGAGGACAAAATAGAAGAAAACACCCAGAAAGAGCAAGAAAAGGAAAAGAGGCTCAGAAAAAATGAAGAGGGATTAAGAGAAATGCAAGACAATATGAAACGTAATAATATCCACATAATAGGGATACCAGAAGGAGAAGGAGAAGAACAAGGGATAGAAAACCTAGTTGAACAAGTGATGATGGAAAACTTCCCTAATTTGATGAGACAAAAAGTCACACAAATACAGGAAACACAGAGTCCCAATCAAGAGGAACCCAAAGAGGCCCACCTCAAGACACATCGTAATTAAAATGGCAAAATTTCAAGACAAAGAGAGAATCTTAAAGGCAGCAAGGGAGAAAAAGGAAGTAACATACAAGGGGGCCCCAATAAGGCTAACAGCTGACTTCTCAATGGAAACACTCCAAGCCAGAAGAGAATGGCAAGAAATAATCCAAGTAATGAGAACCAGAGGCCTGCAACCACGACTACTTTACCCAGCAAGGCTCTCAATTAAGATAGAAGGCCAAATAAGAAACTTCTCAGACAAAAGAAGTCTAAAAGAATACACCTCCACTAAACCAGCTCTGCAAGAGATGCTGAAGGGACTGCTTTAAGGAAAAAAAGGAAAAGAGAGAGTCAGAGAGGATCACACGTACATAAAAGGCAATGAATAAGTACCTATCAATAATAACCTTAAACGTAAATGGATTAAACGCTCCAATCAAAAGACATAGAATAGCTGATTGGATAAGAAAACATGACCCACACATATGCTGTCTACAAGAGACCCACCTCAGGATAAAAGATCTGCACAGGTTGAAAGTGAAGGGCTGGAAACAAATTTTCCAAGCAAATGGACAGGAAAAAAAAGCTGGGGTAGCAATACTCATATCTGACAAAATAGACTTCCAAAGAAGGTCCATAAAGAGAGACCCAGAAGGTCATTTCATAATACCCAAGGGAAGAATTCACCAAGAAGACATAAATATTGTAAATATATATGCACCCAACATAGGAGCACCCAAATACATAAAGAAAATCTTAGAGGACTTCAAAAAAGATATGGACAGCAACACAATTATTGTGGGGGATTTTAACACCCCTCTATCAAAAATGGACAGATCTTCCAAACAAAATATCAACAAAGATATTGAGGCATTGAACAATACAGTAGACGAACTGGGCTTTACCGATATTTACAGAACCCTCCATCCCAAAGAAGCTAAATACACATTTTTTTCAAATGTACATGGAACATTTTCAAAGATTGACCACATGATAGGACACAAAACAAGCCTCAACAATTTCAAAAAAATTGAAATCATACCAAGCAATTTCTCGGATCACAGGGGACTGAAACTAGAAACCAACCCCAAGGAAAAAACCCCAAAACACTCAAATTCATGGAGATTAAACAGCATGCTATTAAACAATGAATGGGTCAAGAATGATATTAGGGAAGAAATCAAACGGTTTTTGGAAACAAATGAAAACGAACTCACAACAACCCAAAACTTATGGGACACAGCCAAGGCAGTCCTGAGAGGGAAGATCATAGCGATACAGGCCCACCTAAAAAAGTTAGAAACATTTCAAACGAACAACCTAACCCTACATCTACAAGAACTTGAGGAACAACAACAAAGACAGCCCAGAGCAAGCAGAAGGAAGGAGATAACCAAGATCAGAGCAGAATTAAATGACATAGAGACTAAAAGCACAATTCTAAAGATCAATGAATCCAAGAGTTGGTTCTTTGAAAAGATAAACAAAATCGACAAGCCTTTAAGCAGACTCATCAAGAAAAAAAGAGAGAAAACCCAAATAAACACAATCAGAAATGAAAGAGGAGAGATTACAACAGATACCACAGAAATACAAAGGATTGTAACAAATTACTACAAAGAGCTGTATGCCAAGAAATTTGAAAACCTAGATGAAATGGACAAATTTCTAGAAAAATATAACCTCCCAAAACTCAACAAAATGGAAGCAGAAAGCCTGAACAATCCAATAACAGCAAAAGAAATTGAAGCAGTAATCAAAAAACTCCCAACACACAAAAGCCCTGGACCAGATGGTTTCACAGGAGAATTCTACAAAGCATTTAAGGAAGAACTAACACCTATCCTTCACAGACTATTTCAAAAAATCCAAAAAGATGGAAGACTCCCAAACTCTTTTTATGAGGCCAACATCATCTTAATTCCAAAACCAGATAAAGACACAACAAAGAAAGAAAACTACAGGCCAATATCGCTGATGAACATCGACGCTAAAATCCTCAACAAGATACTGGCAAACCGCATCCAACAGTACATTAAGAAGATCATACACCATGACCAAGTGGGATTCATTCCAGGGATGCAAGGATGGTACAATATTCGCAAATCAGTAAATGTAATACATCACATAAACAAAAGCAAAGACAAAAACCACATGATCATATCAATAGATGCAGAAAAAGCATTTGATAAGGTACAGCACCCATTTATGATAAAAAACACTCAGTAAAGTGGGAATAGAGGGAGCATTCCTCAATATAATAAAGGCCATATATGAGAAACGTACAGCCAACATTATACTCAATGGGCAAAAATTAAAATCTTTTCCACTAAGAACAGGAACAAGACAAGGATGTCCACTTTCACCACTTCTATTCAATATAGTACTGGAAGTTCTAGCCACAGCGATCAGACAAGAAAAAGAAATAAAAGGAATCCAAATCGGAAAGGAGGAAACAAAACTGTCACTGTTCGCAGATGACATGATAGTGTACATAGAAAATCCTATAGACTCCACCAAAAAACTGCTTGACCTAATAAATGAATTTGGTAAAACAGCGGGATACAAAGTCAATATCCAGAAATCAAAGGCATTTCTGTACACCAACAATGAAACTGCAGAAGCAGAAATCAAGAAAAAAATTCCATTTGAAATAGCAAAAAGAAAAATAAAATACCTAGGAATAAACCTAACCAAAGAGGTAAAAGACCTGTATTCAGAAAACTACATAACACTGAGGAGAGACATCAAGGAAGACACAAACAAATGGAAACATATACCGTGTTCATGGATTGGAAGAATTAATATCATTAAAATGTCCATACTACCAAAAACAACTTACACATTCAATGCAATACATATTAAAGTACCAATGGCATATTTCACAGACATAGAACAAACACTTCAACAATTTATATGGAACCATAAACGACCCCGAATAGCTGCTGCAATTTTGAGAAAGAAGAGTAAAGTAGGAGGAATCACAATACCTGACACTAAACTATACTACAAGGCCACTGTAATCAAAACAGCCTGGTACTGGCATAAAAACAGGCACATAGACCAATGGAACAGAACAGAGAGCCCAGAAATAAACCCAAGCCTCTACGGTCAATTAATATTTGACAAAGGAAGCAGCAACATAAAATGGAATAAAAATAGCCTCTTCAACAAATGATGTTGGGAGAACTGGACAGCTACGTGCAAAAAAATGAAACTCGAGCACCAACTTACACCTTATACAAAAATAGATTCAAGGTGGATAAAAGACTTAAATATAAAATGTGACACCATTAAAGTCCTAGAAGAGAACGTAGGTAGGAAAATCTCAGATATTTTACGCAGAAACTTTTTCACTGACTTGTCTCCTAGAGCAAGGGACATAAAGGAAAGAATAAACAAATGGGACCTCATCAAAATTAAAAGCTTTTGCACAGCTAAGGAAAACAGTATCAAAATAAAAAGAGAACCAACTGTATGGGAAAACATATTTGCCAATGATACCTCAGACAAGGGTTTAATCTC
Source organism: Phyllostomus discolor (assembly GCF_004126475.2). NCBI lineage: Eukaryota > Metazoa > Chordata > Mammalia > Chiroptera > Phyllostomidae > Phyllostomus > Phyllostomus discolor. The sequence continues at coordinate 51,702,410 of NC_040906.2, forward strand.
CAAAATATATAAAGAACTTACACGACTCTACTCTAAGAAGACAAGTAACCCAATAAAAAATGGGCAAAGGACTTGAACAGACACTTTCTCCAAGGAGGACATACAGAAAATCCAAAGACACATGAAGCGATGCTCAATATCGCTAGCCATCAGAGAGATGCAGATTAAAAACCACAATGAGATACCACTTCACACCAGTCAGAATGGCCATCATAAACAAAGCAACAAACAACAAGTGTTGGAGAGGATGTGGAGAAAGGGGGTCCCTAGTGCACTGTTGGTGGGACTGCAGACTGGTACAACCACTATGGAAAGCAGTTTGGAACTTCCTCAGAAAACTAAAAATGGATCTGCCTTATGACCCAGCAATTCCATTGCTGGGACTCTATCCTAAGAACACTAAAACACCAATACAAAAGAACCTTTGCACCCCGATGTTCAAAGCAGCACAATTTACAATAGCTAGGTGCTGGAAGCAACCTAGATGCCCATCAGTAAATGAATGGATCAAAAAACTATGGTATATTTACACAATGGAATTCTATGCAGCAGAAAGAAAGAAGGAGCTCATACCCTTTGCAACAGCATGGATGGAGCTGGAAAGCATTATGCTAAGTGAAACAAGCCAGGCAGTGAAAGACAAATACCACATGATATCACCTTTAACGGGAATCTAAACAACAAAACAAAACAAAAACAAAAAAAACTAGCAAAATATAACCAAAGACACTGAAATAGGGATAGCCTGACAGTGGCCAGAGGGGAGAGAAGAGGGAATTCCAGGGGGGAATGGGTAGGGATTACAGGAACAAATTTGGAGGACACATGGACAAAAACTAAGGGTGGGGGGTAATGGGGGGAAGGGGGGAGGGTTGGGTGGGTGGGCTAGAATGGGAGTAGGGGGGCAGAAAACTGTACTTGAACAATGATTAAAATAAAAAAAATAAAAATAAAAAAAGACAATTAAAAATAGAAAAAATAGTCTTAAAATTATTCCTTCCTAACATCTCATGTGTTTTCATTTTGTGTGCCATTCTGGTCCATGAACACATGTATGTGTAAGCAACCATAAGATACATAAAATTTTATATTTGGCTCACTTGACATTATTTAGCATTTTTATATTACTGTTATTGTTTATAATTATAGTTGAAATGGACATTATATAACATATTACTGTTATCACTCATAATTACAGTTTAGATGGCTACTATAATATTACACATTTCACTGACATACTATGATTTACTTAAGTATCTCCTATATTTGGAAATTTAGACTGCTTTCAATATTTGATAACAAAAATGCAGCAGCAAACTTTTATTCATATGACTCTCCTTTTGAATAACTTTCTAAGAATAAGTTCTAGGGGAATGACTACTGAGTTCACGGGCGCCTCTTAATGATTGTTTATAAGTATTGGCAAATGGCTTTCCTAAAAGTTTACATTGCTTTACCTTGTTTCAACAATATCTGAGAGTGACAGTTTAACAGCAGCCTCACTGATGGTAGGGCATGAAATGATACTTATTGTCTTAATGTACATCCCTTTGATTACTGGCAATCCTGAGTATTTCTCCATTTGTGATTGCATTTTATCTTCTGTGAATTATCTCACTGTGCCCTTTTTCATGTACCTGGCTATGCAACCACTGATAAGTCATTTAACCTCTCTGTGGCTCCATTTTCTCATTTGTAAACAGGATAATAATTTATTGATAGAGTTGTTGTAAGGATTGAATGGATTTCTAAATATAAAGCATCGATAATAGTACCTGGCACATAGAAAACCTGCCCCCCAAAATGTTAAAATTACAGTTAGTAGTAGCACTACTATTAATTATCTAATAGGATATTAGTAATTTTTAAAAATATTTTTTTTATTTATTTTTAGAGAGAGGGGAAGGGAGAGAGAAACAGAAGGTGAAACATCGATGTGTGAGAGAAACACTGATCAGCTGCCTCTTGCACACCCCCCACTGGAGACCTGACCCGCAACCCAGGCATGTGTCCTGACCGAGACTCAAACCAGCAACCTTTCAGTTCACATGCTGGTGCTCAATCCACTGAACCACACCAGCCAGGGTTCTTTATAACTTATATGATTTCTTTTAGTCCTTATATAAATGCATACATATCTTTGATTAACTTTCAAGAGAGCCCTTCATATGCTATAGATGTGACTTCTTTGGTCACTGGTTTGGTACAATGTTTTCTCCAGATTGTTGTTTTAATTTTGGTATTAGCTTTGCATATGTATGAGTATACCCATGCACACCTAAGTGTATGACTACGTACTTTCTCACAAGTCCAGAAACACAGAGTCTATGTGAAAGGGGCAGCTCATAAAAATGTTCATGGCAGACAGTGCTCAGAATGACACACCCAGATCTGTTGAAAAACTGTTCAACCACGTTGTTTAGAAAAGCAACAAATAAACAAAACCAAAGCCAAACTACATGCATACACTCACAAAACAAAAAACAAAAACAAACCATGCATACACATACACACATATTACAAGTAAATGGAACTATAGATGTTTTAAGCCAGAGAGATGAAAGTAAGTTGGATGTACACCATGGAAATTTCTCTTTAAGAGTAACTGATTCTTTGGGCCCAATCATTGCCTGATTCCTGGCATAGAGAGGTCTAACTTTGACTACTCACTTGGTAGGAAAACAAAAAGGTGGGGTCAACCAATTGCCTTTGAGAGTAAAAGAACTCATAGAGTTCACAACATCATGCACAGCTGAGAAGGGTCAAGTTAGCAGTGTTCAAGACAGAAATTAGGTGAGAGGGACTTCCAGTCAAGATGGAAGTGTAGTAAACTTGGTTTGTCTTCTCTCACAACCACAGCAAAAATTGCAACTAAATTACAAAACAAATATCACCCAGAATTGTCAGAAAATTGAGCTGTACTAAAGCCTGACAACCAAGGAATTAAAGAAGTCACATTCATCCAGATGAGCAAGAGACAGGGAGACACACAGACATGGAGAGGTGGAATGGTGGTCCTATACCCACATGTGGTGGGTAAAAATCAGGAGGGGTATCTCCGGAGCAAGGGATCCCAGCCCCACACCAGACCACCCAGCCCAGGGTTCCAGTGCCAGGAAGATAAGTCTCCATTCCGTCTGCTGCAAAAACCAGTGAGGTTGGGACAGGGATGGCAGAAGAAACGGATTCTCAGGTGTCTCCTCTTAAAGGTCCCACAATGGACTTAGGACTTACAAAGACTCACTCCCTCTGGGCTCCAGCACCTGGGCAGCAGCTGGAAGGGCACCAGTGGCATACAGGGAGAAAATAAAGTGTCTGGCATCACAGCAAGTGCTAGGGGACAGCTTCCTCCTGGACAAAACTCCAGAGACCAGGCAGCCACATTGTTCCCTTTCTGAGTCCTCCCTCACACAGAGCCACAGAGCTATTGCACCATATGGAGACCCTTACAACTTGTTCCACAAGTTGCCCTACCATGGCAATTACCATGGGGACTCTGCCCCATCCAACTTACCGGTGCACTTTTCTAAAATAGGCCATGCTACTGAGACGGAGGTCAAAGCAGCTATACCTAAAACATAGAAACAAACATAGGGAGTCTGCCAAAATTTAATTATTATATGAAATGCTAAAGGGACTTATTTAAGAAAAAGAAGACAATCAAAACTATGAACATTAAAATGGCAATAAATTCACAACTATTAACAACTGAATCTAAAAACAAACTAAGCAAAAAAGCAGAACAGAAACAGAACCATAGATACGGAGATCATTTGGAGGGTTATTAGTTGGGAGGGGAGAAGGGGGAAGTAAGGAAAAAGGCTCAGGGATTAAGAAGTACAAATTATTAGGTACAGAATAGCAGGGTGTAAGTTAAGAACAGTATAGGAAATGGAGAAGCCAAAGGACTTATATGCATGACTCATGGACATGAACTAAGGGGGAGATTGCTGGAGGGAATGGGGGTTACCAGATTGGCGGGGGGGGCAAAGGCAGAAAATTTGGGACAACTGTAATAGCATAATCAATAAGATATATTTTTTAAAAAAAGGCTGAAGTTAATCGTCATACAATGAGTGGATTGAAAGTTTTAAGAGCAATAAATTAAATATCATGAGTAATAGGAGAAACTGAAGAAGCCTACTGCCCCAATGAGGACTGGAAGCTATTTAAACTGGGTAACACAGTATGTGTTTTGGTTCTGAGAAAACAGAAGTTGAACTTTTGAGTAGTAATCAAGGACTTGGTTTCAAAGTATTTGCAAATAGTGCTGGTATGGAGAACAGATGCTGACATAATTGCCAATGGGAATCACAATGTGATAGTTGGAGTGAGAGATGGAAAGAAACCACAGGGAATTTCTGTGGAAAGCTCAGCGTTGAAAATGATTTATGGTTGCTTTAAGAAGGAGACAAGGAAAATAAGGCTACAGCGTATACCATCTGACTGCTGTAGACAAGGATGTAAACAGCCATCGCTCTCCAACCTCCTGGAATCGGAGCTCTGCTCACAACAGAAAGGCGCCAGAATGTTTGCCTGAGTTAAGTGCACACTTCTTTTTAGAAGCTAAGAATAGTCATTCTCCTTTCCTTCCCCATTACTGTTTGGTATCCTTAAAAATTCTGCAGCTAGAAAGCACCATGCAGTTACCAAAAGAGATCTGTAGGGCACTTGATTACTTCCCAAGGGGGATCAGAGGAACCTCACATATGGCCCTCAGCTTGTAAGGTGACATCTCTATTTTGTTACTGTTGTTATGTGTCAAGTACTTTTATTCTAGAAACAGAAATTGGGGGATTCAGGAGAGCCAAGTGAGTCTTCCAAAAATACCTAACAAAGTATGCTGAGAAGGTAGGTTGAGGTAAGACAGATGGGACCACTCCCGAATGTCATTTAAGTTATCTCTTCCATTCAAAGGGCAAAGCACCAGCAGTGCCTCTCAGACAGGAAGCAAGAACTTGAGCTGTTTTATATAGAGAGTGTGCATTTTCAAGTGGGAAAATACAGACATGCTTGGCTAAAGCAGTGGGATTTACATGTGAGACACAGAATTAGGGGTGTTGATGCTGGCCTTAAGTACTGAGAAACCACTAGAGAAATGAGGCTCATAAAGATAAAGTGATGAAAAATAACAACAAAAGAAGCATCTCCAAAGTGTAGGAACAATTGAGTTCTAATACCTGTCCAGTGACGACACTTACTGAATAACAAAAGAAATAGATGAGACGAGGAAAGTAAAACTGGGCTTTGTGCCCAGGAACCTGTGCCAACTAAGCCAATCAGTGACCAGATTTATGTTAACTTGTGGAAACAGATCCAGGTTCTCCCGATATGTCTGATTATAGGCATTCTTCTCATATGCATATCTCACCAGCACCCACTCTTTATTTCCAAGTTGAGTTTCCTTTGAAAACTCATCTCTGAGACTTCCGGCAAGATGGAGGAATAGGTGGATACACCGTACCTCCACGCACAACCAAGATTAGAACAACAAAAATTTAGAGCCAGAATAACACCCAGAATTGACAGGGGATTTATCTGAATGGAAGTTGGACAGCCAAGAAGTTGAAGTAGACCCGTTCATCCAGACCAGTAGGAGGGGCCGAGAGGAGCCAGGCAGGTGCGGGTCGGCGGCACGCGGAGGTCAGAGAAAACTTGGTGTGAACTGGGCGCGTAAGCCATCCAGGGCACACAAGATCACAGCGGTGATCCCTGAGTACGCAAGCTGCAGCTGCGGACCCAGTGAGGCCGCGATTGTGGACCAGGGCGGAGCGCGCAGCCCAGGATTCCAGAGAAGGGACTGAGATCCCAGGAGAATGGAACTACCGCCATTGTTCCCTCCCGTCCCCGCTCCCGGCCCCGCCCCCACATATAACATCACAATCTAGTGACTGGGGTGCCCAGCCCCAGTGAACACCTAAGGCTCCGCCCCTCACTGTAACAAGAGTGACCAGACCGGAAAAAAAAGAAAAAAAAAAGGAGAGACATGTTTCCAACAGAAGAACAGATCAGTCCCCCAGGACTCATCCTTTTGAGCGACCAAGAAATAGCCAATCTATCAGATGCACAGTTCAAAACACTGGTGATCAGAAAGCTCACGGAATTGGTTGATTTTGGGCACAATTGTGATGAAAGGATGCAGGTTACCATAAAAGAGATGCAGGAAGATATGTGGAGGAGAGCCAATAGTGAACGGAAGGAAACTGAGTCTCAAAACAATACAGTGGACCAGAAGGAAGATAGAATCAATCAAGCAGGAAACCATGATGAAATAAGAATTCAAAAAATCGAGGAAAAGCTTAAGAGCATCCAAGACACCTTTAAACGTTCCAATATCCGAAGTATAGGGGTACCAGAATCGGAAGGGGAAAAGCAACAGATTGAGCACATATTTGAACAATAATAAAGGAGATCTTCCCCAATCAGGCAAAGGGAACAGTCTTCCAAGAATCCAAGAAGCTCGAGAGCCCCAAAGAAGTTGGACCCAAGAAGAAACACACCAAGGCACATCATAATTACATTAGCCAAGATAAAAACAAAGGACAGAATCCTAGAAGCAGCAAGAGATAAGGGGATAGTCACCTACAAAGGAGTTCCCATCAGACTGTCAGCTGATTTCTCCAAAGAGACCTTACAGGCAAGAAGGGGCTGGAAAGAAATATTCCAAGTCATGAAAGACAAGGACCTACATCCCAGATTGCTCTATCCAGCAAAGCTCTCATTTAGAATGGAAGGGCAGATAAAGTGCTTCTCAGATAAGGTCAAGTTAAAGGAGTTCATCATCACCAAGCCCTTATTTTATGAAATGCTAAAGGGACTTATCTAAGAAAAGAAGATAAATAAAAAACATGTATAGTAAAAGGACAGCAAAGTCACAATTATTAACAACCACACCTAAAGCAAAACCAAAAGAAACTAAGCAAACAACTAGATCAGGAACAGAACCACAGAAATGGAGGTCACATGGAGGGTTAGCAACAGGGAGGTGGGAGGAGGAGAGGGGGGGAAAGGTACAGAGAATAGGTAGCATACAATGTAGGTTGAAAATAGATAGGAGGAGGGCAAGAATAGTACGGGAAATGTAGAAGCTAAAGAACTCATAAGTATGACACATGGACATGAACCAAAAGGGGGGGAATGTGGGTGGGAGAGGGGGTACAGGGTGGAGGAGAGTGAAGGGGGGAAATGGGACAACTGTAATAGCATAATCAATAAAATATATTTAAAAAAAAAAGAAAACTCATCTCAGAGTCTGTGCTAAGACTACAGAGATCTATCCAAATTTGGACCAGAATAACCAGGGAGATCGAAGTCCACCTGAGGTGGTCAGGATGTGCCCCTTGCATGTGGAGTCGGAGAAGAGCTGGCATAACCAGGACAGATGGAAAGGTGAGGATTCTCTATGTGCCTGCATTGTCCTCCCCACTTGTGTTTTCTTGGCAGAATCCTAATGAACATTCAGGATCCGCTCAGATGTTACCTATTACCTCCTCTCTGTAAATCTCACTGGTGGAAAGAGCTCTACTTCCATAGTATCTGGTGCATGGCACTAACTATGCATTTGGTACGCACATTGTTTTGTAATGGTTTGCTTGTCCAACTTCATGACTGGACCACTGACTCCATGATGGTAGGGACAGCATCTCTTCTCTGTCTCTCCAGCCTTAACAGCATCTAGACCTGCCTTGTGCAGCACAGTAGCCACCAGCAGACATTTGTGATGTGGCCAGCTCAAATTGAGACATGCTGCAAGTATAAAATACATATCATATTTTGATGTATGAGATATTGGTTAATATCTCATTAACCAATTTTATATGATTATATATTTAAATTTTGGATGAGTTAAAATAGACTATTAAAATTAATTTTATGTTTCTTTTTACTACTAGAAAGTTTAAAATTATATATGTGGTCCTGACTGCTATGGCTCAGTTGGTTGGACATCATACTGCAAAGTGAAATGTCACTGGTTTGATTCCTGGTCAGGGTACATGCCTGGGTTGCAAGTTCAGTCCCCAGTCAGGGTGTATACAACAGGCAACCAATCAATGTTTCTTTCTCACATGGATGTTTCTCTCCTTCCCTTCCCCTCCATCTAAGAACAAATTAATACAATCTTTTTAAAAGGAAACTATGTCCCGGCTAGCGTAGCTCAGTGGATTGAGCACAGGCTGCGAACCAAAGTGTCGCAGGTTCGATTCCCAGTCAGGGTACATGCCTGGCTTGCAGGCCATGACCCCCAGCAACCCCACATTGATGTTTTTTTCTGTCTCTCTCTCTCTCCCTCCTTCCCTCTCTAAAAAATAAAATAAAATCTTAAAAAAATAAAATAAAATTATATATGTGGCTCCCATTATATTTTTTTTTTTAGACAGAATTGGTCTAGAACATAGGAGAGGCTTGTTCAAGTTAGGGTCTTTGTAGGAAAAAAAGATACATTCAGTTTGAGGAGATATTAACAAAAGGACAACTTACTCAAGTATGAGCAGGTTAAGAAATCACAAAGAAGCTGAAGCACCAAGTGACTAGCAACAGAGGCAAGCAGTTAACACTCAACCTAAGAAAGAAGGGGAAGAAATGATGTTACTAGAGCAGGTGAGCATGGGGGTGCATTCAGAGGATCATTCAGCAGGACTTCTAATTATAAAAGAGCCCAGCCACTGCCAGAACCTTAGAACCAAGGAGGGAGAGAACCTATCTTTGATCTGCTGTGTTTCCACTGTCTGCAGGGAAAGAAAAATCTGAGAACAGGAGATGCTGAATGATGCAGGCCTTAGGAGTCACCTCCCACCCTCCATGGCACTAAGCAGTGCAAAGTAGAGAGTAGATCAGAGGAGGAAGTGAGCAGAGGATGAAGAATAATCAGCACAGGGTTTAGTACATGTGTTGAACGAATGAATGAAAACTACCCAATGGGGAGAGAATGGAGGGCAGTGATAAATTAATTTTCCCACCTGGGGTCTTTTTGCAGCAGTGATTTTCAAACTATTCTGTCACACTAAGAGTTTAGTGCAGTCACTTTAGGGGTTCCACAGACACTTCTTAATGTGTTTTATATTTCCAGCCACTTAAAATATTCTGTTAAAACACAACATGCACATCAGATGTGTTACCTATCAAAATTTTGAACACATTGGAAATATCTTGTGCTTCCAGGTAAATTTGGTTTGGGTCAAGCCTAGAAATAGGAGTCCTTCTGCCTCTTCTGCACTTGTATTCGAATGTCTTAAATGTATCATTAAGCCCTGGTTGGTGTAGCTCAGTGGATTGAGCATGGACTGCGAACCAAAGCATCGCAGGTTCGATTCCCAGTCAGGACACATGCCTGGGTTGCAGGCCACGGCCCCCAGCAACCGCACATTGATGTTTCTCTCTCTCTCTCTCTCTTTCTCCCTCCATTCCCTCTCTAAAAATAAATAAATAAAATCTTCTTTTAAAAAGTATCATTAATTAGGAAGGTTTAGGTCTGCATTAGTCTTTTATAAAAATTGAGGTCAATACATGTCCCCTTATATAAAATTGTACACATTAGTATACCACAATAGCACATGTGCATAGCCCAATGAAACGCCAGGCAAGGTTAAGGTGTGTGTATTTAGCACATGTTCTCATATCTCATCATGTTATGTCATTTGAACCCCTGTTTCTGTGAACTTGCTATGTGCACATTAAGGAAATGTGTCAACTGCAGATGTTGTTAGGAGTTCACTCAGAAATGCATTTCTGGCCATTGAATCTTCTGTTCCCTGTGGGTGGAAGTTTCTCCTTCGGTTCCTGGAAAGGGTGACCATCCCTTCCATCTTTTCTCCTATGTTCTCAGTTCAGATGTTGCCTCCCCAGGAAAGGCTTCCCGCACCACCTCATATCATAATTAGGTTCCCTTCCCATCCCCTTATTTTATTGCCTTCACATCACTCATAATTTGTGACTGCTGTGTTGAATTGTCTCTTTATTGGTTTTTGTCTGTTTCCTTAACAAAAATTTAAATCCCTGATATCATTACAGGGACTGAATCCCTGCTCAGCATGGGTACAGAGGGCACTATTTTCAGAGCTGTACCTGTATTCATTTACCTACTCACAATAACTTGGTGAGGGTCTTTCTAACCCCCTTTCAGGGATGAGGACACTGAGACACATAGAAGTTAGTCTGGTACAGGTCACACTGCTATTACGTGGGAAAGCCAGGACTCAGACCCAGGAGGTCTGGCTCTAGTTCTTGGACTCAATGGGGTCCCAGGAATACAGCAGCATAGTTGCTATTAAAGGTTTTAGACTCCAGGCCCCAAAGTGCTAACAATAATACTAGCTAACATTTATTGAAAGCTTCCTATGGTTCTGTGTTTATTATTATTATTATAACCTTATGGGAGATGTACTAGGGATATCCCCATTTCACAAATGGTGAAATTTAAACCTAGGTAAATTAAGTACCTTTCCAAAGATCAGAGAGAGAGAGAGAGAGAGAGAGAGAGAAGAGAAGAGAAGAGAAGAGAAGAGAAGAGAAGAGAAGAGAAGAGAAGAGAAGAGAAGAGAAGAGAAAAAAGAAAAGAAAAAAGAAAAGAAAAGAAAAAAAGAGAAAAAAGGCAAAATAGGAATTTGAACCTAAGCTCCTAACCTTGATGCTCTGCTCTCTGCTCAGAACCATGATTCTGCTCTGGGCCACACCTTTCCATGTGCGGATTGGATGTGTATTTCTCACCTATGATGCGGAAGAATATGAACTTGCTGAGCACATCTGTGTTCTCTAGGTGGAGAGCTGGGGGGCAGGCTTGTATAGGTGAGTTCATACTGACCAGAGGTTACAAGGAAACCTTGTGCTCATTCTAACCTGTGTCCTCTCTAAATGCTGTTCTTGTTGCCCCCCCACACCAAGCTGAGGCCCTTCAACATTATTATTTCTCTATGGAAAATCTGGAAAACTCACAAATATGTGGACATTAAACACCACGTGGCTGAGATAACCAGTGGGTCAAAGAAGAAACCAGAAACTACTTTGTGGTGGTTGAAAATGAAGACAGAACATACTAAAACTTATGGGATGCAGCAAATGCCTCCTATGTACAGAATACATGTGCATGTTTATTTCTATCTCTTCCTCCACTTGATTCACTTTCTTAGCCCTTTAACCAACATTTATTGAAGGCCACCTCTGGGCCTGGCCCTGTGCTGAGGTTTGGAGACTCAGGGAACCAGAATACAATCACAGCCCCGAGGAATTAGCGGGGAAGGGAACACAAAAACTGGTTACACCAATTGGCTCCGTGCTCAAACACCAGGGTTCTGGCTAGCAAGGACAGAAGAGTGTTGCTATTTTGGTCTGTTACTGTCTGATTTTTGTCTTTTATTTTACTCTTGTTCAGCTCTCTTTTTCTCTTGAGGACTTCTTTTCTGGCTATCCCATGTCCCCTTTCTTTTCCTACTTTTTACTATTTATATAGCCAATTCCAGATTATCTCTTTTGTGGACTTTATACAATTAATGTTTGAGTTCTGGCTACCAGAATCTGTATATTTAATCTTCCCCATCAGGCCCCCACCTCCAGCTGATGAATGCTTAGGGAACAGGGATTAGCTGTAACATTAGCCTAAGGAAAGTTGAATTAGATAGTCATTAGTTCCTCACTACTCCCTATTCCCTTGCTCTTCACAGCAATTATATTCCTGTGCTCTTCCCAGCATTTAGGATCTCTTCCAAAGCTACACAGGAACGTGTTTTTTTTTTTCCCTGTATTTTCTGAATTCTCTGCTCCACCTCCATTGGCACAGATACTACAAATAGATGTCTTCTGACTTCTTTCCTGCTGTCCCTGGAATTGTGGAATGTTGTTTTGAAATTCTTCTTTGGATTTTTTATATCCAAATTTATATCCCCAATTCCTAGCATACTGTCTGGCACATAAAAGATGTCCAATAAAGATATGTGAAAATAAATCCAAAGTAAAAGAAGAAAAAATAACAGTAGATCATTTTTGCATGAACAATATCGCTGTATTTAAATTTAGAGGGTTATGTGTCAGTTTCACCCCAGTTTATGTGATGCTCAAGAATAGGCACTAGTCTTTCTTCTTCTTATCTTCTTCTACCTTGTGCCTAACATAATACCTGCTACAGAACAGAATCTTAATCCAAATTTATTGACTAAAGAATAAATAAATATAATTAAATAAATATCCGTAAGTATCTGTGGTATAAGTAATTCAGGCAAGTAAACTATAAATGATATTAGAAGAATGTCTGTAGAGAAGAGGAGACAATATTGGTGTAAGTCCTACCCTGGGAACCCTTCTTTTAGAATGGGTGTGCCTGCCTCTGCTTTCCTCCCCTCGAGAAAAACTTGAGCTGCACTTTGGAGATGGCTTTGCACATGCGATGGGAGTGCAAGAGTGTGAACTGTGGCTGTGGGATTTTTGTTAATGTAGTCATTTCCTCTCAAATACTTGAAAAATATTTTTCTCTTATATTTTCCATTCTAGCATGATTGCCTCTGTGCTTTCTTCTCATTTCACATTTAAATTCTATAAGCCGTCCGGCTTATGTGGACATGAATAACAAGTGGACCCAGATCATGTTCTAAATGGAAGCCGGAGCCAGTGGCCAGACACTGGGGAAGCGTGAATACCCCGAGAGCAGAGGCATGTTTTCAGAAAGGGCTTTTATCAGTGTCTCTGGAGCCCCAGGTGCATGTGTTAGCAGTAGACAAGGAAAAAGATTTATGAAACACCTATCTCCTCTTTCCTGGGGGTGGGAGGGAATCTTCTCTTTTGCAAAATGACTTAATGTGTGAGTACATCCCAACCCTTAAGGGAAATGAAGAAAATTCTATCAGAAATCTATGCATGCTGAAATAATATGAACTCAAAATAGGGAATGATTGATTCTTTCCATATGTTCTTATCCTATTTCGATTTAAATTAATTTTGCAGGAGTCATTAACCATCTCCACAAAATTTGCTGGGTTTGCTCCTAATGCTGGCTTTGGCACACCTGCAGCCAGTACATGTCTTTATGGTTAATCTGTAAGAACCAAAATTAATTTCAGTGAAACGGCCAAATGGTCCTCGAGAGTCCTTACTCATATGTCTGGTTAGCGTTCACCAGAGGCAGGAAACACAGCCTGACAAGAGTGATAGAAATGTTTCAAAGGGTCTTTTCTAAGTCCTCTCACTATCTTTTTTTTTAATTTGCAGGTGCAAAAATTCCATTTGTAATTCTTTAATTCCAAGGGCAATGGGTGTCTTGGGGTCTCAGAATTCAGCACAAGTGGCCAGCTGGGACACGATATTATGTTTGCAAGTCATGGCAGGTGCAGAAGGAGGGCAAGCAGTTAAAAGTTTGGCCCACTCTCCTTTTCTCTCTTTTTGTGCTTCCTTTTGCTCTCCCAGACGGGTGTACAATTACACGAGCTGAATTCGTTATCTCCCAAAGCTGTGCTGTTGTACATCCAGGAAAAGGACTTGATTACTCAACCCATGTTTCCAGGAGCCTTATTTGGGTTCTTTTGTGCAGCAAAAGCAAAAATGCTGAGTGCACCCTCTGTTTGTTTTACAATTTGCCTACTGAGCACATTACTCTTGCTATCAGTCTTGTTTCAATAGATGATCTTTCCACTGAGGTTGTAGCATGTCTATATTTAGAAAACAATAAAAGATGTATAAGATAGAAAAATTAGTGGAGAGCAAAAGTGCACCGAGGAGAAGAGAGAAGGGCAAGAGACAACCACAGACCCTGCCCTTGACAGGAGCCACCCCTGGCATCTAGGCTCGATTTCTTTCTTACCTTGCCGAGTATTTCTCCGTACAACATGGAGTCACTGAGGGTGGGGGCGAGGAGAGAAACAATTGCCAAGGAAGACATAGCTCCAGTACTCCATGGCGTTCTTAGAGTGAGCTTTGCCAGGGCACACACCAGACACAATGTGAGAATTCAGGAACCAGTATGTCAGCTGCAAAAGGCAGACATATCTGATGGCTATTGTGACCACACATAGTACCCTTTGTTGGGGCTCTGGCAGCGCACGAGCTGCTGACTTCTTTCCCTACCAGAAGTGGGTTATGGCTTTTCTGCGGGTTGTTGCCAGAAGCTTATATGTGGATTCCTGAGGTGGATGTAACCAGAATAGGCTCCAGCTTGTCTCTACTCACATATTGATGCTTCAAAAAGATTGACAGGGGAAGTACTCCAAGATTTTTTTTTTTTTAAAGAAACTGGGAGCCCTGACTGGCATAGCTCAGTGGATTGAGCGCGAGCTGCGAACCAAAGTGTCGCAGGTTCGATTCCCAGTCAGGGTACATGCCTGGGTTGCAGGCCATGACCCCCAGCAACCGCACATTGATGTTTCTTTCTCTCTCTCTTTCTCCCTCCCTTCCCTCTCTGAAAATAAATAAATAAAAAATCTTAAAAAAGAAACAGAAACAGGGAGAAAGAAGGAGGGGAGAGAAGGAGAAGGAGGAGGAGAGGAAGGAAGGAAAGAAAGAAAGAAGTGGAAGAGTAGAGAGCCTGAACACAAGGAAGAAATGATACTGTGATGGGCTAGTCCTTTGGCTTATACAGTTATAAATACTCCATCAACCATTATATCAGATCATGAGTTTATTTGATTGTCTGTGGGTTTGGTATATGTTTCTATTTTATGTGCTCTTTAATACTGTATAGAATATGTGAACTTTAACTAATTTATTTATGTATATATTTACTTACTCATTTTATACCTAGCATAGGGACATACCCAGTTGGGTACTTAAACAGATATAGGAGATGCCATAGCTACTAACATATATATATAGTAGGGGTGTGTGTGTGTGTGTGTGTGTGTGTATACACACATATACATATAGTATATGTATATGTGTATATATATATATAATTTATTTATTTTTAGACAGAGGGGAAGGGAGGGAGAAAGAGGGAGAGACACATTAATGTTTGGTTAACTCTCACACCCTGCACACCCCACAATGGGGAACTTGGCCTGCAACCCAGGCATGTGCCCTGACTGGGAATTGAAACAGTGACCCTTTGGTTCACAGGTCAGTGCTCAATCCACTGAGCTACACCTGCCAGGGAGAGATATATATATATATATATATATATATATATATATATATATATAATCATGTCTGTATAACCTTAAGAAGTTTAACTGAACACATTTCTCTTCATAGAGAAGTTCAAGACCCGTGGCCCTCTTAAGTAAAATGATTAAAAGAAAAACAGTTGTGTGATGAAAGAGCTACTGTCAGGTTGCAGCTGCCTTGTTAGGCTTTACCACAAGACTGGTCCTATCTCAAAACATCAGATTCTGCTGTCCACCCATCTACTGTAAGAACATTATGTTTTTCCAGCATCAGATTGTTTTTGGTTCCTGGACAGAAAATTTTGGACGTAACTCTTCCTTAACTGTTTCTCTCCAGTCCAGGCTCCTGGAGTTTCCTGGGAAAAGACAGTGGGCCACAACTTGTCCTAGCCTCATGGCCTCCAGGCAGACTGGCCAAAACAAGATGCAGCTAAGAACCCAAAACCTTGAGTTCTAGTTCCGCCCCAGCCACTCATTAGCTGTAAGCACAGTAACTTCATTTTCCTGGACCTTGGTTCCTCACGGTGCAGAGAAGTGCACTGCTTTCTCTGGATGCTGCGAAAGACTGTTTTACAGAGTAGTAGGTGGCATTCTGGAAAGAGTCAGCCAGCCGCTAATTTAATTTTAATTAAAATTAAAATTGTTTTAACTTTAAGACAAATTAAAATTTGTTAATTTTTCCACAAATATTTGTTTAGCATCTACTCTCTAGCAGGTGCTGTTGGTGCCAGAGGTGCTTCCCTGTGAAGCTCACAGTTTAATGGGGCGCAGGGGCAGGGAGGAAGTTGTGTGAGTCTGAGACCTGGGGCAAGTCGCTGAGCCCCTCTAAGCTGCTTTCGTTCCAACTGTAAACTCTGTACTATCATAACATTTCAAGATTTGTTGTCAGGGTTGGTATCTATTGTAAGCAACAGATACCAATTCTGGTATCTGTTGTCAGGATTGGTAACACAATGGTATGTAAATCACCTATTATACAGTAGGGGCTCAATTAATGCTACCTAAATAATACTGTAAAACAAGCATGAAAATGTTTTTACAATTGTATAATGCTATCTCAACATGTGAATTATTATTTTCTCACCTCTTCTCTGTACTGTGGCTTTAAAGTCATGGGTTATCACAAAATTAAACTGTGAAGTTCATCATTTTCCTCCTCTTTATTTCCTTAAAAGGGACTTCATTTATTAAAGAAAAGCTTTTGGAGTGCCTCAAATGCATTAAATACTACACTGGCATGGGCAGGAGGGTGGGAGGGATATGAAAATAAATGAGACTTTCCCGGCCTCTTTAGGATCATAACAGTGAATACTTGGATTACATCAGTGTTTGCACTTTTGGGGTGCTGTTCTTCTGGAGTTTGTATTGGTTATTAACTGTTTAGAAGGAAAGGAAGGAAAACAGTCTTCTCCTTAACAAGTGGGTTAAGCTAAAGTTTTACAAGAGACAAGAGCTCTATCTGTAAGGCCCCTGATACTCTCACACTATTTGAGGTGAAACAGATGATAGAAGACATGTTTCCTGTCACTGTCCCAGAGGAAGATGCTCAGTCTACCAGTATCCTTGCAACAATAGGAAATCCATCCAGTTACTTACTGTTTTCAGTTGTTATGGATAAGATAAGTATTTCTGTACAGAGGATAGAAATAAAAGAAGGTAACGCAGGAGCTGTGATGCCTACCCTCAAGGCAGGGGTGAAATGCATTTGTTAATTTACTCATTCACTTACTCAAGAAAATTCTGTTTAGTAACCACGGCCTTGAAGGAATTGCACCAAGTGCCGGGTCTTCCAGAGGCAGAGCCAACAGAGTGGGAGGATATTTTTTGAGCACCAGTTAGGTACTAGACACTGTCTGTTACTTTATTTATATCATCTCAGTTTTATCTCCCATCAATCCTAAAACATGTAATACTCTTTGACCTCAGTGGGTTAATTTGGGTGTAACAAGAAAAGAACAAAAATACATAGTGTGAGAAGCAATGTCAGGATGAAACCAGCCCAAAGCTGGTAATTCAATAGGGCAAGGAATGGTTAGCTATTCCCAGAGGCTTCACAGAGGTGATGGCATTCTAGTTTTGAAGCAGGATGAAGACATGTGAAAGAGATCACTGTGAGGCAGGCAGGGGAACAGGCAAAAGGCAGATAGGGATTGGTAGCCAGACCGTAATCACTGCAGGAGCTAGGGAAACTCCAGGCTCTCAAAGCACCAGGTTCCCCCTGCTTTCCCAAACATGCACCTACAGTTGTTGCCTCAACTGGGAAGACTAATTTTCCTGAGATAACATCACTGGGACACAGACTTCTAGCCCAAATCATGGTGCACATGGGGCCCCTTTTCTAACTCCTTCTCCATTTTATGAAGAAAGTAGGTCCCTTTGCTCTGTTGTCAATCAGGAGCTGATCTTTGCACAGATGCCACGCTGGGTCCTGACTTGAACTATGTTGATGACATTGGGGAATGAGGAGTGGGAAACACACTGATCCTTTCTATGACCCACTATCAAATTTTGACAGTTAAAATGTCCTTCTTGAAGCTTTTCTTCTCTTAATTGGAAGGTATAAGATATAACTTAAAATCTAAGTGTGGAGTTAGATAGATATAAGTTCAAATCCTACATCTGCATCTCATGAGCTGGGTGACCTCGGGCATGGCATCTCTTCACCCAGATTTGGATCATGAGATTGAACCAGACTCTGAGAGTTCTAAAATTGGAGTCCACCAAAGAAAAATTCAGAGGGTTCCTTTACCTTTCTATTCTTTGAATGAAGAAGTGTGACTCAATGATCATACCTGCAGCATTAAAGCCATAAAGAAAAGCAAAGAAGTCACTTGGTGGTCTCTAACTCATTTGCTCTCCATTGCTTAATTCAGCAAGCTAAACACCTGATGACTGAGGAAATTCTTATGTTTTTTTCTAACAATAAATATTGTATACAGGCCCCACTGAGTCTTGGAGGTCAGGGATTATATTTAGATGATTGCCTTAATGAAATAGCTGAACTCATAAATAGGTAGAAGGCTGGAACTTTCAACCTACAATATTAGTAATAATAATAGATTATTTTGGGGGGTGCTTCCTACATACCAGGCACTATGTGGAGTACCTTATTGTGAATTAATACATTTAATCTTATAAGCACCCCAAGAGAGGGGCAGTATCTTATCTCTGTTTTAATGTAAAGAAAAGGAGGCGCAGAGAGGGACAGTGATGTGCGGAGCTGGGCGAACCAGGAGTTACCCCAGGCTGTCTGCTTCAGAGGCAGTGCCATGGACCACTCTCCAGTTCTACAAGCCAATTTCTTTTTTTAAAAAATATATTTTTTAAAATTACAGTTGACATACATTATATTAGTTTCAGGTGTACACCCTAGTGATTAGACATTATATAACTTACTAACTGATCATCCTGATGAATCTCGTACCCATCTGACACCATACATAGTTATTGGAATACTATTGACTACATTCCCTATGCTGTGCTTTACATCCCCATGACTATTCTGTAACAACCAATTTGTACTTTTTAATCCCTTCAGCTTTTTCACCCTTCCCACAACTCCCCTCCCATCTGGCAACCATCAAAATGTTCTCTGTTTTTGGGAACTGCCCTGCCTGGTATCAGAAGCTGTAACCCCCGCCTAGACTAAGGCTAAGGGAACACCCTTGGAACCGTAAGCCAGCAAGGAGACAAAAGCTTATCTCCCTGGCAGGAGCGCTGCTTCTGCTGCTTCAGCTGCTTCATTCATAACTGAACCCCAAAGCTTGGTTGGTTAGCCAATGACAGGTAAGATTCCCCAAGGGTGGAACAATCTAAGACAGGCATGATCACATGGGAGGCCCCCAAAAGAAGGACATTGGGGGCTAAAGCAAAAGGGGGTGATGGACCCTTGCTCCTCGGCTTTGACATAGCCTGAGTCCTCATTGTCTGGGAGAAAATCTCCTTATCTCTTGGTTGCCTTAGTTCCCTTGCTCCACCTAAGCCTAAAACAATGACAGGGTGGTGCAGCCCTGTGCTGGAAAGGGTGGGTACCCCAGGCAATCAGGACTAAGAAAGAATATGTAAGATCCTGTGAAACCTGCTTTGTTTAGAATGCTCTCAGTTGAATGAGAAGGGTCCAAGGAGGAAGTTAGTTTGTTCCTCAAAGTTTTACAGCTCTTTGATCCTGACTCAAAATAGGCCCTCAGACTTCCTTATTATCTATTGTTTGATCCTTACTTCCTAGCAATGAGTAATGAGCTTTTACCTGAATTCTTATTCAAACAAAGCCAATAAAAAGCCTCTCCAGAGGGGGAACAAGGCGCTCTCCCCACTAGGGAGGATGGCCAAGTGGCGCCCTCCAGGAGAGAAGGTGGCCAAGGTGCTCCCCACGTGAGGAGTGGCCCTGCTGTTCCTATTCCCCCACAGGGCCTGGTTGTCTCTGTGTATGTTTTTAGCATGTTTTGATGAACATCCGCAGCCGAGATGGATACTGCTGGCCGGTATCCTCCAAGTTCTGTATCTATGAGTCTGTTTCTTTTCTGCTTAGTTATTTTGATTTTTAGATTCAATTGTTGGTAGATATGTATTTATTGTCATTTTATTGTTTATATTTTTTATCTTCTTCTAGAAGACCTTTCAACATTTCATCTAATACTGGTTTGGTGGTGATGGACTCCTTTAGCTTTTCCTTGTCTGGGAAGCTTTTTATATATCCTATCCTAAATTATAGCTTTGCTGGGTAGAGTAATTTTGGTTGTAGGTCCTTGCTTATTATCAATTTGAATATTTCTTGTCACTTCCTTCTAGCCTGCAAAATTGCTGTTGAGAAATCAGCTGACAGTTTTATTGAAGTTCCCTTATAGGTAACTAACTGCTTTTTTCTTGCCACCTTTAATATTGTCTCTTTGTCTTTAATTTTTAGCATTTTAATTCTGATATGTCTTGGTGTGGCCCTCTTTAAGGTTCATTTTATTTAGGATTTCCTGCACTGACTGGACTTGTATGTCTATTTCCTTCACCAGGTTATGAAAGTTTTCCTTCATTATTTTTCACATACATTTCCAACTTCTTGCTCTCTCTCTTCTCCCTCTGAAATCCCAATGATGTGAATGTTGGTACACTTGAAGTTGTCCCAGAGGCTCCTTATACTATCTTCATTTTTAAATTTTTTTCTTTATGCTCTTCTCATTGAATGTTTTTTGCTTCCTTATAATACAAATTCCTGATTTGATTCTCAGCATCATCTACTCTACTATTGATTCCCTTTAAATTATTCTTCATTTAATTTAGTGTTTCCTTCATTTTTGACTGATTCTTTTTTATGCTTTTTATATCCTTTTTCATGCTGTTGAAGTTCTTACTAAGTTCCTTGAGCATCCTTATAAGCATTGTTTTGAACTCTGTATCTGGTAGTTTGCTTGCCTCCATTTCATTTAGTTTAGTTTTGTTTTTTTTTATGAAGATTTCTCCTGTTCTTTCATTTGGGACCTGTTTCTTTGTCTCCACATTTTGGCTGCTTCCTTGTGTTTGTTTCTATGTATTAGGCAGAGCTGCTACGTCTCCCAGACTTGGTAGAGTGGCCTTGTGAAGTAGGTTTCCTCTGGGGCCCAGTGTCAAGCTCCGCAGTCACCTGAGCTGGGCACTCCAGGTGCACCTCTGTATGGGCTGTGTGCATTGTGCTGTTATGGTTGAGTCTGGATTGCTATTAGCATCACTGGGAGTGATTGACCCCCAGGCCAATAGGCTATGAGGATCAGCTGCGACCACAGTGCAGGAGCTGCTGCACAGGAGTCAACCCTATGGAGTGGGAATTTCTTTAGTGGGGCTATGGTGCTCACCAAGTCCACCACTTGAGTGTAATACTAGTAGTAGAGCTGCCATCCAGCAGTCTAAAGCTGTCCTCTAGGTGTACTGGCTCTGGGGCCTCCCAGGAGGTACAAGGTCAGCGACTGCCTGTGCTTTGCCTGGGGCTACCCAGCACAAGCTACAGAGCAATCTACAAATGGCTGCTACTTCTGCTGGCCTTAGAGGTGTCCAAGAGAGGTCAAGTTGCAAACTAAGGCAAGCTGCCATTAGTGCCAGGCCTGGGGCCAATTAGCATGAGGTCTTGGGAACACAAAGGTGATATGCTGCTTGTTTGAGAGATTTTAGGAAACTCCAAAGCATGAGGCAATACAGACCAGTTGTATGGAAAAGCCACTAGAAACTTGGGTGGGTCCGAAAGCTGGGTAGGGCAGGGTCTCAGGGAATCACCAGGGTGGGGCAAACAGGGTGAGCCAGGCTGATGGAGACTCATATATGACATCAACCTGTCACCTCTGTAGGGAGAGTGCTCAGAAATGGCCTCTGCCAGTAGTTATGTTTGCCAGGAAACTGCCCTCCAGCTCTTGCCCTGATTTCCTCCCCATAGTCTCTAGTTTCTCTCAAGCTGCTACCCCAGCGCTGGAGCTCAGAGGCAGTGAGTCCAAGTAAGTCTGTTCATGGGTCCTTTAAGAGGAACTGCCTGGGACTGCTGGCAGCTCTCCTCACTCTGCCACAATCGCTGCTGGTTTTTACAATCACAAGTTATAGGGACTTCCTTTCCTGGCTCTGGAACTATGGGCTGGGAGGCCTGGTGTGGGGCTGGGACCCCCTGGTCCTCAGTGCGGATTTCCACAGTGCAAGATATCCCTCTCAATTTTAAACTGCCACATGTGGGTGTGGGACCAGCCTGTTCTGCACCTCCACCCTTCCTACCAGTCCTTTTAAAAATTTTTAAATATATTTTATTGATTATGCTATAACAGTTGTCCCATTTTCCCCCCTTTATTCCCCTCCACCATGCACACCCCCTCTTACCCGCATTACCGCTCGCCCACCCCCATCCCCCCACCCCCCGCCTTAGTTCATGTCCATGGGCTGTATATATAAGTTCTTTGGCTTCTCCATTTCCTATACTATTCTTAACCTCCCCCTGTCTATTTTCTACCTACCATTTATGCTACTTATTCCCTGTACCTTCCCTCCCCCCCACCCTCTTCTGCCCCTGCTGATAACCCTCTATGTGATCTCCATTTCTGTGATTCTGTTCCTGTTCTAGTTGTTTGCTTGGTTAGCTTTTTTTTAAGGTTTGGTTGTTGATAGTGATGTCTTTGTTGTCATTTTGATATGACTTTTTCTTTAAATCCCTAGCTGTAGGACTTGCATTCAGCTAGATTTCAGGTGGTTCTGAATGATGGTTGTTCTGTAGTGTAGCTGTAATTTCGATGTGGTTGTGGGAGAATGCAAGTACCTTATTTATCGATGCTGCCATCTTGACTGGAAACCAAGCCAACTTCTTTAAAAATAATTATAAGATTGTGTGTGTTCTAATTATAAAAGTAAGTCATGGTAGGAGTTTTTTAAAAATAGAGAAAGTAGCAAAGAAGCCAAAATTATTCATATTTTTATCATTCAGGGATAATGTTTATTAATATTTGGGTCTAGTTCCTCTTGGAAATTAAATTACATATAAAATTCTCTTTTCAAATAATATAGCACTGCATATAATGGTTTAAATTTAGTTGAAGTTTAAGCATTTTCTTATGACAATAAGACAGTTTATAAAATACTTTTATAAACTAGATTTTTAATGGCTGCAAATATTCTAATTACTGCAGATACCATAATTTACTTTTAAAATCCCATAATGTTGGACCATTAAGTTGTTTCTAATATTCCTGGGGCTTCTTTGTTGGTTTCTTGAGGATACCTTAGCCTTGTTTCTTCAAGAGTTGCTTGGGGTGTTTAAAGAACAGCCCTTCTATTGAAGGGAATTTGTCCACATCCCTCTCACCGGGTAAGAACGTCCCTCAGCCATTAAAGACTAGTGAAAATTTTGAAAAGTCTCTTGAGTGTCCAAATTTTCAATGGGAATCCAGAATTTCATTCAATTTTTAAAAGTTTTATATAACCCTGGCCTGTATGGCTCAGTTGATTGGAGCATCATCCTGCAAACCAGAAAGTGGAATGTTCAATTCCTGGTTAGGGCACATGCCTAGGCTGTGGGTTCAGTCCTCAGTCAGGGAAGTGTACAAAAGGCAACCAATTGATGTTTCTCTCCCTCCCATCCCCTCCCTCTAAAATCAACAAGCTTGTCCTTCGGGGAGGAATTTTTTTAAAGTCTAGTATAATATTTTCCTAGTTTTATAAGTAAAATGTATTCTTTTGTTTAAAAAAGTAGAACATGCAAATGAACAAACAAGAAAATAAAACCTAAAGTAACACCATTCAGCTTGATGAATATCTTTCCACACAACACACTGTCTTGTTACCTGACTGTTTAACTCAACAACACACAACATCCTTTCACAACATATCCACTTTTAACTCATTTATATTCATGTAAATACCTGTGAAGCACTTTTCCTTTTTATTCATTTTGTACACCTACCATGGACTAGTTGCTATACTTTCAGAGAGGCACAAGTTTCTCCTATCATCAAGAGCTCTGATTTCTGTTTGGGGAAACAAGACCCATATTCTTGGGGGAAAGACTGAAATACCTGCTAAGTGACTAACAGTGGGGAGCATACACCGTGAGACAGTGGTATATTGTAGAAAAAAACATGAAGCTAGAATTTTAGTCATGCCTATTCTATCAACTCACTGTGTGACACTGGGTAAAATATTAAATCTCTTGGAGCTTCAATGTCCTGATATGAAGGTGCAAGAGTTACATTGAATGATCTCATGGTTCTTTTGGCACTGATATGTCTCAGTTCTCTGGTTCTGGGTGCTGGCATAGCTGGTTCACTAGCTGTGCAGCCTGGAAGATGCTGCTGCTTGTCCACTCGCCTGCTTTCAGGGCTCAGGCAAAACAGGATACCAGGTTAAGGTCTCTAATGGGCTGAATTGAGTAGGCTCTTTCCCAGAATGACCAATGGTAGAGGACACACGGTCAGGATAATAAGAGCAATATAGAGTGATATTAGTTATCAAAATGAGAATCAGGTGCAAGGGCTTCAAGCAGGAGCCATGGGTACCAAGAAGAGGTCAGGAAATGAGCTGCAAAGCGGGGCTACAAAGCTGCATGGTGATTGGCTCTATTATGGTTAGTGCCGGGTCGCCAGCGTTCTGCGACAGGATTATCTTGCCTCTCAGTCTTCCAGGCTGTAAAATCAAAGTGCTAATGGCTGCTTTTTCTACCACTTATGCTAGAGATAAGTGAAATAAAAACTTCAAAAAAAAAAAAAACCCAGACCTTATTTTTTTTCTGAAATAAAAGAATTAAATGTAAAATTCACGTTATGGCATAATGTAAAAATTGGTGAATTTTAGTGAAGAGTATATCAGAGTTCCTTGTATTATTCTGGTAACTTTTCTGTAAGTTTGAAATTATATCAAAGTAAAAAAGTTTCCAGACCTGACTGATGTGGCTCAGTCAGTTGGGCATCGTCCTGCAAGGTGAAAAGTTGCTGGTTTAATTCCCAGTTAAGGCAAATGTCTGAGTTGTGGATTCAGTCCCAGGAAAGAGTGAGTACTAGAAGCAACTGATTGATGTTTCTCTCATACATCAGTGTTTCTCCCTTTCTCTCTCCTTCTCCTCTGGTCACCACCATTCTGTTTTCTGTATCTATGAGTTTCTTTGTTTTGTTTGTTCATTTGTTGCTTTTTGTTTTATATCTCACATATGAGTGAAATCATATGGTGCTTGTCCTTTTCCATCTGACTTACTCACTTAGCATGATACCCTCAAGATCCATCCATGTTGTCACAAACGGCAATATTTCACCTTATTATGGCTGAGTGGTATTCTGGTGTATATATATACCACATCTTCTTCATCCAATCATTGATTGAAGAATACTTACATTGTTTCCATGTCCTGGCTATTGTGAATAATGCTGCAATGAACATAAGGGTATATATCTCTTTACAAATGTTTTCTAAATTTTCCAGTTAATACACAGAAGGAGGGTTGCTAGGTCATGTGGTAGCTCTATTCTTCATTCTTTGAGGAACCTCCATACTGTGTTCTGTAGCAGCTGCACCAATTTACATTCCCACCAGTAGTGTACAAGAGTCCCTTTCTCCATATGCTCTCCAACGCTTGTTATTATTGGTAATAGCCATTCTCACAGGTGTGAGGTGCTATCTCATAGTGCTTTTCATTTGTATTTCCCTTATATCTAGTGAAGTTGAGCATCTTTTCATATATCTGTTAGCCATGCATATATCTTCCTTGGAAAAGTATTAAACTTTAAAATTTTCATTCTTTTTTTAATTGCCCCAATATTTTTATCCCAGTGGGTATCTGGTGTTAGGGCCACAGTAACTGATATGACAAATTAATAACGAATAACATCAGTTGATAAATATTTAACATGCGACACTTAATAATGACCTAAATTGCCAACTTTACTTTTTTTCAGGATAAATTAAAAATAAGAGAGAGGAGGTGGTTAACATAATGGAGTTTGCTTCGACAGAAGGCTGCTATGGTGTTTTATTTGATCTGAAATGGAAAGGTGACAAATATGAGAATCATTTCAGTTCAGATGTATCAAATCTCATTATTCTAGAGGAAATATTAGTGGGTTGAATGAATCTCAAGCTGCAGACGTTTCTCAGGTCTATTTTTAAACTCAAACTGGCTTTTTCCCAGAAAGAAGAGAAACAGAAATTTACTGGCAAAAAAAAAGCCTTTTACCTTTTTTCATTGAATTTTCTGAGGAGACTTTTAAAAACTGAAAAATCAGAACAGATGGAACATTATGAAGAGCATTGCAAAACAGAATACTTTTCAGAGTACTTAGGAGAAAATAAAGTGTTCAAAAAGACCTTGTCTTTAAAAAAAAAAAGCAGTTGAGTAAAGACAAAGTATCAAATGTAGTAAATATTTGCTTTTCTTTGAAGAAACTGAAAACAATAAAAGCCCAGTCCCATTCAATTGTTCTCAAGGTCGATCTGAAAGGCACCAGTCCAAAGGATTTCCATCTGAAAAGTGTTTGTAGAATTCTTCTTAGCAGTAAGATGGTTGATTGCTTTGGGTAAAGCTTGAGGGGATTGATTAAAATGTTGCTTATTACCCACCATTCACTCTCTCTTTTTCCTAACCAGAAAACTGTCTTTTAAATATCAGAAAAGTTAAATTTTTAAACAGTGTAAACTCTTCAGGGGCAAAGGGGGAGCAGAGAAAATTTTAGATATGGCAGCCATGTTTTGTTCTCACAAAGATTCCATAATCTCCACTTGCAGACAGATGACTAAGTGTTAATGTAAGTTAGCTGTCTCTTTGCAGCAGGTGAGAGGTGTGAGGTGGCCCATACAAGGGTTGAGAGAGGGAGCAGAGGTCTCTGAGTGCTGACTCTAGTTTCTAGTTCACCATGACTCGTTCCTCACAGCCTTGCTACCAAACCATTGGGAATGAGACGGCACAAGGGAACATATTACAGCAGCCAGTGAAACAGACCAAAAAACTGTCAGTCCCAGAAGTACTGGAGAGGAGATTCACAAATGTAGCAGTGAAGCTTTGCCAAAACCATACAGTTGGTTTGTTGGTTTTTTTTTTTTTTTTTAATCGTCACACTTGACAATTCCTTCCTGAGTTTCAAAGGAAAGAGACAAATAAGCCACCATTTGGTTATCAATAAAGGTAGCAGGTTGTAAAGGGCTTAAATACCATCTGAAGGGCTTAAATTTCAGAATAAAATATAGAGGGGACATGGCATGCTCTCACAAGGTAAGAAAAATTTAAGGGAAAAGAAGTGCAGTAAAAACAATAAGAGCAAAATCTTCCTTGAAGGGAAGCTGAGAGTACATTTCCTTGGCTGAAGATCTAGTGTGAATCACAGAAAAAAATAACACTTGATAAGGCCAAATGAAATGGTAACCAACCTTTAGTACTAATGAAATTGTCAAGAGGCCTTTAGATGAGTGATTTGGAGTGCTGGTCTTTTGACACCTGAGAGTGTTTTATCAAGCTTCAAGAAATTGGCAAAAGTCTCAAAACTGCTTTCAAATATCACTTCATTATGATTCTCTTTAGTTCAGGAAAATCAAAATAGATGCCTATAGCTCTTAGATGAGGGAATGACCAAAAAATGTAAATGTAGTGTCATAACAAATCCAAAGTATTTGGAAACCATTGTGTCCATGGCTGAATGTTTAGAATAGCCAGATTTTATAGAAATGATGATCTAAAAGTGGATGGTCAGTCCTGGCTGCAAATGGCTGTCTGGATGAAGCTGTGGATCCTGGGAAACCCATCACAGACCTCTCTAAGACCCAGAAACCAGTGTGGTTTAATTATGTCACTTCCGCTAAGAGACTCCAAGTGGTATACTGCTTTAGTCATCGGACAAGCTTGCCTCCTCCAGCGACAGAGTGAGATCCATTGCAGATCTGTTCGAGGACCCAGGTCTGAGATCAGGAATCTTAAGAAGACTGGGAATTGGACCTGGGCTCTAATAGGGGAGGACTTCTTAAGGGAATTATTTTTCTTCTTGGCTAAAGAGACACACAGGAGAAAATGACTCTTCTTTTTTCTGGATTGGATGACTAGGTTATTTATTTTCTCTCCAATTCAATAAATATTTTCTCAGCATCTACTATGTTCCAGGCACTGTGGTGGGTGCTGGGGATAAAGTAGTTAATGACAGCCTCATGGAGTTTACATTCTAATGGGGGAGTCCAAAAATAAACAAGTACATAAATATTTTACTTATAGATAGTAAATGAGCTCTGAGGAAGATAAAGAGGGTGATGAGAGAGTGAATTAAAACATCTCTAAAGTAAATACAAAGGGAGACCAAATAAACCCAGAACTTATTTATAAAAAATTGTATATTTATTCTTACATGTTTAAACTCCAGTCACCTTCAAAGTACTCTCCATCTGATGCACTATACCTATTGAGATATTTTTTCCACTGCCCAAAACAGTTTTTGAACTCATTGACTTGGTGTGTTTTAGTGATTCTGCCATTTTTTGTTTCATGTCTTTCACATCAGCAAAATGTTTCCCTTTGAAGACTGTTTTCATCTGGGAAACAACAACAAAAAGTCACTCATAGTGAGATTGGGTGAATAAGGAGGGTGGGGCACAAAGTTCATGCCATTTTTGGTCAAAAACTGCTGAACACTCAGTGCAGTATGGACAGGTGTGCTCGTAAATCACCCATCATGAAATGAGCAAATGCATTGAGTCTTCCAAAAAAATTCACTGAAGCCAAATGCAGCCTCTCACAACCATGCCAGCTGTTACACTGACAAAGATGGGTTCTTAGAATACTCACCTAGCAGAGGAAGCCTCTGCTAGGCTTCCTAGGCCCCTACTACAAGGGGCCCGCCCTCTGGAAGATAATTCCAGGTTTTGGGGGGTCTTCTCTTGTATGGGTCACTTTAGTTAGAGTGGTCAGGTTACAAACAGCCAAGTCTTTATGGATGAGGAAGCCCTAGCCATATGGAAACGACAAGAGGGAATGAAAGAGTGTTTCAGGCAGGGGGAACAGCAAGTGCAAAGGCTATAAAGTTGAAAAGAAAGGGTATGTGTCTAGAGTGGCCTGATGGGTCAAGGGGAGACTGGTATAAAATGAGGTTGGAGAGATAAGAAATTAGGATTTTACTCTGAGTGCTCTGGGAAATCATGGACAGCTTTTAAGCAAGAGAAAAAGATGTGATATATTTTCATAAGATCACTTTGACTGTTATATGGAAACTGTATTGAAAAGGAACAAAAATGGAAGCAGTAAGACCAGTAGGAATTGCAAGGGGGAAGAAATTTGTTCCAAGGTTATCTATTCCCCCACTGAGACGTGAGATCCACATCCCTCTCTCCTGGAGTCTGGGTACTACTTCTACTAAGAGGGTAACAATAGAAATGCCACTGGGGCTTCTGAAGTTACACCATAAAAGGCCATCCTTGTCTGCTGGAACATTGCTCGGTCAACCATGTAAGAAGTCCACCTACACTGAAGCTGCTCTGCAATGAAGAAGTCTAGGCCACACGAAGGGGGCAGGGTGTAAATGTTCCAGTCAACAGCCCCAGCTGAGCTCCTAGTTGACAGCCGGTATCAACCATCAGATGTGTGAATGAAGGTGTCTCTAGCTAATTCCAGCCTCCCATAGTTAAGTCACTCCCAAGCTTTGAGTCTTCCTGAGGCTCCAAGATATATTAGAGATAAGTCATTCCCGCTGTGCTCTGTCTGAATTCCTGATGTATTAAGATTTGAAGTAGTTTGTCACCTAGCAATAGTGACTTGAACACTGGGAGAGGAACATCTTTGAAGGCAAAGACGAAGAGATGCCAGCGAAATCTGAGGGCATGCCAGTGAAACAATCAAGCAGAGATAGCAAGTAGTTCGTTGGACAAGTGAGCGTAAACAGAAATCTGGGCTGCAGATATGCAATTGGCAAGCAGCATATGGATTCTGTTTACTTTCCCAGGACTGGGTGAGTTCACAGGAGGGAGGTAGAGAAGAGGAGCTGGTTCAAGACCTTTCTGAGAAAGTCTAGTATTTAGTGGTAGGAAAGAGGAGAAAGAGCCAGAAAAGAAAATGGAGACCGAGTGCCCAGTGGGACAAGAAAAAAAATGTAAGAATGGTTTGTCACAAAAGCTGAGACAGAAAATTATTTCTAGAATAAAAGGAATGGCCAGTTTAGTGGAAAACTACTGAGAGTCAAAAAGGATAAGAGAAAAAAAATGGTCATTAGGTTCGGCAGCAAAGAGACACCTCTGACCTTGAAAAAGAGCATTCTCAGTGGAAGTGGTTGGGGTAGAAACAGAATGGGGTTTTGATCACTGAGAGAAGGAAGAATAGTATATTATTTCAGGAAAAGTTGGGTCAGCATGCCATATGCAGCTAGCCTAAATGCTACCGAAACTGTACAATTTACCTGCCTAGAGGAACAGCACAATATAATAAACAGCATACAACTTTGGCATCAGAACTGGGTCGAAATAGCTATAGGCAAAATATTTAAACTCAGTGAACTTCAGTTTATCTGTAAAATGAGGACAATCCTTCTTCATAGGGTTGTTAGAAAATGAGATAACATATTAACACAATATTAGGCTAATAAAGACATTTGCTCAATGCTCACTCATTGAAAACACACTTATTGAGTACCTGCTGAATGCCAGACCCTGTGCTGGGTGCCCGGGATGCAAGAATGAGAAGTCTCAGCCTGTGATCTCCAGAGCGCTACAGGCTAGTGAGGAGATGAATCTACAAATAATGGCCAGAGAGTAAGATTATTGTGTCAACAAGACTGTGACGAAGGAGAAAATGTGAGGCTTGCCTGAGGGAGTTGAAGAAAGCTTTACAGAGGTAATAGCATGTCACCTGGGAGCTGAAGGCCTGGGGTGGGTTGGCCAGGTGGACATGCTGTGAAAGGGATTCTGAGCAGAGAACATTGTGCACAAAGGCTCAGGCATGGGACTCAGCCTATCCTGTTTGCAACTATAGATAGCCAGCATGTTACTGAAGTATAGTCTGTGCGGAATAGGCAGAGGTGGTGGATAGAAGGTGGTGAGGGATGCGGCCAGGCTGGTAAGAAGGAATAAGAGGATGAAGAGCCCCATTTATCATTGGACGAAGTTTACATTTTATCCTTATAGATAAGGAGCTACTGCAGTACTTGTCATAAGGCGGTGAAAAAAAGCATTCTTAGGTGTGGAAGATGGTCTGAGAGTTTCCTTAGCTTTATAAAATGCCCTAATCTTTGTACTTTAAAAAATGCTGCCTCTGACCAATGCTGGACATGTGCCATAATTTGTTTTTCCATTTGTGATTGTGAACTGTTCTCATTCTCTTATAGGGAGAAGCTCATGGGCCAATTAGACAGAAGAGAGAATCCAGAAAGGGACTAGACTAGAGGGAAGAAAATGAGTGTTCTATTCTTTCTGTAAGAATGATGTCAATGCCATAAGAAGCGGTGGTCAAAGAGCACATAAACAAAAAAAATAAGTAGAGAAAAAAGTATTAAAGAAAATTAATAAATTTAATACTGATATTGTTACCAGACAGGGGACCCTGGCCCTCAGTGAGTCTGGCCGGGGCTGGCCGGTAGTGTGTATGTTCTTCACTTTGTGAAGGAAAGGTTTCACAACGCAAGTCCAGGTGACTATGAGGGTACGTTTATTAAAGCTGGGGACAGTGGACAAGGGAGGGCTTAGCATAGAAGAAGAAACTGGAGAGGCCAGGCTGGGCTGCTTTAGCTCACTGAGAAGTCAGAGAAAAGGGGGCCTTGGAGACAGATTCAGGGGCTTAGCCCAGGACGAGTTGCCACTGCCCGCTGCTACCCTGGTTGTAAGTCCCGTGGTGTCCCTTACAGTTTAGATGTGTGCCTGTGGGGGAAGGAGAGGGGGACAGGAATGACACAGGTGTGCTCCCCAGAGGGAGGACACATGCTGGGTCCCTTGTCTGGAGGGTTTTCATCTCTCTCTCTTACAGGCAGGAATCTTAGGGGAGGGTTTCAGCAGAACATTCATCGGTTTTTCAGGTGTGCTCTTTTGGGGTCGTGGTCTCTACTGATTGTTCAGTGCCAGGGCAGGAAGTTGTTAGTTATTGCAGCTGGTCCTGGCTTTGCCTACCTGGTTTTGCTGCTTCTCTGGGCCTGGAGCTGAAATACAACTGGGGCCTAGATGTTGTCTCCAGGGAGGTGACCTTCTATATCCAGCTGTAAACTGCTCAGCCAGTTTGTTCAGCTACCTGTCTCTGTTCCTCATTCTCCTTGCCAAGGGATTTTCCTAACTTCTTACTCTCCTGCCTCAATAGGATGACATTATCTAAATTTTGTGACACTTGTGGTATTTGTAGTTTTATAAATTTGTGATTTGATATGTGTTCTTTCTCATGCTAAATTCACTTTTGTACTTTTGTATCACTGATTTTATACTCTTTTTTCTTAAAGAAGGTTTTAAAAATTGAATATGCTTTAGACTCCACAAAACCTAGATAAACCACTGAGAGCTGTATTATGCTTTATTGATTTCCCTAAGCCTGCCTGCAACTTTGTGAATAGTCATTTTATCAAACTCTCCTCTGATTTTCAGTTGCAGCATGCCATCTGTTTCTAGCACTGTGACTGATGCAATGTTCATGTTAGTTATAATCTTTGCCCATCACTTATACATTACATCCTTTTGTATGACTGTAGAGATGCACAATGACAAAGAAGATATATGAGATATCTTTATATCTATTTATCTATCTGCTATGTGCATATGTATACACACACACACACACACACACACACACAGGGTCCAACAGAAGTAAGGCCTGCTTGAGTGTGGTTGGTAGGGTAATAATATGGGTGTGATCAATTTAAACATTTCACCTAAAATGTCATATGATGTGCTTGAGTGTGATATTGTTATGTTACACAATTATATGTTTATGATTTTGTGATAAAAGAGTTTGTAATAAAAAAGGGGCATGATTTGTGCTGGACCCTGTATATGTTTATAGCAATTTCATGTATAGGTTATTTATAGATTACGTAATTGTTCACTACGTTCCATGGTGGGAACAGAAGAACAAGGGGCACAGATTAGATGAGTAATTACTGTCATTTTCCTCCCCTCATTTATTGTTGAATACTTTTCATGTTTATGTATTTATTTCTCAAATTAAGTTTTAGGTTTATTTTTGTTTAAACTAAATCAGTAGGTACTTTTTGAGGGGGAACAAAATGTAGAGTTGGGTTTCACTCAAGGTTAACCTATATGTTGGGTTTTTTAATGTTCTATGATCACCCGAGTTTTCCCATACTCAGAAAATTTCTGGGACTGGTGACTAGGCCCTGGAGAATAGAACAGCCTACTGTTGCTCATCAAGTAATGGGGGTAAAAGTAACAATTTTCACTTTATTCAAATCTAATCTTTGTTATAAAATATTCTCTGAGGCATTCCCTGTGAGGAAAGAATATATTACTACAGGGCCATTTTTATTTTTATTCACTTTTGAGACTCTCCCTAGAGTTCCACAGTAATTTTCAGGCATGACTTGAATTGCCCACATTATTTTTCACACTTCTCCCCAGCCATGCAGCTGACCCTCTGGTAAAGCGGAAACACATACACTGGGAACCTGGAAATGCAAAATTCATCCCATCCCCATCCAGCTGACTGAGGCCAAACCCCAATTCCCAGGCAGGGGAACTGGCCAGGAGTAGGGTCTGCTGTCCTGAATAACTCCCCAACAAGGACTCCCCTCACGTGCTCCATGCGTGCAGAAGACTAGAAAGACATCTAGAATCACCCTAAAAGAAAGGAAATCTGCTGGATGGGAGCCCTTTGGACACCCTTGCCTCTCATCGCAGAGCAGCCTGCCTTCTGGCCGGCTGGGATGGAGGCCCTGGAACCGGGGAGGCTGCTGAGGTTTGGGAAGGGAGGAAAGGGGCACCCCTTGCTGTGCAGACATACCTCCACAAACCTGGAAAAGGAAGAATGGAGAAATATGGCCTACAAAGTTGAACCTGGTTTGTTTTTTGTTATTGTTGTTTTGTTTTGTTTTGTTTTGTTTTTTAGTCCTTACCATCTTTGCCAGAAATTTATCTGGCCTAGTCACTAAATGCCTCAAGAAAGGGTTGTTTCTGGAGTATGGTGGCTGATAATACTTTACTTTGAATGTTTCTTCCCTACATAAATGATTTCATCATAGCAAGGGAACTTCTTACTCTCCACCTATCAAAATACTTTACTTTCTCCACTTGCTCCAAGTTCTTTGAATAAGACAAAGCCTTTTATCCCACCGTTAGAAGAATAAGGTGGACTTCCCCTAGGAGGTGGAGCATGAAGCTTAAATATACAGGAAGGTTGTTACGGGATCCCCTCAGGAAAATCCTTCACATTGAGATCTGAAAACCCTCTAATAATACCTCATTGTAAAATTCTTTCTTATGGGAAGCAGATGGAATTAACAGGCTGCTACATCTGGCTATTGTTCTTACAAGGCACATATATGAATCCCTTTGTCTTTTCTTGGAAGATGGGCTGTGTATCTTGTCAAGGGACAAGCACATCTGCAGATACTCCACTTATTTAGGAATCATGCTGGCTCTTTATGTTTCTATAAACTAAAACAAAGAAATGTGCCTGTGGTGACTCAAATGAGATAAGAAAATTGTAATTGGAAGATCCCAAAGGTCTTTAAATTCTGCCTTGAAGAAAGAAATACAGAAGTTTGACACTATGGCCCTCGGCCCTTCTTGCCACCTGGGATGGCTTGCTAAGACTTGGCTGTAAGAGAACAGGCCAAACTCCCCAAAAGAGCTACCAATATCTGCGCTGGGACCATTATGACAAGAATCTCAGCTTCAGAGAGGAAACTAAACACAGTATGGGTAATGCCTAACACTGATTAAAAAAAACAAACAAACTGACATTTATTTTTTTAACTTCAAATTTTTTGAGGTATATTTGACTTACAATACATAACAGGTGATTAAAGTGTATAATTTTAATGTTTTGACACATTTTTACCCATGAAATCATTACGACAGTCAAGATAGTTTAAATATCCATCACCCTCAAAGTTTCTTTGTGCCCTTTGTCATCTCTTCCTCTTTTATCTGCTCATCTTCTTGTCCACCAGAAAAACCACCAATTTGTTTTTTTATCACAATACATTAGTTTGAATTTTCTAGGGTGTTATATGAATAAACTCACACAGTACACACCCCTTTTCTTGTCTGGCTTTTCCTGCTCACCATAATTATTTGGGAATTCATCTATGTTGTTGAATATATCAATAGTTCGTTCTTTTTTATTGCAAGGGAGTGTTCCATTGGGTACAAACACCATAGTTTGTTTATCCATTCACCTATAGATGGACATTTGGGTTGTTTACAAATGGAGTGATTACAAATGAAGGTGCTATGAACAATCATGTACAAGTCTATATACATGTCTGCTTTATTTTCTCCTGGGTAAATACCTAAGAGTGAGTGTCTTGATCATCTAACTTTTTAAGAAACTGACAAACTGTTTTTTTACAAAGTGGTAGTACCACTTCATGTTCCCACCAGGAGTATACAAGTAGTCAAGTTTCTCTGCCTCCTTGTCAACACTTGGTATGGTCAGTCATTTTAATTTTAGCCATTCAATAGGTGTATCACAGTATTTATTTGTGCTTTTAATTTTTATTTTCCTAGTGACTAATGATGATGGTCATCTTTTTATATGCTTCATATGCTTATTTGCCATCCATGTCTGCTCATATCTCTTGCCCAATTTTTTTATTGGGTTGCCTGTTTTTTTTTATTCAGCTTTGAGATTATATATATGTGTGTGTATTCATCCATATTCATATATATATATATTCATTCTGGATACAAGTCCTTTATCAGATATAAGCTATGCAAATCTCATTTGCAAAAGACTCTATTTCCAAATAAAAGTAATAAACCAGTTTTTGGTTCCATTGACTTTTCTCTATTGGTTTTCTGTGCTCTATTCCATTGATTTTTACTCTGACCTTTATTAGTTCTTTCTTTTCTGCCTACTTTGAGTTTCATTTGCTCTTTTTTCCCAACTTTTTCTAAGGTGGAAAATGAAGTCACTAATTTGGGTCCTTTTGGCATTTAGAGCCATAAGTTATCTTGTAAGTACTTCTTTAGCAGTGTTGTGAAAATTTTGGTGTTGTACTTTCATCAAAGTCAAAATGCTTTCTAATTTCTCTTGATTCTTTTTTTATAACCTATCTGTTACTTAGAATGATGTTATTTAACTTTCAAATATTTGGGAAGTTTTTGACTTCTAATATAATTCCAGCATTGTCATAGAAAATGTATTTAAAATGTTAAATTTATTGAGACTTGTTATATAGACCCATATACCAAAGTCTACCTTGGTAAATTTTTTGTATGCAATTAAAAAGAATGTTATTTTGATGATGTTTGTTGATGACAGTTAGGTCTTGGTTGCTAGTATTGTTCAAGTCATCTGTATTTTATATAAATTATTGAAAAAGTAGTATTGAAATCTTTGGATACAGTTGTCCAATTCTTACAGCTTGTAATTTTGTCCTATTGATGAATTGATCCCTTTATTACTGTGAAATGACTGCTTTTATCTTTGGTAATATTCTTTGTTTAGAAATCTATTTTTTCTTTTATTGATATAGCCACCTCAGCTTTCTTTGACTAGTGCTAACATAGTATATATTTTTCCATCCTTTTCTTTTAACCTATTATGTCCATTATATGTAAAATATATTTCTTTTAGGCAGCATAATGTATGGCCTTGCTTTTATATCCAACCTGAAAATCTCTGCCTTTTAACTGGGGTGTTTAATCCATTTACACTTAATATGATTTCCATGTTAGGTTTACATCTATCATCTCCTGTTTATTTTCTATTAGACCCATATATTCTTGATCCCTTTTTCTTTTTTTCTTTTGAATTAAGTGAATATATTTTATAATTCTATTTTATCTCCTTTGTTGACTTATTACCTATACCTCTTTGTTTTGTTATTTTAGTGGCTTTTTTTAAAGGTTTATCAGTAAATATCTTATTATACTCTACTTTGAAGTGATATTATACTGCTTCACAGATACAATAAGAATTTTGTGATGGTACACTTCCATTTCTCTCTCCCAACACTTCTGCTATTTTTCCCTATGTTTTACTCATGCATGTTATAATCCCCACAATGCACTGCTATTATTTTTTGTTTAAACTCTCAATTATCTTATAAAGATAGTCAAATTTTAAGAAAAAAACTTCTTATTTCCATGTAGTTACCATTTTCATTGCTGTTTATCCTTGTGTATATTCATATTTCTAGCTGGTATTGTTTTCTTCGGCATTAAAGATTTCCTTTAACAATTTTTGTTAGTGATGAATTCCTTCACCTTTTGTATATCTGAAAAAGTCTTTGTCTCACCCGCCTCTTTGAAAGGTATGTTTGCTTAGTATAGATTTCTAGGTGAAAATTTTTCTTTCAGTAATTTTAAAATGTTGCTCCAATGTCTTATACTTGCATTGTTTCCTATGAAGAATCTTCTGTCATTCTTTTTTATTATTATATTTTATTGATTATGCTATTACAGTTGTCCTGATTTTTCTTTCCCTCTTTGTTTCCCTCCACCCAGCATCCCCTACTCCCTCAGACAATTCCTCCATCATTGTTCATGTCCCTGAATCATGCATATAAATTCTTTGGCTACTCCAGTTCCTCTAGGGTACTTTACATCCCCATGGCTACCTGTACTTCTACCTGTTAACTACCTGTTTGTACTTCTTAATCCACTCACTTCTTCACTCATTCCCTACAACTCCCTTCTTAGTACGTGCCTTAGTATAGATTATTTTTTTGTTTCTTGTGCTTAGAATTCATTGAACTTATTTGATCTGTGAATTTACAATTTTCATCAAAATTGAAATATTTTCAGCTATGATTTCTTCAAATAATTTTTCTGTCTTCCTTCACTTGGGGATACCAATTTCGTGTATATTATGATGCTTGATGTCTTACAGCTCACTGATACTCTATGCATTTATTTATAAATCCTCCTTTTACTCTTTTTTAATTATTTCTATTGCTATGTATTGAAGTTTACTATTGTTCTGCCATTAATCTCACCTGTGTAGGTTTCATCTCAGGTATTATAGTTTTTATCTCTAAAAGCTTGATTCTTTTCCCACATGTCTCTGCTTAACTTTTGGACATCTGGAATATAGTAACAACGTTTTAATGTCTTTGTCCCTAATTCCTATATCTGTGTCAGTCTTGTAACAGTTTCAATTGGCTGATTTTTTTTTTCTCATTCTAAGTTGTATTTTCCTACTCTTTTGCATGTGTGGTAAGTTTTTACTGGATGCAAATATTGCAAATTTTACTCAATTGGGTGCCGGTTTTGTTTTGTTTTGTTTTGTTTGCTTGTTTGTTTGTTTGTTTTTGCTATTGTTGTTCTTATAAATATTCTTGAGTTTTGTTTGGGGATTCAGATAAATTACTTGGAAACAGGTTGAACATTTTGCATCTTGCTTTTAAGATTTGTTAGGTGAGACCAATTCCCCCATTAAGACCTGACTTAGTACTCTCCTAATGCCCTGTGAATTTTGAGGTTCACCAGTCTCACTGGTGAGAACAGTCAATATTTTGGTCCTGTTTTACCCTGGGCACTGTTCTTTTAAATCTTAATGTGCTTCTTCTCCAGCCTGGGATAGTTTCCTTGCTCGTGTAGGCTAATGAATATTCTGCTGAATGCTCAAGTGGGACTTCCTGCAGATTTCCAGAGTTCTGTCTCTGTGGAGCTCCATCCTCCCTGGAACTCCAGCCTTCTTGATTGCTCTGGACTCTCGGTTTGCTCTCCCTAGCACAAGAGTCTGACATACCCTTTTCAGGTTCACTCCCTGCACTCTTACCTAGAAACTCTTGCAAGGTAGTAAGCTAGGTTAATCATAGGGCTCACCTTGTATCTTTCAATGCCTGAAGTACAGTCTTTTGAAACCCATTGTTTTATATAATATAGTCTGTGTGGGGTTTTTGTGGGTTTGGGATTTTTTGCTGTTTGTTTTATTTTCTGAGGGGGGCGAGGATTGGTGGAAAGGGAAAGATTTGGTTGTGCTAGCAGGAAGGCTTGTCTCTTGTTACCCTATCTTGGCTAAAAGTAGAAGTTTCCTCTTACATGGAATTTTAAATTGATTAAAGGGAATGTGAAACCCTTGACTTTTTTCTTTCTGGCAGCCCCCAAATTTCCATGTCGTTGTGGTCAAAAGGAATCAAAGTAAATTCTGGCCCAGAGAAAGGAAGCAAATCCTAAATCCTAAGCTGTAAAAACACCGATAACAACTCACCTTTGGTGCAGAGAATTTAGCACTAGAAGGAGGGAGAAACCGAGCATGTCATGGGCTGTACAGAGGTTCCTAATCCCTGAGCCCCACTTTTTCCCACTTTGCTTCTGGTGAAAAACAATCTCTGGATCCAGGAAAGCATGTCAAATATTGAAATGCCACCTGGTATATTTCCCACAGAGGGAAGGAGTTTATTCAACTGGTGACAATTCTCAGGGAAAATGGTAGAGGAGAAACAATACAGGAGCAAGTCATTTTAACACTATGACTTGCTATTCGATAGTACTGTTAGATGTTAGGGAATTTCCCACCTTACGGGTTTCACATCCCCTCACTGCTGAAGCCAGACACTTGTTGTCTCAGCCCCCCTTGTAACACAGACACTGAATCTGGGATCCACCAATCACATCTACCTCC
Organism: Phyllostomus discolor; assembly: GCF_004126475.2. Taxonomy (NCBI): domain Eukaryota; kingdom Metazoa; phylum Chordata; class Mammalia; order Chiroptera; family Phyllostomidae; genus Phyllostomus; species Phyllostomus discolor. Next base: position 51,741,653 of record NC_040906.2, read on the forward strand.
ACCAGACTTGGAATCAAAAGCTGTGTACAAGTAGTAGGCAATGGCTGAACCCATTCTGGTGAAATGCAAAATGCAACATTTTACAGAGGCAGCCATGCCAAGGCTCCTAGCAATCCCGTCCAGTGCCTGGTGTTGGAAATATTAGCCACTCCTTAAGGTCATAGAAGTAAAGTCTCTCTGAACCAGTTTACAATGTGATTTTGTGAATTTCCTGGCTGTGCTTTCTCCAACACAGAGTGTAGCATGGTTCCCTAGCCCTGTTGTAGAGCCTCTGTGTGTTCTAATATCCTTTAATACAGGGATTAGCAAGCCTTTTCTGTAAAGGCACAGTTAATTATTATGAACTAAATTGTGTCCCCCTCAAAGTTCCTATGTTGAAGCCCCACGTCCCAATGGGATGATACTTAGAGATAGGGCTTTGGAAGGTAACTAGGTCATGAGGTGGGGACTGAAGTGGGGCCCTTATAAGAAGAGATACCAGAGAGCTTGCTGGTCTTCTTTTTCTGCCGTGTGAGGACACAGCAAGAAGGCAGCTGTCTGCAGCCTGAGGAGAGAGTGCTCGTCAGAAACTGGCCGTGTCGGCACCTTGATCTTGGCCTTTTCATAGTCTCCAGAAGTATGAAAAAGTATATTTCTGTTGTTTAAGCCACTCAGTTTATGGTATTTTATTATGGCAGCTCAAGTGGACTAAGACATTAGTGAATATTTTAGGCTGTATGGGCCATACAGCCTTTGTCACAGCTATTCTGTTCTGTCGCTGCACCTCGAGAGCAGCTACAGACCGTGTGCGAATGAGGGAGTGACACCACTCCAATAGCATTTTATTTATGGACACTGAAGTTTGAACTTCATATAGTTTTCATGGGTCGTGATATACTCTTTATTTTTTTATTTTCGTTCGACTATTTTAAAATGTAACAGTGATTCCCAGCTTGCAGGCCGTACAAAGATAAGCAGCAGGTCACATTTGCTGACCTCTGCGAAAGCATTCCTTTGTGCTCAAATGACCTGCTGTTTGTTTCTGATTTGCAAGTAAAAATCCTGACTAATACATCTAGTCTATGCCTGTTTCAGGAGGAGCTCATCGGTAGGCTTCTAAGACAGACACACACCCATTCTGCTTTTCTTCAGCTGTCAGGAAAGAATTTTCTATGTAAACCTCCATGGGTCACCTGCTGCAGTTTTTAGCAACTCTTCCCCTTGTGTAATATGTCCTGGAGTCTTCTCATGAGGAAGGATTTAAAATAGTTTTCTGTTTTCTTCTCCTGTAGATTCCCCTGCTCTGGGGAGCTCTGGCTCACCTGAGAGAGCTATTTGTTTTGTCGTCACCCGAACCACGTGACTGTGGGTAGACACAGCTCAGCAGCCATAGCCGTAGCTCAGTCTTTCTGTGGCTGACAGGAAGGAGATGTGAAATGAGACACGCAGAGCTGGTGATAAAATCAAGTAGGCTGCAAGATGAAAGTGGGTCGTTCCCTGGACTCATTTGTAAGGTAGATTTACTACCTTACATGTTCTGGAAGCTTGAACTGACCAAAGTCATTGACATTTTGAGTCTGTCCCTTTATTCCCAGGTACTTCACTATAAGACCCAGACTTCAAGTAGAGTAGCTTGCCTAATAAAAATATGATGCTTAGCAACAGAAATGGATTACAACTATATTTAGCCAAACCAAAGCTGTATAAAAATGTATTGGTAATTCCTCTTGTCCTTTACTGACAGTATCACCTGGGTTATATTCTGACATGAGAAGAGTCTCATCAGTCTGAGGTGATTTGTTTTCTCAGTGGAACAATGAGTAAGCGGAGGCTTAGAAAAGTAAGGTTTCTCTCTTCCTTCTCCTCAGTTACAAGTCTGGAATTTATAGAATTCATGCCTATGCTAGGGACTCACTCTACCTTTGAATATTAGGCCTTTAATTTTACTTTTGAAATGATAATAACTAAAAAAGAGAGAAAGAAGGTCTGTGTTTGGGGGGACCTGGAAGAAGGGACCTGAGAGTGAGAGAGAAAGTGGACTTTGCACACCCCGACAGTGCTAAGTCATGTTGACGGGATGGTGGTGATGTGATGTGGCAAGAATGGCACTTTATCTCTGTGGTCTTCTTCCCCCAAACCTATGACCCCAGTCTGATCATGAGAAAAACACCAGACTAATCTCATCTGAGGAGCATTCTCCAAAATACCTGAACTGTACTTCTCAAAACGTCACAAAAACAAGGAAAGGCCAAGGAACCATCAGAACCACAAAGAGCCGAAGGAGGCATGACAATTAAATCGAATGTGGTATCCCAGATGCAATCCTTGAACAAAAAGGATATTACAGGTAAACTGAGGAACTATGACTAAATCCTGGACTTTGATGAGACTGTAACAATATTAGTTCATTAATTGCAACAAATGTACTAATATAAGGAGCTGGCTAGGGGCAACTGCTATGGGGGTATGAGAACTCTCTGTGCTATCTTCACAATAATTCTGCAAATCTGAAACTGTTTTAAAATAAAAAGCTTATTAAAAAGAAAAAAGTAGGCCTTTCCTTTCTCCAGACTTATTCCCCAGCCCCCTATACACACACACACACATATCAATCGCTGTCTGCTCTTAGCTCAATCTACAGTTCTTTATCTAGGCTGGGTAATAAAGGATGCAAATGATCGGCCAAACATTTTTTAACTGAATCGCGACAAAAACCGGAATTAAAACTGTGTACACAAAAGAATAACTTCCCAAAGCATTTTGTTATTTGTCAGTGTGAATAGAACATAATCTGTGAGAAACTCTAAGATGGAATTAGACCTTTTATTTTTAACACAACAGATGAACTCTCAGTGGTTGCCAGCAATAACTACAATCATTGCCTATAGACAGCACCTCTTCCAAATTAAGGAACGTTCCTTGAAGTTCTCATTAAATGCACATTACTGTTTTGGGGTTGATACCCTGGGAGCTATGATTGTTCAAGTTACTCTTTACAGAGTTGAGTTCCTACGTGAAGCAGAAGCATTTTGCGGAAACTGAAATGTATTCTGCAGAGTAGGTTTGTTATTCGGTACAAATATTTCCTTTGGGTATTGTACAGAGAACGCCTCTCTGGTTACTACTTCATGACTGTGTTTTTAGTGGTAATAACTCCCCTAACATAACCTTACAGAGGTCATTCTTTTTTTTTAACAACTTTTTTTTAAGATTTTATTTTTTTATTTATTTTTAGAGAGGGAGGGGAGGGAGATAGAGAGAGAGAGAAACATCAATATGCAGTTGCTGGGGTCATGGCCTGCAACCCAGGCATGTACCCTGACTGGGAATCGAACCTGCGACACTGGTTTGCAGCCCGAGCTCAATCCACTGAGCTACACCAGCCAGGGCCAGAGGTCATTCTTAAACAGAGAGCTGATGATCGATTATCTTGTCACTGCCCTTCACAACCAGTGACCGTCTAAGCTGGCCATAGAAAAAGGAGGAATCTCTTGATTTGCCTTTTTAGCTGTAAAACAAGTGAGGGACTTGCAAGCCCCTTTCTGCTGCCTTCAAGTCCTGTTTTCAGAGTTTGGAGCCACCTTGACAGAAGCAGGTGCCTCAAGTCATTTTAATGTTAGTCTTTACCTTTCTGCTCTTTATGTGATTTGAGTGATTCATGTGATTCAAGTTATGATTCTGCACCTTTGTCTCTGCTTTTCTTTGCTTTCACAATATATAGATTTATTAAAGAAAGAAGAGAAAGACCTAGGACTGGATTTTAACACTCAATTTTTCCATTAAATTACTTTGTTAGTTGGGCAGAGCATTTTGGCTTTCTGTGCCTCAGTTTCCTAAGCTATAAATTTGGATTCATACTATGAACCCCAATTATTTTGGTGTTACTATGAGGGTCAATGATCAAAACAGATGCCACCATTTTTTTTTAAAGTTTAAAATGCTAGACAAAATCATATTTAAATACTAAAAAGAACTACTCAATTTCAAAGTGTCTATCAAGCTCCCTGAAATAGCCATTTACTTGTGACCGAGGTGTCAGAACTCCAATTAGGTCACAAGTTTCACACAGCAGAAACTAATTCTGGCTGATTTAAGAGAAAAAATATATGGTCTATATCTATATCTATCTATCTATCGAAGGAAGTATGAAAGAAAGAAGTTTCTTGAAACAATGTTGAGGAACTCTCGTACTCACCAGGTCTAAAAATGGGTGAGAACAAGGAGGGTAGGAAGCAGCGAGGACCGTGAGCAAAGCCACGTCCCCAACACTGATGTTGCTGCTGCTGATGCACCTCCCACATCCCCGTCCCTGCAAACATAAATAAATAAGTAAAAGATTCTTTGCCATGCACAGTTGACCACTGAACAGTGTGGAGGCCAGGGGCACCTTTCCACTGCATGCAGGAAAAAATCCATGTATCGCTTTTGACTCTCCCCAAACTTAAATAGCCTACTGTTGACCAGAAGCCTTACCAATAACATAAATAGTCGATTAACATGTAGTTTGGTGGACTTCCAGCAAGATGGAGGAATAGGTGGACGCACCGTACCTCCTCCACACAACCAAGATTAGAACAACAATAATTTACAGATAGAATAACGCCCAGAACCGGCAGAGGATTTATCTGAATGGAAGTTGGGCAGCCAAGAAGTTGAAGTAGACGCGTTCATCTGGACTGGTAGGAGAAGACAAACCAGGCGGGCACGGGGCTGGCTCGGGTCGGCGGCGCGCGGAAGTCAGGGAAAGTTTGGCGAGAAATTGGTGCGACAGCCATCCGGGGCGCAAGAACGCAGCGGTGATCCCTGAGTACACAAGCTGCGGCTGGCAGACCCAGAGGGGTAGCGATTGTGGACCAGGGCAGAACTCGCAGCCCAGGAGCTCAGAGAAGAGTCTGAGCCCAGGAGAACAGAACTACCGCCATTGTTCCCTCCCGTCCCCGCTCCCACCCCTGCCCCCACATATAACGTCACAATCTAGCGACTGGGGTGCCCAGCCCTGGTGAACACCTAAGGCTCCGCCCCCCACCGTAACAAGAGCAACCAGATTGGGGGGTGGGGGGGAGGAGAGACAAGAAAAAATATGTTTTCAACAGAGCAAATCAGTCCCCCAGGACTCATCCTTTTGAGCGACCAAGAAATAGCCAATCTATCAGATGCACAGTTCAAAACACTGGTGATCAGAAAGCTCATGGAATTGGTTGATTTTAGGTGCAATTTTGATGAAAGGATGCAGGTTACCATAAAAGAGATGCAGGAAGATACGTGGAGAAGAGCCAATAGTGAAGGGAAGGAAACTGGGTCTCAAAACAATACAGTGGACCAGAAGGAAGATAGAATCAACCAAGCAGAAAAGCATGATGAAATAGGAATTCAAAAAATCGAGGAAAAGCTTAAGAGCATCCAGGACACCTTTAAACGTTCCAATATCCGAATTATAGGGGTACCAGAATCGGAAGGGGAAAAGCAACAAATTGAGCACATATTTGAACAAATAAAGGAGAACTTCCCCAATCTGGCAAAGGGAACAGTCTTCCAAGAAATCCAAGAAGCTCAGAGAGCCCCAAAGAAGTTGGACCCAAGAAGAAACACACCAAGGCACATCATAATTACATTAGCCAAGGTAAAAACGAAGGACAGAATCCTAGAAGCAGCAAGAGATAAGGGGACAGTCACCTACAAAGGAGTTCCCATCAGACTGTCAGCTGATTTCTCCAAAGAGACCTTACATGCAAGAAGGGGCTGGAAAGAAATATTCCAAGTCATGAAAGACAAGGGCCTACATCCTAGATTGCTCTATCCAGCAAAGCTCTCATTTAGAATGGAAGGGAAGATAAAGTGCTTCTCAGATAAGGTCAAGTTAAAGGAGTTCATCATCACCAAGCCCTTATTTTATGAAATGCTAAAGGGACTTATCTAAGAAAAGAAGATAAAGAAAAGACATGTATAGTAAAAGGACAGTAAACTCACAATTATTAACAACCACACCTAAAGCAAAACCAAAAGAAACTAAGTAAACAATTAGAACAGGAACAGAACCACAGAAATGGAGGGCACATGGAGGGCTAGCAGCAGGGGGGTGGGAGGAGGAGAGAGGGGGAAAAGGTATAGAGAATAAGTAGCATAGAATGTAGGTTGAAAATACATAGGGAGAGGGCAAGAATAGTACGGGAAATGTAGAAGCTAAAGAACTCATAAGTATGACACATGGACATGAACTAAAGGGGGGAAACGTGAGTGGGAGGGGGGTACAGGGTGGAGGGGAGAGAAGGGGGGAAATGGGACAACTGTAATAGCATAATCAATAAAATATATTTTTTAAAAAACACGTAGCTTGGTATATTATACACATTATATACTGTATTCTTACAATAAACTAAGCCAGAGAAAATAAAATGTTATTTAAAAAATCATGAGTGAGGAAAAATACATTTATAGAACCTATTAACAAAATTCACATAGAAGTAAACTCACACAGTTCAAACCTGTGTTGTTCGAGTCAACTGTATGTTTCTTTGGATCATTGATCCAAAGTCTAAAACAGGTCACTGCATGATATAACTTGAAATGCCTTGAAATATTGCAGCCCACATGTGAAGTAAGATAATATGCCTAGAAATGTATATGATTTATCAATAATGAGTTGGGAAACTGAAAGAAGCAGCTTTTCTAAATTATCAATAATATAAAACATGTTGATCAACCATGATAGAGAGAAAAAAAGGAGCTTTCTAATCACTCCAGAAAATGATGTTGTAACTTATTGTCATAACAAAGAGGTAATTAAAGAGTATGAGTCAAAAAATCAGGAAAGGCCTGGCTGGCATGGCTTAGTTGGTTGAGGGTTGTCCCGCAAAGCAAAGCACTGCCAGTTCGACTCCTGGTCAGGGCACAGCCCTGGGCTGCGGGCCGATCCCCAGTTGGAGTGCATAACAGAGGCAACTGATTGGTATTTTTCTCACACATCGGTGTTTGCTTCCCACTCTTTCTGCCTCCCTTCCCCTCTCTCCAAAAATACATAAATAAAATCTAAAAATAAACCCCCAAAAGGTAGGAAAAATATACAGGGTGGGGCAAAAGTCATTTGTATGGAAAATAATACAATAATTAATAAATAATAATACAAGAATAAATTGTGTTTCACATACTTGCAACTGTAAACCTGCTTTTTCCCCATCCTGACTTATAGAGATATATCAGGCAGTTAATAAATTAAAATATTTTATTTTTATAGATTTTGTGGTGCTTATCAATTTTTTATATTTGTAGTGTGTTGTGATTTCTTCATACCTAATTTTGTCTTCTTTTTAAGAATCCTCCCCAAATTGTGTAAATGTGATGCCTGTAAAGCCTGGAGGTGTAGTGTGGGGTTAATACAGGGCTCTCCAGCCACCTGTGAGGAGGGCTGGCCAGGGGGCCCCGGCCCAAGGGAATGTGTGTTGTTTTGGAAATGGATTATAACTGACTCCTTATCTCCTTTTAGGAGGGCTCCTTTTCCTGTGACTGCTTCTTTTCCTTCTGTATATACACATTGAGGTAATGTCGTTTAGAGTCATACATAGAGCTGGTGCCTCCTTTGTCTGTGACCCCTTATCATGAACCTCAGCCTGGAGGAGGTACGGTCTCTGTCACACTCACCTGCCACCATTGGTGCACTTCCCTGTGATGTGAGTGACAGTCAGCATGTCTGCATCTGCCAGTCTTCCAGCGGTGTTTTGTGGAATACCACGAACACGTAAGCAGCTCCCCAGTTTAGAGCTCCTGGGTTACATGCAGCCTTTAAAATACAGATGCATTAAGACCCATCTCAATCTTCCAAGTACTTACAGTCTAGTAGGTCAGACACACAAGAAAACAAGGAGTTCAACGTAGTGTTAACAAAGTCAACAATATGGACTCAACTGACCAATTAGGGGAAAACAGATCTTGGCTGAATCAGCTCTATATCAAAGTACCACAGCCTGGGTGGTTTATAAACAACCGAAATTTATTTCTCACAGTTCGGGGGGCTAGTGTCGAGATCAGGGTGCTGGCACATTTTTCTGGTGAGGACCCTCTTCCAGGTTGCAGACTGTGACTTCGCATAGTATCCTCACATGGTACAAACAGAAAGCTCTGGTCCCCTCATCCTCAGTCAGGGCACTAATCCCATTCATGAGGGCAGCAGCCTCGTGACCTAACTACCTCCCAAAGGCCCCACTTCCTAATATCAGCACATTGCCGATTATGATTTCAGCCGATGAATTTGGGGAGAGACAAAAACATTTAGTTCACATGTGTTTTTTTCTGACACCAAGTGTGTAATTTCTTTCCAAAACCAGTTCCCAATTTTCCCACACCACCTGAGTGTCCTATAATTCCATTCAATTGTGATACTAACTACCCAGAGTCTGAGCAGACCCCACAGGTTAAGAGCTCAGTCCAGCAAAAGTGTCCCCACTTCAGATGCCACTGCAAGTCCCAGGTCCCCAGGCTGCTTCCACTTCTGTTCGACTTGACTGTATTGAACAAACTCAAGGAGAGTCTGGAGGCTTTGCTAGAAGTAAATAACGAAGATTTAGTCAAGGGTCTTAAGGTTTGGAGATAGGAAACACGACTAGGCAATGCTCAGAGTATTTTTGAAAAAGAAAGAAAAACTGAGAGTTCTTACAGTAAAAAGTACAAGAATTCTTGACAAGAATCAACACTGCAGTTTTAGCCTCTGGATTGGTCCAAGATGGTAATCCAGCAGATGACCAGTGGTCTACATACTGGATGTCAGGTGGTCTGGATAACGGATGTCTGGTGGTCTGAGTACATGAACATTCTTTTCTTAGTCCTTCAGGGTAATCAGAGGGTTATCTGGAAGTTTGGTGTATGTCCAGGCATTGAGGCAGGACTGGAAAATTAAAAAGTTTTAAGTTCCCAGGCTGGTTAAAACAAGAATAGAATTGTTTCCTCATGTCTCAGCCACAGGATTTTAGTAATTTAACAGCTTGGTTATAGTGACTCCATTTTATTTTTTCACTCTCTTCCTCAGCTACAAATTCAGGGGTTCCCATGACCTTTCTCAGGTGCAGTAATTGGCTAGACTGATTCATAGAAGAGTGCTTTGCTTATGATGACCAGTTTATTGTTGTTGAAATAAATTTGTAGGCCCATGATGGCCCCACCCTTGCCTGAGGCACCACATCCCCAAACCAAAACTTGCATAATTTTCTTGTCCCAGTAGAAGATCTACTTTATCTGAAACACAGTATATTTAGTCAGCTAATCCCCAAATGTCAAGCCAACTCTAAGGGCTCTACTTATTCCTTATTCATTTTCTGTTTTTCTCTTCCTTGTTCCTTATTCCTTTTCTTATAATAACTTCCTGCCTCCCCTTCTCCCATTTTGTAGTTCTCTGGGCCCAGGGAGACAGATTGTCCACTTCAGGAAATGGTAAATGAAGTTTGTTTGTATCACCTAAATTGTCCTTTTATTCATGCGGGGTGGGTTGGGGGGTCCCCAAAGGAGTCACCCAAGATGTGCCTCTGTGGTGTGCAGATTGTTTTGAGCTAGAAGAATTTGAATTTAGAGGCCTTGCCCATAAAAGATGTTCAGAGATAACTTCTGATGACCAGTCAACATAAGAAACATCCAAACCTGTAGAGAATTTTTATGAGTTTATTTGAGACAAACTGATGACAATTGCTGGGCAGCAAAATCTCAACAGATGGAGAAACTGCCGCTGAAAGGAAGTTTTACTGCTTATTTTATACATTACAATCAAAGGAGGAGGCATGAGGGGGTTACATGAAATCCACTGGTGGTAGATTAGGGAGGCAGGAGGGGAGAGCAAAGTGGGGAAATCTCTGAGATTAGATAAAAGTAAAATGGATAGACGAACTTCTTTTACATTGGTGGGTATAGGGTAGTTAACAATGAACACTGACAACATGTAGAGATGGTATTTGGGCAACAGGACAACAATGAGAGGTTCCATAGTCTCCTGCTCTGGTGGGAGATTGTGCCCTGAGGGGTCTGGCACAAAGGCAAAAAGGAAATTACCCTGACATTCCAAAGGTATGTTATCTTAAATGCAAAAAGACAACAGACAAGCTCAGTTAAGGTAAAAATTGACCTTTGTCAAGGAAGATGCTGGTCTAGGACATGACTACCTGCCATGACTCACTTTTAGTTAGGAAGTTAATTTTCCTGTGGGGTTACTTTCAGTCTCTGAGTTTGTAAGGCCACCATGCAGATTTGTCAGCTTTAGTATGTCACGTCTTTTTCATCCATGGACCCATCAACAGCAGAAGGCAAGCTTCTAGCTACTAAAGGTCTTCTCTTCTTATCATCCAGCAATGACCTTTGAAGCCCTCAAGGCACCTTTCCTCAACCCTAGCTCAGGATGTCGTATATACCCATGTTCCCTTTCTACCTCTGAACCTCTCACGCATGTGCTGTCTCTGACTTTCCCGTGTGTGCAGGGTTCCTCTACATATGTACATATTAAATTTGTTTTTTTCTCTTGCTAATCTGTCTCATGTCTATTTGATTATTAGACCAAACAGAAAGGCACTTGAGGGTAAAGGAATGCTTATTCCTCCTCTACATTATAAGGGGTACAACACAGGGATGGCCGAATATAAGAGATGCAGAGGAAAAGAGACTGGAGGTGGAGGTTGGTGCTCCCTTTCCATGCGCTCTCTGCATACACCACCTTCCTAGCACATCAGTGTTGCCAACCCAGAAGCTTCCTGAATCTCATTGTTCACATTTGTATTGAAGTTTCATTACAGAGGCACGAATGATTAAGTCGTTGGTCACGGGTGATTGAACTCAGTCTCCAGTTCCCCTCCCTTCCCCGGGGAAGGGTGCTGGAAGTTCCAACCCTCTTGTGGTTAAAAACGGGGCCACTGACCAAACCTGACAAGCTCTGGGAGGCCTTCATGGCAGTCTTACAAAGTCAGGGACAGAAAGTAACCACATAGGATAGTCTAAAAGTAAAACTTTGTGACTAAAATGGTTCAAGGTGAGGTAGTCCTGTCCCAAGGGAGCATTTTTCCCTGACAAAGGTCAACCTTTACCTTAACTGAGCCTGTCTGTTGTCTTTTTGCATCTAGGATAAACTGATAACATGCCATTGGAATAACAAAGTAATTTCCTTTCTTCCTGATGCCTCCAGGCACCACCACAGCAGGAGACCAGGAATGCCCTCATTATTATTGATGTTGAGTTAACTGTTGACCATTAACTATTCTGTACCCACCTATATAAAAGAAGTAAGTGTCTATTCATCTTATTTTTTATCCAATCCCAGAGGTTTCCCCTGCTTCTCTTTATCCCACCTCCCTAATCCATCACCAGTGAATTTCCTGTATGCCCCCTAAGTCTGTGATTTTACCCCCCTTTGCTTTTGATGTATAAAATAATCTGTTGAGCTTTTTGCTTCCCAGTTATTGTCATCAGTTCTGCTCAAATAAGCTCATAAAAATTCTTACAGGTTTATACATTTCTTGGGTTAGCAGTCTAATCACTTGTTTGGTCTTTCTGGGGACGAGCCCCCATCCTGAAACGATCTAGGGGCCCCATTCTGAATCACCTCATTAGCATAAAGTCTAATAAGTTTGGAAGTGGCTCTTTAGGAATAACTAGACACTCCTATCAGGAAATTCCAAGGGTTTTAGGGTCTCTATGCCAGGAACTGGGGTAGCGGCGAGAGGGAGACCAAATATATATTTTTGTTACACCACAATATAACACCATTAATTTGATTAATTAAGCTAGAAAGTTAGACAATGGAACAAACTTTTCTGAGCCATTACCTAAAACTTTCCCCCAAAATATTCCCAAAAGTTACTGTCTCAAAATTTCCTTTAGAAATAATTTTTAGTTCTTTGGCCCAAGATGTAATGATCCTTCAATTTTTGCTTTGCTACAATAAACATAAGGAACAAATTATGAAAAATATTAAAGGCTTTTTATAGTGTTTATATGGTATTATCATGAAGATTGAAGTTGTGTGTGATGAGTTACTATTTGGATTATGCATATTTTTAGAAACTGTATACTATTCAGCATTAAATGTATAATTTGCTGACTATGGAGGGTGAAGTTGCTGTCCCATACTTGTAAAATAGAAGAAAAGGAGTGTCTAGAGGGTTTGTAAGTTTCCTTCCAGTTTGTCACTTCTTTCATGTTAAGAAATTCCTAGTGTTACCGGATGGGGGCCTGGCCCTGAACGGGTCGCCTAGGGCCAGCTGCAGTGTGTGGATTCTTTGTGTAGGAAAGATTCCCAACAAGGGCCCAGGTGACTGTGAGGACACATTTATTATGGCTGGGGATGTGAAACAAGGAAGGGCTTAGCACAGAAGAAACTACCAAAGAGCCTCGGCTGGGCTGCCTTAGCTCACTAGGAAGTCAGAGAAAATGGGACTCCGGGGACAGGTTCAGGGAATCAGCCTAGGGCAAGCTGCCAGCTGCCTATTGCCTTAAAGTTTAGGAGACCAGGAGAGGAAGGCCCATGAAGAAATAAGTGGAGGAAGAAGAGGGAAAAGGAAACAACATGGGTCCCTCCTTTTTCTTGAGGCTTTTATCTCTCTCTTGCAGGGGGGAATCTTAGGCGAGGTGTCAGGGGAGGGTTCAGCAGAATAGCCATCAGTTCTCCAGGTGTGCCCTTTCAGGGTCACAGTGTCCACTGACTGGTCAGTTAGGGGGCCTTCAGTCATAACAGTTGGTTCTGACTATCTCCTACCTGGCTTTGCTGCTTTTCTGGGCTTACAGCTGAAATACACCTGAGGCCTAGATGTTACCTCCAGAGGGGAAAGGCCAGGAGAGCAGAGTTTACCCTGAAGGCAAGGTCCTGGTTTTCCCAGTTTTGCCCCCTGCCAGGCACTCAGAGCCTTCTACCCTGCCTATTCCACTGCCAAGGTATTTTCCTAACTTGTTACTATCCTGTCTTATTAACATTCACTAAATCATTGGCTTCAGGCCCTTAGATGCTTCATCTCCTTTCTATGGCTTCCAAGGGGAAAATCATCTTTCAGCTGATATCAGTGTTATTAATAGCACCATTTTTTAAAAATGCAATTCAAATGAGGTGTACAGACTACCTATAACTTTATCATGGTATAACTTCTTTTTAAATGGTTCTACCCTGATAAGTAGTGTTTTAAGCGTTCTGATTAAACAAGGAAGTGTCTTTGAAGACACAGGTTGGCCACAGCAGATCGTAAAACTACAGGGTTTAGCAACAAAGTCACTTAAGCTAATTGAGAAGTAATAAAGGTGGAAGTTAATTGAGTGAATTAGTAACTTGGTTGCTAGAGTAAATTTTGTCTTGTTGAAAGAAAACAAAATGTTGAGTCTCGGGACTTTGGACAGTAGTAGGAAAAAAGGGAGATAAATGAAAGGGTTTAGAACACACCACCCCAAATCATGCCACTTTGGCGTGGGGATTATTTTGAGCAGACTCAGGAAGGGCTCTTTACCACCCCCTTAACTGCCTGAAAGAAACTATAAATGAACCAATTGTAGGGGAAATCCACATTTATAAAGGAAATTCCCATTACAAAGTGTGCTTGTGTGAGGAAGAGAGTTACGACCAGAGATAACTTTTTCTCACCTGAGAGACAACTGCACAACAAGGTATCTTTTATTTACCTTGGACTTCCTCCTCTCACCTCCCCAAAACTGCCTCCCACCAGCACCCCCAACCCCCAAGCTCTTTCCTTAGCTCAGAATGGTGTAAATCTCAATCACTTGGCTGCATTTTGAATCTCATATCTTTGTGTGACTCCCATGCATACAGAAGTAATTAAAATTGTAGGGTTTTTTTCCCTCCTGTTAATCTATTTTATATCAATTTAGTTTTAGACCAAAGAACCTAGAAGAGCAGAAGAGAAATTTTTTTCCTTCCCTAGAAGAACATGATTTTTTTTCTAAACAAGAAGAAGAAAAGTCAAGGAAAGGAGATATTAGAAAAATTGACGCTGTCAAAGACACGGAAGTCCTGCTATTTGGAACTCTGAGTGAACACGCACAGAAGGGGGAACCCTGCAGTGCCTGCTTGGGCTTTTCAAGAGTGATTCATTCAGAGCGTGCCACAGGCCTGACAACTTTAAAACTTCTGGAAAGTAGAAGAGGAAAAAAAAATCAAGATTTTGTGAAGGACTGGCTATTAAAGACAGTTAGGAACAAAAGTATCTATCTAAACCCGATGAATTACTTCTAAAGTGTACTTGATTTCATATAGATTGTTTCCACACTTGTAATCCATGTTGCAGCTTTCTAAAACGGTTAAGAATGCAGCCTTTAAAAGACAGAGAAAACTTCATTCGAAATAAGGCTGGCCAGTTAAATTCTCTGAACCTCAGTTTCTTCCTTTGTAAAAGCAGAATAACAATAGATACTGGCTTGCTAATCAGATTAAATAATGGAAAACCTGGACAATGCCCCGTGACTCAAGATACCCAAAGAAGAATTGATTTATGCCTGAGCCGTTGAACAAGTGACCATTAACAAGTAGTTGTCTGTAAGATTGTCAGAGTCTAGCTGTCCCTTTGTCCCATCAAGAGCCACAGAATCGGAAAGTCTAGAGGTCAGCTCATCCATTCTCCCCACCAATGCAGACATCTGCTCTACACTATCCATTACTTGCACCTGAACATATCTTTAAGAAATCACTACTTTCCAAATTTCATTTTTAGAATGATTCTATTAGGAAATTTTACCTTATTTTCAGCCATCATCTGCCTTTCACTTCCACTCTTGGGTCTTTGTTCTGCCACCCGGAACTCAGGCTTTGCCTTATGTCAAGCCCACGAATGGGCCCTGTCCCCACTGCCACGGGCCTTCCCTTTCCCAGGCTCTCTCTCCCCAGTCCTTCTGCATTTTGGGGTCCATGAATAGAAGGAAAAGCCTCATGAGGAAGGTCCATCTAAGCATAGCCATTTGAAGAGAGGATCTTTTGCAAATTGTTCTTTAGGGTCAGGTAGAGGGCATAATTTAAACTGACACAATGGCCATTCACATTATCAATCATCTACCGTGTAAAAAATCAGAACAGCTTCTCTCTCCTCTGAGAAAACGTCAGTGGAAGAGGATAGAGACTCCTCTTCCCACTGACCTAGGCTTCACTAGAGAAGCCAAAGAATGGGGAGTTCTTTAGCTGACGAGAGCCTCATCAGGAGCATGGGGAAATAGAGCAGAAACTGGTCACTTGTTTACTCAGGGAGGGAGAAAGCTCTTGATGGAGGGACCTGACTCTCCCCTCAACCACCACTCCCCCCTACCCTTTAATCTGTCTTTGTTTCTCCCACTTAGAAGAGGATTTTTGGAAAAGTATCAAGAACTAGAGCACATGAGGTTTTGGGTTTCCAAATAATTTAACCTTGTCTTCCTTCATAGTCCTCTGGTGGTTGTATTTTCCAGGGCCTGATTTTAATAATAATAGCTACCATTTATCAACCACTTACTATGAAAAATGGGGTTGTTCTAAGCAATTGAGCATATTAACTCACTCAATCCTCAAAACAACCTTTGGGAGAGAGACTGTTATTATCATGAGTTTGTAGATGAAATGAACAGGGAAGGAAACGCTAAGTATCCTGCACAAACACACAGAGCTAGTAAGGAGCCAACTGGAACCTCAGACTCAGGCTGTTCAACTCCAGAGCCTGCACTCTGTCCTTTACCTAGAATTCTCTTCCCCGTGAAGGTGATTTCCCCCCCTAAGCTATAGCCTAACAGAGTTACCAAGTGACTGTGACAAGCTGTACAACCTTTCATGGCGCAGGGTAGGGTATCCAGCCTGGGCTTTGCTATGGCAAAATCTTCTATTGCAGTTCAGTTTGTTTATACAACAATCATGAAGTGAGCTGAATGATCCTGGCTCTAGTTTTCTAATTGCTATGAAGAAATTGCTTGAGGAATAGTTATCCTGAAACACTACTGAAGTTGTGTGTTTCTTCAAGGCCAAGTAAGGCAAAAAATTTTAATTTTTCTTTTTTTGACTAACAAATCCCTGTGTAACTTTAGCAAAGAAGGTGTTACTTTCTTTTTTTCCACTCATCCCCCACCCCCATCTCCTCTGACAGCTATCAGCTCATTCTCTGTATCTATGGGTCTGTTTCTGTTTTGTTTATTCATTTTTTTAAGATTTCATATTTAAGTGAAATCATATGGTATTTGTCTTTTTCTGTCTGACTTATTTCACTTAACGTAATGCCCTATAGGTCTATCGATGTTGTCACAAATGGCAAAATTCTATTCTATTTTATTTTTTTATAACTCAGTAATACTCCATTGTGTGTATATACATACCACAGCTACCTTTTTGTTTTGTTTTGTTTTAATTTTTAGAGAGAGGGGAAGGGAGGGAGAAAGAGAGGGAGAGAAACATCAATGTGTGGCTGCCCGTCCCATGCCACACACCTGGGACCTGGCCCACAACTTGGCATGTGACCTGACTGGGAATCAAACTGGAGACTCTGGTTTGCAGGCCAGCACTCAATCCACTGAGCTACACCAGCCAGGGCTATAACACAGTTTGTTTATCCATTCATCTTTAGAAGGGATGAACACCTACATTGCTTCTGTATCTTGGCTACTGTAAATGATGATGCAATGAACATAGGGGTGCATATATATTTTTGGGTTAGTGTTTTTGTTTTCTTTGGATAAATACCCAGAAGTGGAATTGCTGGGTCATATGACAGCTATTTTTAATTTCTTGAGGCATCTCCACACTGTTTTTCATACTGGCTGTACCAGTTGACAATCCCAACAACAGTATAAAAGAGTCACCTTATCTCTACGTGTTCAGTAGCACTTGTTATGGCAAGTGCTACTATTGTTGATTTTTTTATGATAGCCATTTTGACAGGTGTGAAGTAATACCTCATTGTGGTTTTGATTTGCATTTCTCCAAATAGTCATGTTGAACATCTTTTCATGTCTATTAGCTATCTGTATGTCCTCTTTGGAGAAATATTTGTTTATTCAAATATTTTTTATTTTGTGGGTGTTTGAGGGAGAAGGGTTTGGTGTTAAATTACACGTTTGGATAGTAACCCCTTATCAGTTTAATCAGTTGTGAATATTTTCTCCCATTCAACATGTTTTCTTTTTGTTTTATTGATGGTTTCCTTGGAAAATCAGATCTTTTTATTTTAAGTGGCAATATTAGGGGTAAGAAAGTCACCTGGAGCACCACTAACCTCAGAATCACCCAATACCATTGTCTCAACTACCATACATAATCTGATGTCTACACAGAGTTAGATCCAATGCATGTAAGGCAGACGTGTCCCTCTTTACAAGTGAATACAGATTCTAAGGACACAAAAAAAATCACTTTATCTAAGCAATGTCATCTTCCAGAGAGATAGACATAGACATTTGAAACCTATTACAGCCTTCACAGCCCACGTGGGCATCTCTAATTCGGAATGCCATCTACTGAGCTCTTCCCAAACTGTACTCAACAGGTAATTCTTTCTGTGAGGAATGCATTCAACTGACATGCAGCTATTTGGCTTCCCTCAAAAGGAATAAAGGGGGACTGTATACCCCACATCGATACCATCCTTTTGTAATAGGGTCCAGAATTTGGGGCGTCCAGGAATATAGGATATCCCACACAAGTGGGGCTGGGGGAAGGGAGACAGAAGCAGGGCCACTGAGAGTTATTTTGCATATCAATAATAGCCAACTAGTCTTCCAGCCTGAATGGAGCCTGAAGGTATGCATAACTTTGACCCATGATGTAACTGGGAGGCAGCTCCCCTTACAGTGACTGTGTGAGAGCTTGGAGATGGCTTGCTCCATGCCACTAGGCCATGCCTGCCTGGACTTACTATGGCAGCCAAGAAAGGCTAATAATACAGGAGTGCTGGCAGGTATAGCTGATTATGGGAGTGGACAATAGGGTTATGGAGGAGGTTCCAGGCTGGGGTTTAAACTAAAGGTGGGTGCCACGAGGGACCTGAAGGACAATGCAAGACCATGCAGACAGGAAAGGGGTGAAAGGACTCTCACTGGTGGGCCGTGAGAAGGTACCACAAGGTTTTAGATGAAAAAGTTGAGATTGCGGCAGTAACACAACTGATGGTGCTGGGGACTACTGGAGACCTGCCCAGCCAAGCGTGGATTACTGGGAGGAACCAGTAGTCTAGCTGAGCTATGGACTTCTACTTCTTTTTCCTGAGATACTTTATCTCTGACTCGCCTGGTTTGGCAAAGGAGAGAAGGCAGGACAGTGTATGTGTGTTTGTGGATGTTTTAAAGGAACTTTGGGATTTTTAAAAAAATTTATTTATTTTTAAAAATATTTTTATTGATTATGTTACTACAGTTTTCCAAATTTTCCCCCTCTATACCCCCTACACCCCACCAACCCTCCAACATTCCCCCCCTGCCTTAGTCCATGTCCATAGGTTGTGCATATAAGTTCTTTGAGTCCTCTGTTTCTCATTCCATTTTTTATCTCTCCCTGTCTACCTTATGCCTACTAACCACGCTGCTTCTTCCCTGTTCCTCCCTTCCCCCTCCCCACTGAAATCCCTCTGCCTGATGTCCATTTCTCTGATTCTGTTCCTGTTCTGGTTGTTTGTTTAGGTTTTTTTTTTCTGTTGTTTTTCTTTTCTTTTAGGTTCATTTGTTGATAGTTGTGGGTTTGTTGTCATTTTACTGTTCATGTTTTTTGTCTTCTTTTTCTTAGATAAGTCCCTTTAACATTTCATATAAGAATGGCTTGTCGATGATGAACTCCTTGAACTTGACCTTATCTGGGAAGCACTTTATCTGCCCATCCATTCTAAATGAAAGCTTTGCTGGACAGAATAATCTTTGTTGTAGGTCCTTGCCTTTCATGACTTCAAATACATCTTTCCAGCCCCTTCTTGCCTGCAAGGTTTCTTTTGAGAAATCAGCTGATAGCCTAATGGGAACTCCTCTGTAGATAACTCTTTCCATTCCTCTTGCAGCTTTTAATATTCCCTCCTTGTCTTTAATCTTGGGTAACTTAATGATGATGTGCCTTGGTGTGTTCTTCTTTGGGTCCAGTTTCATTGGGACTCTCTGAGCTTCCTGAACTTCCTAGAAGTCTATTTCCTTCACAAGTTGGGAAGTTTTCCTTCATTATTTGTTCAAATAAGTTTTCAATTTCTTGCTGTTGTTCCTCTCCTTCCGGCGCCCCTATAATTCAGATAGTGGAATATTTCAGGCTGTCTTAGAGGTTTGTAAGAGTCTCTTCAATTTTTCAAATTCTTATTTCTTCATTTTGATCTGGATGAATATTTATTTTTTTCTTTTGTTCCACATCATTGTTGTGAGTCCTGGTTTCCTGCCCGTCACTGTTGGTTCCCTGAACATTCTGCTTTATTCACTTTGGGTATCCTTCATTTGTTTTTTCATTTTTTGACCAAGCCCAATCAGATCTGTGAGCACTTTGATTACTAGGGCTTTAAATTCTCCATCAGATAGGTTGGTGTTATCCTCTTCACTTAGCTCTCTTTCTGAGGCTCTATGCTGTTCTTTCATTCGGGCCATATTTCTTTGTCTTGTTGCAGCTGATAGGTTGTAAAGGGGCAGGGCCTTAGGTATTCACCTGGCCAGCATGCTGCCTGTCGGGGAGGGGCCCAAGAGGGAATGGTGTGGCTCACCTGTTTGTCTCTAGTGGACTTTTCAACAGGCTCTTGGACTCTCCTGTGAGATTGGGAGCTTCTCCTATGGTGGCAACCCCAGCTGTAGCCCATGGCCACCTCTGAGTCCCCTTAAGTCAGCCCCTCCTGTGCACAGCCCCCACTGAGCTAGGCAGCCAGCCTCACCCAACTTTGGGATTTTTAATGGTAACATTCTGCCATTGCTCTAAACCTGTATAACTTTTGAATAAATAGTTCCTTTCCTTTTCACCAAACTCTGGCATTAAAAGCCACAGTTCATATTGATTATGGGCAAAGATAAACCTAGAACAGAAAGACCAGGGGGTGGGGGGTTGTTTCGGTAACAGTATGTAACAGTATCTGGGCCCCCCATGGGTCCATTAGGTAACACTTTCATAGTTTTTTCTGTACTGCACAATTTAGTCCTAAATATATGTATTCTGATACTTTAATTTTTACCTTTTAAAATGTCTCTTGTTATAAAGACTACAATCTCCTAAGAGGCAATACAGTGGGAAAATTTTGTTGTTTGGTCTCAGAATCATAGCTTAAAATCTTGGTTCTCCAACTTATTGTAACTTTGGACAAGTTACTTCACTTCTGACTCTCAGTTCCTCCTCTGTAAAAGGTGAACATTTACATGTTCTTTCACAATGGCATCATTCACTTTTATAAAATGTTTTTATCTAGAAGTTGTCACATATTTTCATTATGCTTATCTTAAGTCCCATAGTGATTTTAGCTGGAAGAGAATATTATTCTTTGATTCTCAATGCTTGGTTCTCAGTGAAAAGCAGTTGATTCTTCGTTTCTTCTTCATGACCTCACAGAAGAATAAAGATTTATTAATAAAGAGAATGAGTGTTGATGAATTTGGACCATTCCAACTGACAACAGAGTTGAAAAAGGACCTCTTCCCACTATAAATACACAGAAACTGTGGGTAAAATATTACTAAATCACTTTTAATGGGAGAAATGAATAAAAAGAAAAGTAAGCGAAAAAAAGAATTAATTCTGGAAATGAAGCAAACTCAAAGCCAGAGTAATGAGATCCAATTGCTCAGGGTAAGACCAAACCAGGATATTGACCCTAGGGTCTGAGTGCCAAGTAACACCTATTTTCCCTTAGAATTAAAGTCTTCTAGCCTATCGGGGTCAACTGCAGTGGTCCTGTGCCCTGGCAGAACAGAGGACTACAGTTTCCAAAAGGGCAGGGTGAGTTCAAGATGGTGACCAGGAGGAGTAAAAACAAAATTCTGATAGCTGGATTCTCTGTGAAGCCCACCTCTCTTGACATTGTGTTTAATGTGTGAATGAAAGCCAAGAAAGCTCTGATTTCAGAGGCCAAGGAGCAGGCTCTGGGCTAATGAAGACAGGCAAGTGTTCATCAGCCTGTATAAGACCAGCATTCAAGTGTGATGCTGTGTGTCTCACACAGGCTGATGGGATCAGACTAATACTGCTAGTGAACTAGTCAGATTTCCAGTTCTTTCTTTTTGAAGTTTGACAGGATGGGTTTTTTTTTTTGTTTGTTTGTTTTTTGCACCAAGAAAGCCCTTGAGGGTTTTGGAGAATTAGTGGGAAATTCTCACAGGGGAGATCCTGGGAAAGAAAATGTGAGAACTTCAGTAAATTATAGGAAAAATGAAAGATACAAGACCATTTTGTTCTTTAAGCTGGAAAAGTGTGTTTTACAGGTAACATATGTGCCTTGTCAGCTCAGGAATCTACCACTGAGTGAAACTTCCTTCCATGTTTCATACTTAGATTCCCAAGTGGATCTGATGCCCCCAGATCAGGTATCCATTTCGCGTCTATGCAGCTGGGATTCCAGGAGGAAGGAGGCCAAATGGCAGGGTGAATAGGCAGTCAATGACAGAAAGGTCAATGTTGACATAATGTTGACATAAGAAAACAGACAGGCAATTTCGCTTAGGAGAACACAGATTTTGAGCCAGAAAGACATGAGTTTAAATGCTAGAGCAGTGACCTATGATCTGAATCACCTCAGCAGAATTAATCTCTCTGAGCCTCAACTCCCCCATGGGCAAATTGGGCATAATAATACCAACCTAGTAAAAGAATTGTGAATTGTGAATATTAAATAAGCTAAAGCTATAAAATGCCTTGTGCAGTTCTTGGCACATAGCCTATTCTCAGGAAAAGGTCAATGATATTTTTAACTCTATTAACAAGAGTTAGATGCTCTTTTGAGGTGCCTCATATCCTTCATGGTATTGTTCCCTGAGGTTTGTAAAGGCTTTGAGATTATTTAGGAAAATGTACTAGTATAGTAGGAAGAAATTTATTTGTGTTGCATTTCGGGCTCAATGACTAAGTCAGAGAAAAGACAAGGGAGGCCTGTAATAGTTTTCTGGCTGTTTGTCCTGCGAGCATGAGTGCATTAGCCAGAGCTCTTATGATTGCAAATGGAAGTAATCCAACAGCTTGAACAACAACAAAAGAGGACATATACTGATTCATGTAAATGACAAAGTCCAGTGCATGGTGGCTTATTTGGATCCAGGTACACAAAAGATGAAGTCAGGAGTGTCTTGGTTCTGCCTTCTTCTGTATTGCCAACCAGGCTCTTTTAAAATGGTAGCAAAGATTCCAAAAGCAACTCCAGCTTTACGTTCTATTCACTGGATAGAAAGACTCTCTTAATAGTTCCAGTGCAGAACTGGAGATAAACTCTCATTGGCCCAGTTGGGTCGCATGCTCAGCTCAATCAGGTCGCAAACCTGATTGACCAGATTTGAGTCATGTAGTCATCACTAGAGCCTGGGGTTAAAGTTGGGGGACAGCTCTACCTGAACCTCATGGATAATGGTAGGGAGCCTTAAAGTATTGTTGGAACATTTTTACTAAAAGAAAGAAGATGGGGATGGGATACTGGAGAGAAAAACAAACAGTTATGAGGGGGAAATTTAAGCAAAATGACTACCCTCATTTTTTGCAGTTCTAAAATAAGTGTATCTACCTCATGTTGGCCGCTGAAATAAATTTGGTAATTTTATTTAAAAGAAGTTATGTAAATATGAATAATAATATATTATTGGATGACAAAAATGAGGCTGACCACATAAAGATTAGTTTGTCAGAAGCTATAAATATCTTACATAAGAGTAGTTTCACTCTTATCTGGATAAGTTTTGTGAGCATGACCACTACCCCAACCAGCTCATCCTATAACAAAGGAAATTGCCATCTGTCACTTCGCTTGTATGAAATATCTCTGGGGGTGGCTTGCCAACTTCAGCCAGAATTATAGAACTAATGAGTTTTTAACTACCATATGCACAGAGTGTAATAATAGCAGGTTCTAGGCAAATGTTGTCTACTTGCTTCTGGGAGTGCTTTCCCTCCATGATAGGAGCAGATGCCTGAGGCTCTATTAAGAATTCTGTTTTCTTCGTAAATCTGTACAGTGACATGGAGTCCTCATATTCTAGTGAACTGATTTTTCTGTGGAAAACATGACCCTTGTTAACCCGTTTCTCTTCGGCTTTTAACCTCTGTTGCACAGAGCCTGATTGACCCTTTTATGTCAGACATGAGTACCAGATGCCTTTTAGAAAATTTGGACAGTTTGAAAATTTTTTTAATTAAAAAAATTTTGTATTGTTCAAATACAATTGTCTCTATTTTCATGCCACCACTTTCCCCTGCCCCACCCCCCCCACCTCCCACCCTGAATCCTACCCACCCAGGCTGAAATTGCTGATAGGTCTTCTGCTCTTTTGATACCTTACTGATTTATGTGAAAGCAAATAGGATTTTAATTTCCTAGTGCTTCTTGTTATTTTATATTAAAATTACTATTTGTACCTAGCCCACTGCTTTGTGCCTAATTATTCTAACAGACAGAATAGGTTAGATTATGTGGTTGTAACAAATGACCCCAAATTTCAATGGCTTATAACAAAAGCTTATTGCTCATTCTCACTAGTTCCACCATTTTCTGTAGATTACCATGCAATTTGTTGCCCTAGGGATTCCACCACTGGAAATTTATAAATATTCACAGGAGACTATAGGAAGTAGATGAGTATGTTAAAAGTTTATGTTAGGATCCTTACTGGAAAATCTAACTCTGTCCATTGATAGTGCCTAGAAGCAGCTAAAGCCTAGTAGCAACAAACACACCTGGAGCCCAGATTTTGGTTTTTAAATTCCATTTATCAATGATAAAAGAAGTTCAAGACTCCTTAGAGGAATGTCTGATTCTAGCTTTGGGTCAGAGAAAGATCACTTCAGAAAATAAGGAAACATTAAGAACACATGTGCCCACTGAGCAATTGATAGACATTTGTATTGTTTCTACGTGTGTGTGTGTGTGTGTGTGTGTGTATAATGAATATATACATATATTCATTCAGTTCTCTTGGGAATATAACTAAGAGTGGAAAGTCTGAGTCATAGTAACTTTGTTTAATATTTTGAAGATCTGCCAGATTGTTTTCCAAAGAAGCTGCACCATTTTATACTCCTAGTAGCAATGTACTAAGGTTCCACATTCTCTACATCCTCTCCAATACTTGTTATTTTTCTCTTGTTTTTTTCTTATAGCCATTTTAGTGGGTGTAAAGTGACATCTTATTGTGGCTTTGACTTGCATTTCCCTAATGAGTAATGATATTAAGTTAAACATTTTTAGTGTACTTATTGTCCATTTGTATACCTTCTTTGGATAAGTGTCTGTTCAGATCCTCGCCTGTTTATTCTATTTTATTTTATTTTATTTACTTATTTTTAGAGAGAAGTGTTGTTCATCAATGTGTTGTTCACTCTCATGCACCACCCCCCTACTAGGGACCTGGACCACAACCCAGGCATGTGCCCTGACCAGTAATCAAACTGGCAACCCTTTGGTTCGCAGGCCAGTGCTCAATCCACTGAGCCACACCAGCCAGAGCCTCTGACCATTTTTTAAATTGGGAAGGTTTTCATTGTTGAATTGCAAGAGATTATTTTTTGTATATTCTGCATACAAAACCCTTATTATATAGATGATTTGCAAATATTTTCTACCAATCTGTGGGTTGCTTTTCACTTCCTTAATGGTGTTCTTTGAAGCATGAATGTTTTGAATTTGGATAATGTTCTATTTATCTTTTTCCTTTTGTCATTTGTGCTTTTGGTGTCATATTTAGCTCTTGCATTAGGCTTTCAATTTATTTTTAGCTGATTTTTATATATAGTATGAAATAAGGGTCCACATTCATTCTTTTGCATGTGAATACTCTGTTATCCCAGAACCATCTGTTGAAAAGACTATTCTTTATTTAATTGTCTTGGAAATTTTGCTGAAAGTCACTTGACTGTAAATGTTTATTTCTGGATTATCAATTCTATTTCATTGATACATATGTTTTATCCTTATGCCAGTACCACATTGTCTTAACTACTATAGCTTTGGACTAAGTTTTGATATTGAGAAATGTGAATCTTCAAATTTTGTTCTTTTTTAAGATTGTTGGCTATTCTGGATCCCTTGGACTTCCATGTGAATTTTAGGATTGTCTTGACAAATTCTGCACACACACACAGAAAGAAAACCAAGTGGGATTTTAATAGGGATTGTATTGCATTCATAGATCAACTTAGGGAATATTGCTATCTTAACAATATTAGACTACAGATTCATCAACATGGGACATTTTTTCATTTATTTAGTAGTTCACTGGGAGTAAGGCTCCAACATAGTCATTCAAGGATCCAGGCTACATCATTTAGAATATGTCTCCTAGGTCATCAAAACAAAAGTAGAGAGAGCTTAAGGGCCATGCACCAGCTTTTAAAAGCTTCAGTTAGAAGTGAACCATATATCTTTTGCTAACGGCAATTGGCCAGACTAGTCACCTGACCCTAACTGACTATAAGGGGCCTGGGAGAGTCAGGGTGCACATGGAGATTCAGTGAGCAGCAAATGTCTGTTATGAACTGGATCGTCTTCCCTCCAAATTCATATGTTGACACCGTAAGTCCCACTGTGACTATATTTAGAAACACTGCCTCTAAGGAGATAATTAAGGCAGTAAAACTGGTGGAGCACTAAACTGATAGGACTGGGGTCCTTATAAGAAGAGAAAGAGACACCAGATCTCTGTGTGTGGGTATGTGTACAAATGTGCATATGTACAGAGGAAAGTCCCTGTGCACGAAGACCCAGTGAGGACTTCAGGTCAAGATGAAGGCATAGGTAAATGCAACTTGCCTCCTCTCACAGAAGAAAAAGAAGATCAAAACTATGAACATTAAAATGGAAATAAATTCACAACTATCAACAACTGAATCTAAAAAACAAACTAAGCAAACAAACAAAACAGAAACAGAATCATTTGGAGGGCTATCGGTTGGGAAGGAGAAGGGAGAAAATAAGGGAAAAGCTTCAGGGATTAAGAACAAATTGGTAGGTGTAAAATATACAAGGGGATGTTAAGAACAGTATAGGAACCGGTTCTGGCTGGTGTGGCTCAGTGGATTGAGTGCCAGCCTGTGAACCAAAGGGTCGTTGGTTCAATTCCCAGTCAGGGCACATGCCTGGATTGTGGACCAGGACCCCAGTGAGGAGCATGCAAGAGGCAGCCACGCATTAATGTTTCTCTCTCTCTCTCTCTCTTCCCCTTTCTCTAAAAATAAATAAAATAAATGTTTAAAAAAGAACAGTGTAGGAATTGGAGTCGACAAAGAACTTAAATGCATGACCCATGGACATGAACTAAAGAGGTGGAGCGGGGAAAGGGGGAAAATTGGGACAACTGTAATAGCATAATCAATAAAGTATATATATTTTAAAAAGACCCAGTGAGAAGTCTATAAGCCAGGAAAAAACACCAGCCACCAGCCATGTTGGGAACTTGATCTTGGACTTCAGCCTCCAGAACTATGAAAAAACAATTTCTGCTGTTCAAGCCACTCAACCTACAGCAACTTGTTATAGTAGCCTGAGCTGACTCATGTCTCAGCCACACGGAGGGAGAAAAGAACAGAAAAACAGATTGGGCCTTATTGTAGAATCTTTAACATTAATCTATACTTAATTGTTAAATTAAAAAAAAAACTTTGGATTTTTCCACAGTTTATATAGTGATACTTCATCTTTCCTCCAAGATGTTTATGAGATTTAGGAGAGGAGTACATTGTTGTCACACACACATAACTAGGTACTTACTGTTTGATTTACACAGATTACAGAAGTCATAAGCACAGCACCCAGAGGCATTTTTTTCAGTCAGTTCCACCTTCAAATCTGGCTCTCTTTTCATTCTCTTATTTCTTTATGTCCTTCTAAGGTAGTTCCCTAGAGGCAAAGTGGGACACTATTACAAGAGGAAAGGAGAATGAATGCTGGGTAAGCAATAACAACAGACATTAATTACGTGCCTCAGTATGAAAAGATGCAAGGTAACCACACAAGACTACGTCTCTTTCCTCTCCGCTCCCAGGAATGGAGAAAGCTATGTGCCGCTCAAATCCATTTCTTGTTTTCAGAGATTAATATCATGTAAGCCCCAAATATTCTCTGTAAACTTTAGACATATATGTAATTTTACTTAAGTGCATAGATAGAAAGATAGGGATTTTTTTAAGTATAGTTTTTTTGGGGGGGAGGGGGATTGTTTCTCCTCTCATAATCACTGTGTTACAAATTACCCCACAACTTAATGACTTAAAACCACAATAAGCATTTATTATCTTTCATCATTTGTGTGGGTCAGGAGAAGCTCAGCTGAGTATCGGGGCAGTTCTGAGAATGCAGTCATTATTGAAGGCTTATCTGGGGCTCCAGGATCTGCTTCCAAGCAGACCTGGTGGCACACTTACATGCTCTGCAAACCAGTGCCAGTTGGCGAGAGACCTCAGTTTCTCTGTGTGTGGGCCTCTCCACCAGGCTGCCTGAGTGTCCTCACTTGACGGATGGTTTCCCTCAGAGCAATCTATCCAAGACAGCACGGCAGAAACTATAATGCCCTTGTTGACTTAGCCGGGAAATCACACACTGTCACTTCTGCCATGTTATGTTGGTCACATAGACAGCGCTCATTCAGTGTAGGAATAGACTGTATTAAAAGGTGTGAATAATAAGAGGCAAGGATCAGCGGTGCCTACCATGCTGCCCCTCCCCATGTTAATGATGTACTGTATATTGGATCCCCAGAATAGCAGGTCCTAATTCTTGGAACCTTTAACTGTCATCTTATATGGAAGAGGGGTCTTCGAGGATGTGATTAAGTTAAAGAGATTGAAATGGGAAGGTTATCCTGGGTTATCCAGGGGTGCCCTCAATGCAATCATGGTGTCCTCATGAGACAGAAGCAGAGGGAGATTTGACACACAGAGAAGAGAAAGCAATGTGACCACACGGGCAGAGACTGGAGTGTGAACCACAAACCAGGGAATGCTGGCATCTGGAATGGCAGAGAAACAGGTCCTCCTGAGGGGGCACAGCGCTGCCAACACCTAGATTTTAGCCCAGAGAAGCCAGTGCCAGACCCTGGCCTTCAGGACTGTAAGAGAATAATTTTATTGGAGAAGGGAGTATCTTTTTTCTTTTTTTAATAATTGGAGACCATTTTATCTTTTATATATCACAGTGATTAGGAGGAAGACCTTTAGAGCCAGATTATCCTGCATTTGAATCCCAGCTCTGTCATTTACTATCACTGTGGTCCCAGGCAAGTTGCAGTGCCTCGTTTTCCTCCAGAATAGGGCCAACAATGATACCTACCTCGAGTTTAGCTTTAAAAAATTGTGTTAAGATGCACATAACATAAAATTTACCATCTTAACCATTTTTAAGTGTGCATTTGGTGTTAAGTACATTTACACTGTTGTGCAGTCTTTAGAACTGACCTGGGCTTGTAGCTCAGTTGTTTAGAGCAGCATCCTGATACTCCAAGGTTGCAGGTTCAATCTCTGGTCAGGGCACATAAGAGAATGAACCAATGAATACATGAGTTAAGTGGAACAACAAATTGATGTCTCTCTCCCTACATCCATCTGTCTCTCTCTAAAAATCAGTAAATGAAATACATAGTTAAAAAATAATCTCCAGAACTCTTCATTTTGCTGAATTGAAATTCTGTATATGCCCACTCACTAACAACTCCCTGTTCCTCTTTACTCAGCTCCTGGAAACCACCATTCTGCTTTTCATCTCCATGAATTTAACTACCCTCTGCTGTTGGTGGCAATTTGTTGCAGTAACCATAGGAAACTGACACAGTATCCTTCCGCCTGCATGTTCATACAATCTCAAAGATATATAAAGGAACATAAACAGTTTTATACACACATACACACATAGAGTATTTTACCACTGTTTTATAAAAAAGAAACTGTATTGCTTATCATTTTCCTTGCTCTTTTCCCTCGTGTTTATTTTTTTTAACAGAACAAGGCTTTTAATTATTTTTATTGCTCAAATAAGCTTCATTTTTTCAAATTTAGCTTTCCGACCCTGTGCTTGTGCCTTCAATACTTTCACAACGGTGTTCTGCTCCTCAGTGAGGAGAGCACACTTGGTCCTGTCACAGACACACTGAGCACATGCGGATCCACCACAGGCCCCGCTCGTGGGCTTTTTCGTTTAGACAACCTCATTAGAGCTTTAGGCCTCACAGCAGGAACTCCGTACAGTCAGCCTGTGCACACGCCACATGCAGACCTGGGTGCTTTCCCTACTTTCTTGGTATGAAGATAAACAGTTCTCTTCCCCAGGGGGTCTGGGACAGCCTAGTTTGTTGGAAGCTATATTGTAGGACCACCTCTGACAGTGTATCAAATGCCGGACCATTGTGAATGACTGAAGACAGTGTTCCCAAAAGAGTCACTCAACATGTTTACTACATTTTTTTCAGATAATCATTTCATCCTTTCACCTTGGGCAAACCTTTTTAAAAGCACCCTTACAAGCTTCCTGAGATACTGAGGTCTAAAACATGTCCAGAGGGCTTCTTCTACAGCTTCACAGTGGTGGTGCCCTCTCAATTATTCAAGCCCTCACGATCAGGTTTGGGGGTTCTATTTCTTCCTTCCGACATCTGTTTTTTGCACCATTCCTTAGCATCTCCATCAGACAGGGGCAAGGCAATGAAAAAGAGGTGAAGCATTACTCAGACACAGAGAGATCAATGGAACACAAGGGCCTAGGAACCAATTCTTAAAGCAGTCATTGTTTACTTGTCTTAGGGATGCTGGAAGAAAGCTTGGTGGCTAATATTTACCAAGTCATCTGCGGATTTGAGGAAATGTTACTGCCTACTGTTGATTTATTAAGGTTTTTTGCCCTATTTTTAGATAATCCTGGCAAAGAATAGTCCTTTAATATATGTTGGAGGGACATATTCAATCAACAAACATTTTATTAAGCACCTACACAATGTACTGGGAGTCATCCAGGCTCTGAATGAATGATCAACTCAGATCTTTACTTCTTGCCCTACCAAGTAGGCCTGCTATTCTATAGAACTGCTGTCATAATTAGTAGGGAAGCCCTGACCGGTGTGGCTCAGTTGGTTGGGTGTCATCCTGCAGAGAAAAGGTCATCAGTTTGCTTTCAGTTCCCTGTCAGGGGACATGCCTGGGTTGCCAGTGCAGTCCCTGGTCAGGGCATGAGCAAGAAGCAATTGATTGATGTTTCTCACAATGATGTTTCTCTCTCTCTTTTTCTTCCTTCCTTCCCTCTCTTTAACGATAAATGAATAACATCTTAAAAAAAAAAGAAGTTAGGAGGGAGAAGTGAGAGAAAAATGGAGAATAAATGTATCAGTTCTGCATTGGTTTCTTAGGGCTGCTATACAAAAGTACCACAAACTGAGTGGCTTAAAATAGCAAAAGTTTATTTTCTCATAGTTCCAGTGGTTAGAAGTCTGAAATTAAGGTGTTAGCAAGGCCACATTCCCTCTGAAACCGGTAAGGGGATCCTTCCTTGCCTTTCCCTACCTTCTGCTGGTCTGCTGGCAATCTTCGACATTCCTTGGCTTGCAAATGCATGTCTCTGATTTCTCCCTTCCTACTTGGTGTCACCCCTGAATGCCTGCCCACACATGGTCATCCTGTCATCGGGACACCAGACACAGTGCAACAGGGGCCCACCCTGTCCAGTGGAGCTCATCTTAACCAATTACATCTGCAAAGACTATTTCTGAAAAAGGTCACATTCTGGAGTACTGGGGGTTATCTTTTTGGGGGGAACACAATTGAACCCATAACACATTTGGATTGTCAAGTGGTTTAATAAGACATTTGAATTATGGATTAATCTGGAAGGTTGTTTTTTTGTTTAAAAAAAGAGGTAACATAGAGTGCACTCTGGAGCCAGAGTTATTTTGAATCCTATCTTTCTTTACCACTTATTTTTTCTCTCTTTTGGATAATCAGCCTCTGAAGAACAATTGATTAAAATGTTTTCAGAGAAAATACATCACTTAGGAAATCCTATATATATAAAATTAAAAAAAAAAACTAGTTCCTTTTGGATTTTAACTTAAAACGGCCTGTAGGCTCCATCAGAGGAGAGCCAATACATCACCACGGTACCTGCCCTGGACAATCTTAAAAGCAGACTTAAGCATTTGCTGGTCCTGGAATGACCTCCCTCCAGCCTCAGAAGAGCCAGAATGTAGATTTGGTTTCCTTAGAGAGATCTCCAAGGAAAAGAGAAGATTCTCATCCCATCTGTCAAGACTTGGAGAAGAGCACTGCATTCTGTTTTCATGCACAAAATTAAAACACAGTATGTCATGCTTGGTGCCTACAATACTGAGCGTTAGAGTCCTTAGGTAAGTGGAGTGGAGGGGATACTGACGAAGTTGAAAACAGACAGGATTGCAGAGGAAGTCAGGCTTCAATTGTTGAATCAAGACGCATTGCCTTGCCTCACTCAAACATCACAGCATTTTTTTTTTTTTTTAGCAAAAGGGCCTTGAGGGGTCACTAATTCAGTAGTTAAACCAAAGAAGTAACTGATTCTAAATAAGTGCAGTTTGAGAATAATTGATTGATTGATTGGTTGATTACTAAATTCTAGTGGATTCAAAGTTCTTATCCTACAATGGTTGTCAAAGTATGAATCCGGTGCCCTGGCCAGGGACCCGGTTGGGTGGAGTGTTCTCCCGTACACCAAAGGCTGCACATTCAATTCCCGGCCGGGCGAGTACCAGAGGCAACTGATGGATGTTTCTCCCTTACATCACCATTTCTCTCCCTCTCTTTCTTCCTCCTTTCCCCTCTCTCTAAAAATAAATAAATAAAGTTGATATTTAGAAGAAAGATAAAACTCCAAGGCTAAAAGGATTCTTGCTAGACAACTCAACCAGATCCTTAGACAAGGCAAGCCACAGTGATAAGACCTTGAGGGCAGAGGATGAGGAATTTAATCAGATATTAAGGGTTGGGGATTTTTCTAGCAGGATCCTTGCTAAAACTGAACTAATAGCTTAAGGACAGAGCCCAAAGTCAGGGCCTTGAGCTTTTAGAGAAACCTTGATTAGAATTATTAGGTCAAGGAGACAGTCTTAATTACCCATTAGGATTAAAGGTAGACGAGCCATCTCTCCTAACACCATTTTACAGATGAGGAACCTGAGGTATGGAGGGGCTATAGGACTTACCCCCCTGACGTGGACACTAAAAGGCAGTGCAGACACTAGGGCCTAGCTTTCCCCGAGGCCGTCAACTGAGCTTGTTCTAAACTACACAACACAGAGCGTGGGAGAAGATGATGGCTGCTAGACAAACTTCTTCTCAAGAGAGACGTGGCCCAGTGAAGAACTCTGTAATCTTGTACAGCTCAGATTTGGAATTCACCTATTAGCAAAACCTTGTAAAGATTAATTTTTTTAAATCCTCACACAAGGACATTTTTACATCGCTTTTAGAGAGAGAAGCACCCTGCACATGCTGATACCGGGGATTGTACGTGCCTACACCAGGGATTGAACCTGCAACCCAGGTATGCGACCCAACCAGGAAATGAACCTTCAACCTTTTGGCTAAGGGACAACACTCCAACCAACTGAGCCACATTAGCCAGGGCTAAAGATTAAATTTTTTTTAAGAGCAAAATTTTTTTTGCCCTGGCAAAGTGGCTCAGTTAATGACCCATTGTCCTGTTCCCCAAAAAGCTGAAGGTTTGATCCCTGGTCAGGGCACATACCTTGGTTGCAGGTTTAATTCCCAGTCAGGATGCATACAGGAGGCAACCAGTCAATGTTTCTCTCTCTCTCTCCCCCTTCCTTTCTCTCTAAAATCAATAACCATATCCTCAGGCAAGGATTAAAAAATAGTAATAATAAAATAAATAAACATAAATATAACTGCTACCTGTTTTGTAAAAAGAACAACAATTTTTAAATTTTGGTGAGAACAATTTTAGAAACTAACATCTGCTATGACCATAATATCATTAAAAGAAATGACATTTTTACACACACAAAAAATCTTAAGGATTGATTTTTTAAAAATATTAGATAAATTTGGATTACAAAAAATTTTTTATTATGTATTTTCTTGTTATTTCCCCATAGTCATACAACTTTGTGAACAAATGCTTGTGTGAGGTTCACATGGTCAACACCTCATAAGGAGCTCAAATGCTCTGCTTTAGACCTCTGACTGACCAACAGGGGCTCTGATTGCCTGCCTCACCCTGCAATGTACCATCACCAAGTAGTCATTTGATAAATGATCTTTGATGATAAAAATGATGAGAAAAGAATGGATTTATAATATTTATTACAGTTTAGAAACTACGTGCTAGAGGTACAGAGGATCTAAATTGCTTTTCCAAGGTCACATAGCCAGTTATAAAAGGAGCTGGTGCTGGAATTTAAAGCTTCCATCTCCTTGTTCAGAGTCCTTCTTCCTTAGACCACACCGACTTGACAAAGGAAGTCTAATAGGATGACTCCTATTTGCTTGGGGGAATACATTAAGCAGGCAGGAAAGATATGATGAAATCAGATGCCAGGGACTTATTACAAAATATAAAGATAGTATCAACCCAGGAGATCTCAGGAAATTCAGGAATGTTAAGTTCAAGTGGCAAGAAGACAGTGAGGAGGAGCCAAGTTTGGGGGGAGGGAGCCGGGAATGTCTCCCTGTGATAAGACACAATTGCTAGAGTGGCCAGGCTGCACTTAGGCAGATGCCAATCAACTTCTTGAGGTCCAAACTGGCAAGGCTTCTTAGACAGGATTTAACCAGGAAGATAGGTAAAAGGAGAATCCATTTAATTCAGATATCCCCAGATAGATGTATTTACGATGTAGAATGCTGGACTGAGAGGGGAGTCAGTGGAAAATAGCACTGCACAATTAAACTTTGATGTGTACATCAGTGCAGTATCTTTGTATATTATATTTCTGGTGCATTAAAACATGGGGAAACCACAATGTGGCATCTTAGATAATTAAACATTATGCAAGAAAAGGAAGAGGAAGTGAATTTACCATGACAAATGGTTTGAAATAATTTGTGGTAAAAATCAAAAGACTTCCTACAACCAAAACCTGTTCTAGAAATTGAGCCAGGTAAGTCATAAAACAATACCTGTTTAAATTTTTGCTGCATGAAAGGTTCTACAGCAATATATCCTATAATTGACAACTGTAAGATTCAAGTTCTCTGAATTGTTGAGCATCTGTCTTCAGAGCACTTTGTAGTTTCTAAGAAGGTAACATGGGCAGGAAGCAGAGAAAATAACTTATGGTTTCATGTGCCTGAAGGAGGTCGCCACAAAGATCATATGGGATGAAGTAGTTGTGTCTTTAGAAGTGCCTTCTGGGCTAGCTGCTCATAACTGCTCTTCCTGGTATACCAGCCTGTCTGGGAAAAGTCCAGCCATTGTTAATATAACGAGGACAGTTTGCACAACATGGATGTAACCTGGCAACCAAGGAGAGTGGACTAGAATGCCCTGTGTGAACAGTGACAACTTCACTGTACTAGTCAGTGGGCGCGGTAGGTACTGTCGAGTGAGCATGTGTACTGAGTAGACCAACGAAAGTGCACCAGATTTTTTGTTAAGCTTGAACATTCCTCCATGGAAACTATTCAGATGATTCAAGAGGCTGCAGCTATGGGCAACTGGAGATTGGCAGCTTCATCATAACAATGTGTCCACTAATGCATTACACCTCACGTAGAATTTTTTTGGTAAAACATCAAATCAAAGAAACTCAGACCCTGTACAGCCCAGATGACCATGAATGGGATTCAGGAGACTATGACAGGGCAGCTGATGGTGACTAGGAGAACTGTGTGAGGTCCCAAGGTGCTTTGAAGGGGACTGAGGGATTATTGTCCTAAGTTCAGTGTTTCTTGTATCTTCTTCAATAAATATCTCTATTTTTCATATTATATGGCTGGATACCTTCTGAGCAGACCTTTGTATACCTACTAGGGAAAGTTACTCTGGGCTTCTGGGATGTATTCAGATTCGAATGCAGCTTCCTTTTTCCTACTGGTAACAGTCAGAGAAGGCTATTTCCTCTTAGTTCCTAGCTTCCCTCTTTACATGTCATGGCTTTAATAAATTAACCTTGCCCTTATTTAATTAGCCAACAAGTTCTCCTTTGTAAATCATCCTAGTTTAGTTACTAGATAGTTCAGATGTAAGGATGTTGCAATACAATGCAAAAACTGTCCGAGTTCAAAGTATCCCTGAACTTTAAGACTGGGTGTTTGTTAGTTTGTCCATTTGTTTTGCATTGAGGAATTGTTTTCACTTACTGTGGTGCTCAGTTTCTTAGATGTGCTTATTATGGAGACTTTTCTCATTATTCCTGGGGTTGAAATACTTGCCTGTCCCACATACTTGCCTATGTGTGGTCTGTGGAAGAACTGGTGTTCACGCTGGGAAAACGACAGTGACAGGGAGGCCCGAGCGGTGGCAAGAGGGGGAATGCTGGACAGCAGCCCAGCCAGGACTGTTCCACACAAAGGGAGCAGTACTGACCTCGAGGACGTGGGTGGCATTATGACCTTATTCCTCCTTCAGGGATGCACTATAAATACATGCTCAGCTTTATTCATCTAAGAATAAGCAGTCAGTTCACTGATCATGACAATGCAATGACACTCAAATTCAGAACAGTAGCACACTTTTATTTTTTAAACCTCACCCGAGGATATATATTGGTATTTTTTAACTGAGAGAGGAAAGGAGAAAGCAAGAGAGAAACACTGATGTGAGAGAGAAACATTGACTGGTTGCCTTCTGTACATGCCCCAACTGGGGATCAAACCCATGACCTCCCGTGCACTGGATGATGCTCCAACAATTGAGCCACCCAACCAGGGCAGTAATATAACTTTTTAACATAAGGAAAATGTAAAGAAATCCAGATGAGGACAAGATGCCACATTTTGGCTTACCCAGTTTGCTGGTGGTAGGTACAAAACAGGCATTCTCATACACATCACTGGTGGGTATAAGCTCCTACAATGTTTGAGAAGGTAAGTCAATAGTGCATTAGTTTGTTAGGGCTGTCACAACAAAGTACCACAGACTGGGTAGCTTCAACAACAGAAGTGTGTTTTCTCACAATTCTGGAGGCTAGAAGTCTAAGACCAAGGTGTCGGCAGCGTTTGTTTCCTCCGAGGCCCCTCTCCACGGTGTATAGATGACCGTCTTCTCACTGTGTCTGCACACTGTCTTCCCTTTGTACAAACCTGTGTGCACACTTCCTCCTCCTACACGGACACCAGTCATATGGATTAGGACCCACACCCATGACCCATTTTAACTTAATTATGCTTTTAAAGGCCTTATCTCCAAATACAGTCATATTCTGAGGCATAGGGGATTGGGACTGGAAATATGGGCTTTAACAAGGACACTTTGCTGAGCTATTCTACTTTTAGGAATTTATACTAAAATAGCAAATGTAATTCCTCAAATTATAGGATCCTACATTACTCTCTAATAATCTGCTTTTCATATTCATTATATATTTTGAACATTTATTTATGTATTTAAACACCTACAACATTAATTTTATTTACTATCTGGTATCCTATCATGCAGACACATCATTATTTTAATAACACTCCTATTTTTAATTTAATTTTTTTGAATAAGAAATATATTCACACAGTTCAAAAATCAAATTTTATAAACACAGAAGTCTCGCTGCCATCCTACTCCCTGTCTCATAAGTAACCCCTATTATTAGCATGCTTTTTGGCATTTTCTTACACAGATAAAAGCAAAAGCAAATATACCTTCCTATTTCCCCCTGCTTTCTTATACAAAAGGGACTATACTATTTACACTGCCCTGCGTCTTACTTTTTTTTAACTTAGTATATTTCTGGACCTTCTCCATTATCATCACAAGAGTATCCTCCTTCTCCCCTACAGCCACAAAATGGACAATTGCCTGGATGAACCATAGTTTATTTAACTAGTGTCCTCTAGAGAAAGTTGTTGCTCATCTTTTTCTACTACAAACAGAGGGGCAAAGAATAAACTTATGCATTGGTCATTTCCTACAAGTACAGGCTTACAGCTAAGATAAACTCCTAGGATTGGGCTTGCTGAGTCAAAATGCATTTCTCCTTTTGATAGACACTGTCAAATTGTCCTGCAGAGGGGCTGCACCACTGTGTCATCAGACCAGCAGTGGGCAGTGATTCATTCTTTACAACTTCCCTAGTGGGTTGAGGTGCAAACTTGTAGGTGTTTATCAATATCAAAGGCCTCAATTTTGAACATTTAATTGTTTCTGCTTTTGCTATACTTAGCAAGACTAAAATTAATGTCTCCATAGCTACACCTTTTCTCATATTTTAATTATTTTCTTAAAATAAATTTTTCAAACTTGATTACATTGTTTGAAGAGTACTTGCATTTTTAGGGCTTTCGATCTGTTCTCCCTATTTGGGGATTCATGAAGTCTCCTGTTCTTCTAAGCAATACTTTCCACTCCTGTAATGTAATTACTGCTCTGAGGTTATACAGCTAATACACAAAACTTAGAAAATTGCTTTTCCTTAAGCATTTAAACATTGATTCTAAATTTATTAATTAAAATCCTTTCAGTGACTTAAAATTTAATTACAAATTTAATACAATATGAAGGATTATTTAGAATACTTAAATGTCAAATAGCAGTGACAAAAACTTGCACTTACTATTTTAAAATAGCAACATCATGAGTTCAATTCATTTTGAAAAAATCTGTATATTTTTTCTTACACTTTCCTAAGGTGGTAATATTAATTTCTATACTTTCCCAAGGTTATACTTTTTTGGTAATTTTATGAGAGCCGAAAGTTATTTTGAAAAAAAGAGAAAAGAGAAAAGACTGCCTCAGATTAGGTTACAGAGCCTGGGCTGTCAATTTAGTTGATCTGTAGTTGTATCTTACAAGAGATCCAAACCTAAATCATCAGTCATCAGAATACCTCTTTCTACCACTTCCCCTTTTTAAAAATAGATTTCTTTTTTAGAGCAGTTTTAGGTTCACAGCAGAATTGAACAGAAAACACAGAGAATTCCCATCTACCCTCTGTCCCCACACTTGCACAACCCCCGCCATCAACATCAACCAGAGTGGTGCCATTTGTTACAGCTGATGAATCTACTTTGACACGTTGTAATGACCCAAAGTCCTTAGTTTACAGCAGGGTTCACTCTTGGTGTTGTTCATTCTGTGGGTGTGGACAGATTTATAATGGCACATGTACCCACCACTTTAGTGTCATGCAGAGTAGTTTCACTGCCCTAAAAATCCTGTGTTCTGTCTGTTCATCCCTCCCTCCCACCTCACTGCTGGCAAGCACTGATCTTTTTAGTCTCTACAGTTTTGCTTTTTCCAGAATGTCATGTAATTGGAATCATATAGTGCATAGCCTTTCAGACTGACTTCTGTCACATAGTAACATGCATTTAAAGTCTCTCAATATATTTTAATGGCCTGATAGCTTATATCATTTTAGTGCAGAATAATATTCTATTGTCTGGATATACCACATTTTACTTGTTCAGTCACCTATGGAAGGACATCTTTGGTTGCTTCCAAGTTTTGGAAATTTTAAATGAAATTAATTAAACATCTGTGTGCCAGTTTATGTGTAGACATATATTTTTAATTGATTTGGATAACTACCATGAAGCACAATTGCTGGATTACATGGTAAGAGTATGTTTAATTTTGTAAGAAACTGTCAAACTGTTCTAAAGTGGCTGTACCATTCTGTGCTTCCACCAGCAATGGATGACAGTTCCTATGGCTATGCAGCTCAGTCAGCTTTTGGAGGTGTCAGTGTTTTGGATTTGACCATTTTAATGGAGGGGTGGTGGTATTAGGAATTTCCTAATAAAACTGTTGTATATATAGCCCAGTTGCCCTCTCAAATGCTCTGAAGTGAGGCCATTTAGGGACTGTGTTCATCATGTGGCTCTTAGCAAATAGTGGCTCTCTGGTAGGGATTTCAAAGAATGTTCGATAATGATTAATGATGAAATATTGCATGTATCTCTGTAAACAATGCAATGGCAATTAAATCATAATTAATTAACAAGTATCGACAAAGTAAATTTAAAATTAACCACAAATTTGAGACTCACTTGCAGTCGTGATGGAGGCATAGGTAGACATGCTTCGCCTCCTTGCAACCACAGAAAGAATCACAACTATGTCTCAAAACAAATAAAACACAGAATTGTCAGAAAATTGAGCTGTATGGAAGTCCAAAAACCAAGGATTTAAAGAAGCCTAATTCATCCAGACAGGTAGGAGGGGCAGAGATGCAGAGACAGGTGGGCAGGTACAAAGACGTGGTGTGGCACCGAGAGGCCGTGGGAGCAGTGGAATGGGTGGTCCCAC
Source organism: Phyllostomus discolor (assembly GCF_004126475.2). NCBI lineage: Eukaryota > Metazoa > Chordata > Mammalia > Chiroptera > Phyllostomidae > Phyllostomus > Phyllostomus discolor. Next base: position 51,781,102 of record NC_040906.2, read on the forward strand.
ATTCACTTGTGGTGGACAAAAATCAGGATGAATACTTTGGGAGCGAGCAACCCCAGCCCCAGGCCAGACCGCACAGCCCAGGGTTCCAGCACTGGGAAGATAAATCCCCATAACTTATGGCTGTAAAAACCAGTGGGGGGTGGTGGCAGAAGAAACTGCTAGATTTTCAGGAGACTCCACTTAAAGGGCTCACAGGGACTTAGAATCTATGCAAACGCACTCTGGAATTCAGCACCAGGGCAACAGCTGGAAGGGTGCCAGTTGTATGCAGGAAGTGTGTAAAGTGACTGAAAATGGGGCAAGTGCCAGGCAAACCTCCAGAAGCCAGGCAGCAGCATTGTCCCCTCTACGAGCTCTCCCCACATAGAGCCACAAAGTAGTGAAGTGGGTTGCCCTAACCTGATGATTACCCAAGGCTCTGCCCCACACAATTCACAAGTGCCTTTTCTACAATAGGCCACACTACTAAAAAAAGGAGTCAAAGCAGCTCAACCTAATATACATAAACAAATACAGGAAGACTGAAAAATTGAGGAGACAAAGAAATATGGCCAAAATGAAAGAACAGAACACAACCCCAGAGAAAGAACTAAATGAAACAGATAACCAAGCTATCAGATACAGAGTTCAAAACACTGGTTATCAGGATGCTCAGACAACCCATGGAGTACAGCAAGAGCATAAAGGAAGAAATGAAGGTTACACTAAGTGGAGGTTACACTTAGTGTAATGAAGGTTACACTCTCCACTCCAAAAGTGGAGAAGAGGAAGCTGGGATTCAAATCAACAGTTTGGAACACATGGGAAAAATAAGCATTCAGCCAGAACAGCAAGAAGAAAAAAGAATTAAAAAAAAATGAGGATTGTATGAGGAGTCTCTGGGACACCTCCAAATGTACCAATATCTGAATCATAGGGGTGCCAGAAGGAGAAGAGGAAGAGCAAGAAATTGAAAATTTATTTGAAAAAATAATGAAAGAAAACTTCCCTAATTTGTTGAAGTATATAAACATACAAGTCCAGGAAGCACAGAGAGTCCCAAACAAGTTGGACCCAAAGAGAACCACACAAAGACACATCATAATTAAATTGCCAAAGGTTAAAGACAAAGAAAACATCTTTAAAGCAGCAAGAGAAAAGCAGAAAGTTATCCACAAAGGAGTTCCCATAAGACTGAACTGATTTCTCAAAAGAAACCTTGCAGGCAAGAAGGGACTGAAAAGAAGAATTCAAGTCAAGAAAGGCCAAGGACCTACATTCAAGACTACTCTATTCAGCAAAGCTATCATTTAGAATGGAAGGGCAGATAAAGTGCTTCCCAGAGAAGTAAAGCTAAAGGAGTTTATCATCACCAAACCATTATTACATGAAATGTTAAAGGGACTTATTTAAGAAAAAGAAGATCAAAACTACGGACATTGAAATGGCAACAAATTCACAATTACTAACAACTGAATTAAAAAAAAATTAAGCAAACAACAATAAGAACAGAATCATAGATGGGGAGATCATTTGGAGAGCTATCAGCTGGGGGTGGAGGGGGGTGATAAGGAGGAGAATGGGGGAAAAGGTGCAGAAATTAAGAATCATAATTGGTAGGTACAAAATAGGGGGATGTTAAGAATAGGATGTTAAGGATATAGGGAAGCCAAAAAACTTATAGGCATGACCTATGGACATGAACTAAGAGTGGGGATTACTGGAGGAAAAGGGGTACCAGGTAGAGAGGGGCAAATGAGGAAAAACTGGGGCAATAGCATAATCAAGAAAATATATTTAAGAAAATTAAATAAACTATAATTAATCACAAATATACTGGATGAATGTAAAGGCTTTTGTGATGAAATTAGGGTGAGAAAGAAGGGTAGTATAAATGGGGTTGAGTGACACTGACATGATTTTGGGTTAGCCTAGAAAACTAATCTAAAAGATATGTCTGGCTGGTGTGGCTCAGTGGATTGATTGCCAACTTGCAAACTGAGGGGCTGCCAGTTCGATTCTCAGTCAGGGTATATGCCTGGGTTGTGGGCCAGGTCCCTAGTTGGGGGTGTGTAAGAGGCAGCTAATTGATGTTTCTTTCACACATCAGTGTTTCTCTCCCTCTGTTTCTCCCTCCCTCCCCTTCTCTCTAAAAATAAATAAATAAATAAATAAATAAATAAATCTTAAAACAAAAAAGATATACGTACTTCCCTAAAATAACACAACTTCTAAAAGAAATTTTTTGAAGTAGCAAACAACTTAGTTATAGATGGCATTTGGAAGACTATCCTTTCATTATTTTGAAAAATGAATTTTGGGTAAATGGTCTTTTCATTAAAAACCCACCAGATGAACAGGACTCAGTATTTTAAAATCATTTATATTACATATTACCAAAAAAAGTTGGTTCTGATTTATGTTATTTGTCAGAGCCATGCCTTGTCCATTTTAATCTGTTAAATAAAGTACTTAAATGCAGAAACACACTATAAATTTACTTTAAAGTTGATAAATAGGTAAATAGATAGGAGAGACCTTAAATTATAATCAATAAAGAACTGAAACAAGCAGGCATTTTCTTTTGTAGATTGAAGGATAAATTTATTAGAGTCAGAAATTTCAGATCATGCAGGGTTTTACTTTTTATTTTATTTTTTTATTCTCACCTGAGGAATTTCTTCACTGCTTTTTAGATAGAGGAAAAGAGAAAGAGAGAGACATTGATCAACTACCTCCCATACATGTCCATCTGAGGCTCAAACCCACAACCTAGGTATGTGCCACGACTGGGAATCAAACCCACGCCCTTTCCATTACAGGATGACGCTCTAACCAACTGAGTCACACTAGCCAGTGTTGATCATGCAGGGTTTTAAAGGCCATTTGTAATCAACCCTCATTTTCATTCTTTATTCAATCAGACCTATTTTCTGATGCATCTTTCGATAATGGTTTGACTTCCCATACGCACCACTGCCAAGCCAGCCACCAGGTCTACCCAGCCTAGCTGCTCTCACAGCCTGCTATATGAGTAGTTAAAATGTCCCTTTTTTACACCCCATCCTAACCCACTCCAGTCCTCTACTTTGGCATATTCATTCTAGGACTTTTTCCTTTGTAGTTTTAAAAGTGCTATTTTTTATACTGAAAATTATTCTACTTGTCCATAAGATACAAATATTTTACATAATTTTTGCAGTTGAGATACTGGGGCTATGTTGATCCATTGCTATTTCTTAAATGATGCCTCTGAGCAGAAAAGTTTCATGCCTTAATTAATTGGACTGACACATTTATAGCATATGAATTGAGCTTATGCATTTATATCACACATTAAATATATACATCAAATGCATTTATAATTATTTCCAGTTGGCCAGCCCAGGTCATTTTTCTTTCACTGTTTTCTCTGTATTTGTTTTCCCTGTTAACTATAGAACATAGATGGATACTTTTCTTAAGTACATGTTTGGACCTAAGCTATGGTTAAGAGGAGAAAGACCACCTCCCTTACTCATGTTGCTTGCGTGAGTACTTACTGAACAGCCGCTGTGGGCCAGGCAGAACGCTGGGTACTAAGGATACGAAAGTGCGCACTTCCTGTCTGTTTAATCCACAAGTGACTTCGGTGCAGTGCTTATCAGATCTTTGTGTTCTTGGGAGTCATGTGAGGGTAAATGCGAATTCTGGAGTTTTCAGCTACCCCAATTTTAACAGTTTGGGGTGGGGCCCAGGAATTTGCCTTTGAGCAAGTCATTGCAGTAACTCTGACGCAGGTAGTCCATTAATAACACTTTCAAAATACCACGTCGAATTCTATTCAGTGTCTTATATTTGTGCCAGTCGTTCTGTGCTATTCATGAAGTTTTTAAAAAATGCTGTTTAAAGGAAAATGTTATTGCCCTGACCAGTGTGGCTCAGTTCGCTGGGCATTGTCCTGCAAAGTGGAAGGTAGCTCGTTCATTCCTGGTCAGGGCATGTGCCTGGGTCATGTATTTGGTCTCTGGTCAAGGTACGTACGAGAGGCAACCAATTGACATTTCCCTTTCACATTGATGGTTCTCTCCCTTTCTTTCTCCCTCCCTTCCCATCTAAATAAATAAATAAATAAATAAATAAAATCTTTAAAGGAAAATGTTATTTAACCATTTCCCTTTTCCATAAATGTTTATTCTCTCCCTGCCATCTTAAAATTAGAAATCTCATCACTTCTTGGCCTTTTGGCTAAGATCAAGTGTAGTATCTATTCTTATTGGTTTAATATCTGATATGTCCTCTATCCACGGACAATGTATTAAATGAATTTTTGGAATTAGGAGACGGAATAGGGGCTTGCTCTGTCCACTCCACGCATAGACCTGGTATTGCAGTACTTCCAGGAATGCTGCACCTGCACAAAAAAAAATGAGAAATCTTTTCACATTTAGAGATTACCAGTTAAGTATAAGAAGATTTATAGTATGAGTACTTTACTAAAAACCTAGAAATTAATTTTTTCTACCATTAAACTATAAGATCAAAAGCCCTGAAACACTATTACAACAACATTATCATTTTGTAAAAGTTCAGATTTCAAAGTTTACTATTCTGAGTCTGTTTTTTCTTCATAGATACTTTTCCTGCAAATAGGGTCTCCTGCTTCTCAGAGAAAAGGAACATTTAGTTTTTCTAGTGCATCTAAGGGCGTGAATTATGATTAATGTAAGATGCAGATTTTAGTCACAGGCCTAGTACTTTGAAAGAGACTGTGGAAATAAGTTTTAACAAAGCAAAACATTAAATAAACTCACCAAGTAAGTTTTTAGAGCTCTAATCATACAGGTAGAATTTGTTATTTTTCTCACTGATAGCTATGATTAGGCAGAGTCCCTCACCCAATCCCAGTCTTAAACTTTTCTTTCAAACTCATTGGCGAGCATCTCTTACAACCAGGCTGATAATGGCCTCCAGACTCCTCCCTTTACTACATACCTCTTTTTGCATTTCAACTGCAAGCTTGCTTAGTCTTTTTAAGGGATGCCCTAGCTCATCCTACAGAGAGGAAATCATTCCCTTTGTTTTCTGTACAACCACTGCCAATGCAGCTCAGGGAGACACATGCACTCATAAAGTAACAATTACTTGGATACCATATATGATCTATGACTATCTATCTACCTATCTATCTATCTATCTATCTATCCATCTATCTATCTCTCTATCAATGGCAGATGTATGTCAGTTTTTGAGAGCATTTAAAAATCCCTGTGGATTTTCTGTTTTCTAATAAGCAGGAGATGGTTATCCACATTACAGTTAAATAAAATGAAACAGTCCCACCTTATCTTTTAAAGCAGCTGTAATGCTTTTGAGCTAATTGAGATCTCAACAGAAAATCTTACAACAGAAATAATTTTGAGGTGTTTATCCAACCAAAATGATGCCTAAGAAGATAGTATCTTACATAATGAAGAGTGTTGATCATCCAGGGACAACATACACAATATCAGGAACACAAGATAAAAATTATTTAATTATTACCACCTGAAAAATGCTATATATTAACTATAGATCTTGTTCAGGTATTGTTTTCTTCTCAGTGTGTGACATCTTGTCAGGAAAAGGGTATTTGGGGTTGTGAAGAATGTTTCATGTCTTTAATGTTGAGAGCTAGAAGAATTTTAATAGGGCAGTCTCTACTGATAGCAAATATATGAAAATGCATCTCAGGGAGATTTTGCTGCTGACTCCAACTTGCCAGACACAGAAATTCTGCCTTTTGAGCAGACTGAGGAAAGGAGTGTGTCAGGAATGAAGCAGAGAAGGAGCAGGATAATGATTTGCGACAGAGGTTGCCAAGAACCTTGAGTTTCAGTCCCCCCTTTTATTTTCGAATATTAAAAACAATGTATTTTTTCTTTTTTTAATGGAAAATAAATACAATGGCTTTTACTTCTAATTTTATTCAAATTTTATTTCACTGGGCCTTTTTCTCAACCAGAAATTTTTACTTTATTCTGTAATAAATAACTTGGAACTTGAAGTTATATCATAAATTACCAATTTCGTTCGATGTATAAAAAAATCACAGGATTTCTTCAGAATCCTTTACACACCACTCTTCTCCATTCAGCTTATTTCTGCAAGTGTGGAAGATTGGATCCCAGGGCTGCTGCGTACAGTTGGGCCGGTTGCAACAGCCCACAAACTGCACAACCATATGTGGTCTTTCTGATGGCAAAGGCTTATTTCCTGACACTTCCTGAGCATTGTGTTTGCAGGTTAATATGAATAGAGATTAAAGAAATACATTTTGTCAGTAGAGAACCCCAACGTACCCTTTACACACTGGCATGTAAGCCATTAGCTTTTAGCACAAGAGAGAAAAAAGATCCAGATATGCCAAGACCAGGGCAATTGCATTATTAAAAATATAAATAAGCAATAAACTCAAACAAAAAATGGAAAGTCACCACGGAGGCATTTTATGTCATTTAAGGCATAAGGGTTTTGGTAAGGCTTATAAGGGCCCAGTGGTGGTGATTCTACTCCTCCTGCAGCAGGACTTCCATTCATTCCTGGTATCGGTATTTCCAAGCATGGCTACTGGCCTCACGCACCTGATTTATCCTAGCATCTGGCTGAGTTCACAGATTTTCTTGTCTTTCTTTTTATTAAATTGGGGTGATGCTGGTTAAATATTTTCTTTTTGAGCAAATGTGTGGTTACCAATATTATACAAATTTATACCTGAGCAAAATGTTGTAAAGAGCAAATTTAAACAGAATTCCTTGTAGCAATCTGAATTGGATTTATTATTAACCAAGAAACATTAGCAGGCTTTACACCTTAATCATTTCATATATGCTGTAACTAAAAAGTACATGTGGCTAAAGTATTATTGATCTATTACACAACTAATTCCAAATCTGAGAATAATAGCATGGAAACATAATCAAGTAACAAATCCTCCATTACAATCCTCTCTTTACTAAATAGGCTCAAGACCCATCCTATGAATAGCTAGAATGACAGTCATCAAGATGTTGGAATTTGAAGCGTGTGCAGATGGTTCCCTATCATTTTCTTAAACTACCTTTAACCTCTTGGCCATGATCTTAAATTCCAGTATTACAGATTGGTTTCTTTTGTTTCCCAAGAGCGCTTTAAAATCCAAATGCTCTTCGAAGGCTTGCTCTTTTTTTTTTTTAAGATTTTATTTATTTTATTTTTAGAGAGGGAAGGGAGGGAGAGAGAGAGAGAGAGAGAGAGAGAGAGAGAGAGAGAGAGAGACATCAATGTGCGGTTGCTGGCGGTTCTGGCCTGCAACCCAGGAATGTACCCTGGCTGGGAATCGAACCTGGGACACTTTGGTTCCCAGCCCGCGCTCAATCCACTGAGCTATGCCAGCCAGGGCACGAAGGCTTGCTCTTATATCATGAAAAATAAATAAATAAATAATAATGAATGTTTGTACATCTGTTTAGAGCAAAAATTCTCAAAACGTACTCTGGGGTAAAAAAAGATCCTATCGCCAAATTAGATTGGGAAATGCATAATCAAAGTCAACACACTGTTGTACTTCTCAGAGCTTTGAAGATGCTTGTGTGCGTGGAGAATCTTATGAAAAGATTCTAGCATGCAGCATTTGCCCCATTTATTATACCAGAGGAGCAGAGATTTGTGAGATTGATGTTTCACAGGACACCCTTAGGGAAGTGTGTAGGCCATGCTGCGTAAACCTCTTCCTGTGTCCAGGTGGAGACTGCTAATGTGGGTCAAGGACAAAATGGAGTTGTTAAGCATACAGTGGGAGCAAGAGTTTAGTTTTCAGTAGGAGAACTAAGAGCATTTGAGACTCAGTTTGTTTTTTTTCTTCCTGTGGCTCTCTCCTGCTGGTGTGGGATGGCTGGCTATTACTTTCATCTAGGAAGGCTAAACGAACTCAGGGTGTAGCCCACTGGACAGGATGCTTCAAATGGGGGTCTCTGGCCAGCTCTGACTTCAAAGGAGAACAGCACTCTCCTTACACTTTCTTCTCCTAACAGATGCAGAGGTAAATCTGGAAAGCCTTAGAAATTTCTTTTTTAAGAAGTTATTTATTGATTTTAGACAGAGATGAAGGAAGGAGAGAAACGGTTTGTTCTCACACTTGTTCTCACACTTGGTTGACCTTTGTATGTGCCCTAACAGGGAATTGAACCCACAACCTTGACATATTGAGACAATGCTCCATCCAACTTAGCTACCCAGCCAGTACAGAGATTGCTTCTTGTTAAGGAACTCATTGGGTTCCTGAAGTCCAAGGGCCGATTCAGGTTGTATGAGGTTTGAAAGCCACCCAATTTGGAGGGAGGGGGAACTTGTTAATAGAACTTGTTAACAGGAACAAAATTGACCACTTAAAATGAGTAAAGGAATCATACAAAATTATATTTTAAAAATTGAAAAATACCATGAACATCACAAAATCCAGAAAAACAACATAAGTTTGATCAACTGCCTGACATGCCACCATATTTAAAGAAAATTTTTTTGCAGCATGATGTTGTCTCTTCATATGAAGGTCTCAAGTTTTGAAATAACATTTCCTCTAACAAGTTTGAACTTCTTATTGACAATTTAGAAAAGTTTCTTATTGGAAATGTCATGTAAAATTTTAAGATTGTTGTCAAATTTGGGAAATTTTTATCTAGTTTATTTCATACATGAGATTTCAGTGTATTTCAGGTTTTCTGGTCAGTGACTAACACGCTCCAAGGTGAGGACACACACTGAACAGTTGGTCATCAATGTGCTATTATAGCTTATTAATAGTGGGGTTTATGTTGAGCCCTGTACCTTCCCAGCATGGTGCCAGATAAGTTATGACAGTGAGCACAGGAGTATCTCAATGGTTGGCAATAATTCCACTATAAACCTCCAACATGTATCCCACTAAATCCAAACTGAATGTATCCTCAAAACTTAGCTTTCTCTTAGCTTCATCTCTGAAAAACCCATGGCCACACCAACACTCACCTGTCATGAGTGTGGGAAAGTCAGAGTGGGAAAGAACAGTGATAATATTAATTGCAATTAAAATATCTTAATTGTGCAAATTTACAAAACCACATGATCTTGTGAACATGTTTCCAGGACCTCTTCTAGGTCCTTGCAGAGGGTCCGTATAAGTGAGGGAAGCTGAAGTTTAAGCTTTATTAGCAACAGAATAAATTTGCCTCCGAGGCTCATATCCTTTCATACCAGTTCCTCCAAGTTGGATATTCAATACTGCACCAACATGGAACAGTCTAGTATGCACATGAAGTCTGTCCAGAAAAAGCCCACCCATTGTTAATACAACGAGAACGGTTTGCACAATATCGATGTACCCTGGCAGTCAAGGAGAGTGGACTGGAATGAGCATGTGTGAACAATGACGACTTCACTGTATTAGTCAGTGGGGGTGGTAGATGCCATTGAGTGAGCAGGTGTACTGTGTGGCTGTTACACTTACAATGACTGAGTGAGTAGAACAACAAATCTGCATCAAGTTTTGCGTTAAGCTTGAACATTGCTCAGCGGAAACTATTAGGATGATTCAGAAGGCTGAGGCTATGGGCAACTGGTGATTAGCAGCTTCATCATGACGACATGCCCCCTCACGCATCACGTTTCAGGCAGAGGTTTTTGGCAAATCATCAAATCACCCAGGTGACTCAGCCCTGCTACAGCCCAAATTTGGCCCCCTGTGACTCTGGCTTTTCCTGAAACTAAAATCACCTTTGAAAGGGAAGAGATTGCAGACCATCGATGAGATTCAGGAAAATATGACGGGGCAGCTGATGGTGATTGGGAGACCTATGTGAGGTACCAATGAGCCTACTTTGAAGGGGACTGAGATGTCACTGTCCGATGTACAATGTATCTTGTATCTTCTTCACTAAATGTCTCTATTTTTCATAGTAAATGGCTGAACAGACCCCTTGCTATCTGAACAGATCCCATGAATATCCTACAAAAACCAAGAGTGTGGTGAAGTGGTAGCAAAAGAGTACCTTTCACAGCTCACCTTGCACCTTGGTGTAAACATGTGAGACAAGTTCTGGTCAATGAGACCTGAGAGAATAGTCACCGAATGGAGGTTTCTGATAAACCTCTTACCAAGTTTTTTGCTGGCACATGCCTTTTGCTTATCTCTTTCTTCCTGCTTGGAACTTATGTGCAATGCTGGAGATAGAGCAGCCATATTGTGAACACAAATGACAATATGAGGACAAAGGCGGAGGTACAAAAAGATAGGAGGCTCCTGGCCTAATGTCACTGTCTACCTTCAGATTTCTCAGTACATGAAAAAAACATGGTTATTTTTTTGTTATTTGCTGCTAAATGCAATTGCAAATTAAAACATTTCTCATGATAGTGATTTTTAATTAAGGATCCAGGAGACAGAAGTTCTTTTGAAATCCTCTGTGGGGCTTTGCAATAAGGAATGCAAGTTTTTTCACGTCTTCCCCCTACTTCTCATTGACATTCTAAAATCAGGAAATATTTAAAGCCTTAAAACTACACTATCAATGTTTGAGTCAATTTTTCAGTTTTATTTAAGTTCCATCACTAATGTGGTTGCATGGAAATTTCTCTTAGGATGTGGTATTGGTTTTCCTGATTCACTTATTGTCCTTTGTAAAATGAATGTAACTACAGGCTCCTATTAAACACAAATGATGTAAATGAGTTTGCTTTAAGTTCTTTGTATATCATTTGTCTGTTATTACTCCTATGAGGTACTTTGCTTAGGCCCTAATGATATCTTAGGATACTATAAAATAAGATTTTAAGTGTGTCTGGGATTATTGCATAAGCTAATGGATTTTGGACTTTTCAGGATAATACTTTAGAATTGATCTTATTTTTCCTAAGAGGCTATCACATCTTCTTCACCTAGATCAGACATAAGGGATAAATGAGTTTCTCTTGACCTTTGCACCATGTTTAAGTGCTCCTAATAATTCAGTGATATCTGTTTGTATTTCATGTTATGCATATAGGTTCCTGCTTCTTGCCCTCCCATGACTTTGCAATTCACTCCAGAGTTCACAGTATGTCATACAATCTCCCCTAGACACACAATTTCTTTTTGTTGTAGAATATATGTACTTTTTTATTGGTGAATGATTAGATCTCTGCTTATAGTAAGTTGCTTATTATTCATTTATTCAACAAATATAATGAGTGCCTGTATTGGACATATAGTTCTATGCACTGGGGATTCAGTACAAATAAAGCTGACAAGGTTCTTGCTCTTATATGGTTGACATTCTAGCAGATGCAGACAATAAACATTGTTGTTTTAAAACTAGGAATGAACCTAGGGAATGGTGGAGAGCTAGTTTCCTAAATATCATGGTTAGAGGAATCCAAAATCCAGCAGCTCAAAAAATATCGCCTACTTAGTTGAAATGGTCTTGTAACCTTTTGTGGGGGAGCTTCATCCAGAAAGCTCTCCCAGCTGTCATGGATGAGAATAAGTCTACCAAGACATGATCTGCTTGGGGAGAAAAGTCTGACCAGTCTCCCAGAGGAGAACGGCCTTGAATCTGTTCCTCAATGGGCTTTTATTGGGTTTAGTTTGCATAGGAATACAGGGTGTATATGTAAAGCTCATCAATCATTGTCAGATAGTAATAATCAAGGAATAGATATCACTCAAAGAACTTTAAGAGCTTATTCTGAGTCAGGGTCAGATAGATAGAGTAACCAAAGAGCCATAAAACTTTGGGAAATAAACTCATTTTATGCTTGGACCCTTATCATTTAAATTGAGGGCATTCTTAACAAAGCAGGTTTCACAAGATTTTATGCATTCTTTCTTAGGCCTGACTGCCCGAGGAACCTGCCCTTTCCTGCACAGGGCCACACCAGCCTCTGGCATTGTTTTGGGTTTAAGTCAGGCAGGAGAAGTAAGGCAGCCAAGAGATTAGGAGACTTCCTACAGATAGAATGAGGACTCAGGCTATAACAAGGCCAAGGAGTAAAGGTCCATCACCCCGTTTCTATAGTCCCTCAAGTCCTTCCCTGATGGCCTCTTTGAGACTGTGCCTGTCTTAGGTTGTTCTTCCCTTGAGGAATCTTACCTGTCATTGACCATCCAGCCATCCTCCAGGGGCCAAGCAGGGTGAAGTAAAGAGGGCAGAGGCTGTGCTCCTGCTAGGAAGATAAGTTTTGTCTCCTTAGTGGCTGATGGTCCCAAGGTCTTTTTACTCAGTCTTAGCCAGGGAGGTTACAGCTTTTGAAACCAGGCAGGGCAGTTACCAACACACCTTCTTAAAGTTCTCTCTTGCCCTTCAACTCAGCATTGACACAAACTGTAAATGCTCATCAATAACTTAGAGTTGCCCTGGCTGGCATAGCTCAGTGGATTGAGCACAGGCTGCGAACCAGGCATTGCAAGTTCAATTCCCAGTCAGGGCACATGTCATGGCCCCCAGCAACCGCACATTGATGTTTTTCTCTCTCTCTCTCTCTCTCTCTCCCCCTCCCTCCCTTCCCTCTCTAAAAATAAATAAATAAAATCTTTAAAAAATAACTTAGAGTCATGAGGACATTTAGGAAGGACTTATGAAAATATTATAGACTTTTAATGATTTTGAATCATAGAATGTTAAAAATGGAAGGGAATTTAGAAATAATGTAGAAACCGTATGATCTGGGAGCCACTTGGAATATCAATTCAAATGATCATGACCTTGGACCCTGAAAAAAGTGTACATATTCTGAGCCACAAAGTGTATTTCCTGGGAGGTGCCAAAATATGAAGGAGACTCCTAGGGATGGGTGGATGGATGGAAGAAAGTACTGAAGGTAAGCTTTTTTTTTTTTTTGCTATTTTTATTAAAATTAACCTTACCTGGACGAAACAAAAAAAGAAAAAGAAAAAGAAGTGTTTAAAGTTATGACTTCATTCTCTTATCATTCACCTTTCATCAATTATATAAGAAAGAAATATAAACACAACTATAAAAGGTAATTACAAAGAAATGGACTGATTATTTAAGTCCACGTATCCTACAAACTCTGCCTAGGTGTTCCTGTCCCACTCCCTTCAGTTTCGGAGTGACTTTTAGTGCTGGAATCCTCCCAGCCAATTGGAAATTAAAGATAAATAAAATCAGCCTCTTAATGGGGTCGTAATGGGCATTTTGAGCAAGATAATTCTTTGTGGTACAGGACTTATCTACACATTGTAGGATATTTAGTATCTTACTTCCTAGCCATGAAATGACAGAGACACCTCCCCACTATTTATTAAGACAGCCAAAAATTCCCCAAACACCCCTACAAAGGAGGAGGGCCTGTATTATCTCTCTGTTGAAAATCACTGGTAATGAAGAAAGATTCTAAAATATATCACTTCCATATGATATAATATGTGCTAGGTTCGATGTTTGCATTCTTTCCTGTGGGAGGAAGGGCCCCTAACTGAAACTAGTGGTTCTCACAGGTATTTGAACAAGAATTATGCCTATCAGAATAATCAAACAATGTCATTCCTGCTCAAAATATTTTAGGAATTCTTGTCTGGGTTCCTTTTAGAGCCCAAGTCATGTTCTTTTGAATTTGTTCAACATAGCAAACTTTCTTCCTTTGGAAACATCCCAAAGTCGCTTTTAGCCAAGCCTTATGAATGAGATGAGTGAACACACTGGACAACATTATGTTAGTTAAAAGCAGTTTCACAGAACACAAAAATATGAGCTGACACTTAGTAGTTACTGAGTTATAAGAAGCACTTTGCCCAGGTTTTAATAAAGGTACTACTTATTATTTTTCATATTCTTATGATCACAAGGTTGTTAGCATCCTGTTAATTATTGTGGATACAGAAATGAAAGACAATTCCTTCCTTTAAGGACTCACACTCCAGTGAGGGAGGTAGGCAAGTAAACCAACAATTGCAATGGAAACGTCTAAGTGCACGCTAGAAGAGGTACATTTGTGTGCTGCTGCGGGAGTGCAAAGGGAAGTAGCTGAGTCTAACAGTGAGGAGTGCACAGTGCTTGCCAAGGGAAGTTGATGCTGCAGAGTTTTGAATGTACAGTGCTAATTGGCTTGGAGGAAGAATGAAAGGTATTCTGGACAGACAAGCAACATATCCAAAGATACAAAAAATTGAAGTGTGGTGCTCTCCATGAGCTTCAAATTCCATGGTGTCTGGAGCAGAGAGCAGCAGGGGCAGGAGATGACACTAGTGAGATGGGCAGCGTCATTTGTCAAGCCACTTTTATGTCCCATACCAAGGAATCTGGACTTTGTATTGAAGATGAAGAATGGCCACGAAGGATCTAAATGGCATACATCTGATTACACTTGCATTTTAAATTATTCTAGCAATAAAGTAGAAAATGAACTGAGGGAGTGTGCTATGGAGACAGGGTGTGTAAGATGCTAAAAAAGAAGAGAGAAAAGTAATGAAGTCCTAAATAAGGAGGCAGGAGTGGGGATTAAAAGGAGAAGAAGAATTTAAGACATTTTTTAATATTATAAAGTAACAGTAGTTAAAGCAAAATAGTTATAGTCCCAGCTGCTGTGGCTCGGTTGGTAGGGTGTCATCTGCAAACTGAGAGGTCACTGGTTCAATTCCCAGTCAGGGTACATGCCTGGGTGGGGTTTGGTCCCAAGTCAGGCATGTGAGGAGAGAAGCTGATTGATGTGTCTCTCTCATACTGATGTTTCTCTCCCTCTCTTTCTCCCTCCCTTCCCCTCTCTTTAAAACCAAAAAATTTTTAAAATATGTAGTTATAGATCAGGAAAAGAGATCCATTCTTATCAGTGGGTCAGAAGAGAGAGTTCAGAAACCAGTATGTGCATGGAAATTATGCATATAATAAAGATGGCCTTTTAATTTAGTAGGATAGGATGAAGCATTTAATGAAAGTGTTGATTAGAGGGGTGTATTAGTTTTCTAGTGAACAAATTATCAAAAACCTGGTGACTTAACAATACAAATGTGTTATCTTACAGGTCTGGAGGTCAGCACCTGGCATGGGTCTCAGTGGGCTAACATTAAGGTACTGCCAGGACTGCATTTCCTCCTGGAGCCTGGTTACCTCTTCCAGTTTTAGAAGCCACCCTCCGTCCTTGGTTCCTGGCCCCCCTTCCATCCCTAAAGCCAGAAACATTGCCTTCCTCTACCATTCTTCTGTGGTTACTTTTCCCTCTGACCACAGCCAGGAAGGGTTCTCCACTTTCAAGAACTCATGTGATTAGATTGGGCCCACTCAGATAATCCAGGATAATCTCATTATTTCAAATTTCCTCGGTTTATTCATATCTGCAAAATCTCTTTTGCCATGTGAGGATATATATGTTCTGGAGATTTGGGGTGTAGACATCTCTGCCAGGCTTTTAGTCTGTTACAGGTAAAAATGTTGATTTAGATTCTTACCTCACACCATAAACAAAGAATAAATTATTTGCAGATTTAAAATCTGTGAACAAAAGAAGGGTTCTACAAAAAATAACCTCATGGGGGTGATCTGATTGTAAATTCCTAACTGGGTAAATTGTAATGGGTAGTCATGCCCCAGGTTTATAATTTCTTTAGAGAAAGGTTTTTAAGCAAGGCTCCTCCTTCTGCATCTTGGTTAGCATACCTTTGAAATTCCAGAGTAATCCTCAATTTCAGACCCCTCTGGGAGAAGAGTAACCATCCTTAAAGAGCCCATAATCTTGTTAACCATTCTGTAATCCAATCACCATTTAGCCTTCTCCAGCTTCCTGTAACCTTCCTTAGACTCCCTCCTTAATTCCAAATGCAAAAAAGAAACTGTAAACTGTCATTCTCTGGAGGATTTGAAATCTTGTTTCCTGGCAATTGCCATCAGTTTGGCTCAAATAAAATCATAAAAATCCTCTACAGTTTGGATGTTTCTTACATCAACAGATGGTATCTGCCAGGTTCTTGACTAAAAAAAATCACTCTTCCATCCTTTTATAATTAATTAGCGTTTAAAGGAAGTACTGTGGGACTATATAAAATTCAGTTCCTCATTCCATTTCACCCTTTAGTACGTAGCATCCAGTGATGCCTCTTTCCTGAATTATTACTTCACTCATTGCCAAAAAGTGGTTTTCTAATTTCCATCATGTCTTCCACATTTACCAGTACAGAGAGTGAAATGTCCCTATCACCCTGTTCCTGGAGGTATTGATTACTAACATTAGTTTTTGATAGTGTGGTGATTTTTTTTCTCCAAAGTGTTGGATTGACCCAGAGTGTGTTTAGTAACTGAGCTTTCAAAGGAGCAGGGAAGTTAATTGTTTTAGCGAGAGTGGGGTTGAAGGACTGAATCGTGGGTCTGGCAGAATAAGGTAGGAAGTGAAACCAGAGGCAGCTGACAGATTACGAGGCAATGGAGAGAGGCAAGAATTTAGAACCATGATGATGTTAACTTTGTGGAGGAGCAGCTCTGGAGGCAACAAAGACATTAGAGCACTTGAGTTTAAGTGTTGGCTCAGTTTTCCACCTTGGATCTCTCAGACGGGCACTAATGCTTCAAAGTCTTTATAATAGTGTGTACAACGCATTGTTTAAGCACATGGAGTGATTCATCCTAATTGAAGTCAAGAAACAAATCAACACTGCCTTCACTTGTGAGTCTGACAATTTGGGGGTCTTGATGATGTTAGAGTTTTACACTACTAATTTTGATGTTTTATTTCCACTTCATAAAAGAAACACCATATTTTGTTTGAGCCACTGTTTTCTTTAACGAGATCTGAAATCTCCCAACTTCTATTGAAAGAACAGAACAAATGCAGGCCTTTACTGTCTTTGCGCATAGTCCAAATGGAAGCTTCCTTGTGCTCAAGGTTTCTTACAGAATGAATTTTTTCCTTGATCTTAAATATAACTCCTAAGTCATTATTAGCAGAGTTAGTTATCTCTGAACTTTTCAACAATTTGTTAGGCCTATAGTTTCATATTTCCTGAAGGGCATCTTCTCTGACTTTGAACTTTACATAAAGTAAAAAATACACTCTCTTACCATTGTTTTAATGCCCACGTACTCCTAACATGTCAACTGACTCATTTGCAGAATTTATGTGACTGGAAATTTAGTTACAAATTGTCTAAATAACAGTCATACATTTTAAACCAATGTAGAAAAACCCTTGTTGACACTGAAGCAACAAGTTAAGTTGCAATCTTCTCAGCTCAGACTGTTCCTTCTATTTCCAGGAATCATAGGAGAAAACAATTCTCCTCATGACGAACGCTATCTACTATCACTGGGCCCTGAAAGGCAGATGTTCTCCTGCCTTTTCACGTGACTGTTCTTTAATGGCTCCTTTAAAAATTCCTCATTTGTGGCTCTGGACGAGTAGCTCAATTGGTTAGACTGGAGGGGTTGGTAGAGGGATTACAGTCCCAATGTGCCAAGGTTGCAGGTTTGATCCCCCAGTAAGATCACAAATAAGAATCAACCAGTGAATGCATAAGTAGGTGAAACAAGTCAATGTTTCTCTCTCTCCCTTCCTCTCTCTAAAAATCAGTTAAAGTTTTTTTTAAAATCTCATTTGTGAATAATGAAATTGATGTATAGAACAAATAGCATCTGCTTGATTCTCAAAACAAAAATTACTTTCTCTTCTCCTCCATCTCTCCCTCCTTTTTTTCATAAAAGGAAGGGAGGCAACTAGCTGCTTAAATATTAGACTCACAGCAACACAGAGCCTGGCCATGTTTCAAAGCCTCTGACACATGTCTAGAGGACACACTGAGGGCAGTAGAGGAATCCATGCCTCCTCTAACCTTTTCCTCCTGTGAGCCAAGACTTCAATTCACATCTGTTGGATTCTCTTAACTGTTAGATTATAAAAAATTAGGTCTTTGAAATGAGAGTGAGAAAGAAACAACACCATCATGTATATTCATTTGGTTTGGTAGAAAAGGGTGCCCTATAATTTAGAATAAGAGACAGGGATGACTCATTACAACTATGAAGGTTATTATAGAAATGAATAAATCGGTCACACCACTGCAACTGTGCTCACCATCACAGTGGTGCTGCCAATTTTCCTATACAGTAGGTAATTGCTGTTCTATATCTTTTTACATGAAATATAAGGCCCATTCTCATATAACAATAAATATTAGAATAATCTTCAAGACCTTCATTAGAGAGGCTATAAAAAGCTATATTTAGAGCAGGTGCAAGTTACCTCAGAACCCTGGAAAGAGTTACTCAAAATTACAGCGCTGAAATGCACTAAATTATCTAGTACAATAAAAAGTATATATGAAATTTAATAGTCATCAGTGTAAAGGGCCATAATACTTGAAAATTAAGACTGTTTTGATAATGTTAAGTTAAACTGATACCCCCAACCAGGAAAGTGGTACAAAACTTTAAACTCACACTTATATTTCTTCAATTTAATAGGCTTATAAAATATTTAACAAAAGAAATAAAGCAATATACACTATAGCAGCTTTCCTTGCCTTTATTTAGACAAATAAAATCTTAAGCTTTTCTGTAGTTATAGCTGACTGATTCTCAATCCATTGCAACTACGACTTCGTTTACATATGTCTTGGTTACTTGGATTGTCAGTCTTGAAGTTATCTTTCCACTGCTGGTCTGCCTGTTCCATCTGCAACTTTTTTTGCCACAGGTATGCCTGAACTCAAGCCTGTTTCCCTTATATTGACAGCCAAGGGAGGGAGAAACACGGTCAGGAAGCAGGAAAGGGTGAGAAGCTGAGGGGCACAGGTCCCTTCAGTTCTAGTCTGTAATCTAAAGCTCCATGATGTTCCATCCTGAAATAAAAAAGCACAGTCTCAGGAGACAGAAATACAGTTGTCCCCTGGCTTCTGCGGGAGATTGGTTCTAGGACCCCCACAGATACCAAATCCACAGATCCTCAAGTCCCTTATATACAATGGTGTGGTATTAGCATATAACCTATGCACAACAGCATACTTTAAATCATCTGAAGATTACTTTTATATAGTGTAAATTACTAATACAATGTAAATATTATGTGAATAGTTATTACACTGTATTTTTTAGGGAAAAATGACAAGAAAAAAGTCTGTTCAGTATAGACACAACTATGATAGGCTTAACTAATAGTACATATCAACAACATTGTAACTTTTCTCTTCTTTTTGGGTGGGGGGGATATTGTCCATCCGAGTTTCATTGAATGTGCAGATGCAGAACCTACATATGAGTATGTGAAGGGCCAACTGTAAATAAAGGCAGTATGTAAAAACAGTTAAAAGGATGGACTTTGGCCTCAAGCAGGCTTGGTTTCTGAATCTGCTTTGATTTTTTATTTTCATTTTTTTCTTTTATTAACTCTAGAGAGTGGAGAAGGGAGGGAGAAAAAAAGGACAGAATCATTGCTGTGAGAGAGAAACGTTGATCATTTGCCTCATGCATACAGCCTGACCAAGGACCAAACCTGTAACCCAGGCATGTGCCCTGACCCAGAATTGAACTTGCTACCTTTTGGTTTGCAAGATGATGCCCACCCAACTGAGCCACACTGTCCATAGCCCAATTCTGGTTTCTTCCCTTAAGACCTGCATGGCTTTGGGCAAGCTCCCTAATTCCTCTATTCCTCAGCTTTCTCATCTGTAAGATATGGATAACAATAGTACCTACCTCAAAGAGTTTATTGTTAGGGTCAAATTTGATAGTGCATGAAAACACTGTATATGGGCATGACATATGGTAAGCATTAAAAAATGCTTGCTAATAAAACATTAGTGATATTAGTATAAAAATATTGTCATTTGAAAAAATTCACTATACCCTTAGTAGGACATGCTGCTATATTCTTTGGGGGGTCTTATTCAGCAATGACTCTGAGCTTAAAACTTGCTGTGCTTACATCACTTTGTTAGTTGAGAAAAGATAGATTCTGGAGATACCTTTGTCCACCCCTCTATACTCTTGACATGTAGGATTCTGCACATCAGGGACTCCTGCAGCAGCGTTTGAGTTACAACTCAGGGCTTCCTGCCCCCATCACACCAATTAAAATCGCTTGTTTCTATGGTGCTTGTTTCTATTTCCTCTATGTATATGGTAACCAGGATACAATTTTTTTGGCTCAGGTATGTTAACATTTATTCTAATTATTTATGTGTTTATTCAGTGCCCCCAGCCCATTATGTTATTTATTCAGTTTACTACCATATTTTATACAGTCTAAATTACACTGATTAACTTCCAGCCAAGATGGAAATGTAGGTAGATACACTTTGCCTCCTCACACAACCAAAAGAAGGACAACAATAAATTTAAAAACAAAAACCAACCAGAAATGCTAGAAAATTTGAACTGTATGGAAGTCTGACAGCCAAGGAGTTAAAGAAGAATCATTCATCCAGACTGGTAGGAAGGGTAGAGATGGTGAGGACGGCTGCTAAGTGGCAGCTGGTGGTCCCACATTTGCATGCTAATAAACTAGGAAGAACAACTGAGGAGAGAGGCAGACCACACAACCCAGGGTCCCAGCGCAGGCAAAGAAACCCTCAAAACCTCTGGCTGTAAAAACCTGCAGGGGGTTGCAGTGGTGAGGGAAACTCCCAGTCTCACAGGACAGTCTGAGGGGGAGACCCACAGGGCCTAGAACATATACAAGCCCACCTTCCTAGGAATCAGCACCAGAGGGCCCAATTTGCTGGGTAGCAGGGGAAGTGATGGAAAGCCAGCCCAGAGCCAAGCAAGTAGCATTGTTCCCCCTTGGACCCCTCCCTCACATACAGTGCCACATGGGTTGCCCTGCCCTGGTGAATACCAAAGGTTCCACCCCTTATTATGTAACAGGTATGTCAAGACATATAGACCAAATGAAAGAACAGATCAAAACTCCAGAAAAACAACTAAGTGACAAGGTGATAGCCAACCTATCAGAGGCAGAGTTCAAAACACTGGTAATCAGGATGCTCACAGAAATGGCTGAGTATGGTCACAGAATAGAGGAAAAGTAAAGGCTATGCAAAGTGAAATAAAAGAAAATAAATGGAACCAACAGTGAAGGAAAGTAAACAGAGACTCATATCAATGATTTGGAGCAGAAGGAAGAAATAAACATTCAACTAGAACAGAATGAATAAATAAGAATTCAAAAAAAAAATGAGGAGAGGCTTAGGAACCTGTGGGACAACTTTAAATATTCCAACATCTGAATCATAGGGGTGCCAGAAGGAGAAGAGGAAGAGCAAGAAATTGAAAACTTATTTGAAAACATAATGAAGGAGGACTTCCCCAGTCTGGCAAAGGAAATAGACTTCCAGGAAGTCCAGGAAATTCAGAGAGTCCCAAAGAAGTTGGACCCTTGGAAGCACACACCAGGGCACAACATAATTACATTACCCAAGGTTAGAGATAAGGAGAGAATCTTAGAAGCAGCAAGAGAAAAGGAGACAGTTACCTACAAAGAAGTTCCCATCAGACTGTCAGCTGACTTCTCAAAAGAAACCTTGCAGGCAAGAAGGAGCTGGAAAGAAGTATTCAAAGTCATGAAAGGCAAGGACCTACATCCAAGATTACTCTAACCAGCAAAGCTTTCATTTAGGATGGAAGGGCAGATAAAGTGCTTCCTAGATAAGTTCAAGTTAAAGGAGTTCATCATCACCAACCCCTTATTATATGAAATGTTAAAGGGACTTATCTAAGAAAAAGAAGAAGATCAAAAACTATGACCAGTAAAATGACAATAATCTTACAACCATCAAAAATGAACCTAAACAAAAACAAAAACAAACTAAGCAAACAACTAGAATAGGAAGAGAATCACAGAAATGGAGATCACATGGAGGGTTATCAGTGGGGAGGGGTAGGAGGGAGAATGGGGGAAAATGTACAGGGAATAAGAAGCATAAATGGTAGCTAGAAAATAGACAGGGGGAAGTTAAGAAAAGTACAGGAAATGGAAAATCCAAAGAACTTATATGTATGACCCATGGACACGAACTAAGGGGAGGGGGCAATGCTGGTGGGGGTGGTGCAAGGAGGAGGGGAGTAGAGGGGAGGGGGAAAATGGGACAACTGTAATAGCATAATCAATAAAATATACTTTAAAAATAAAATAAATACACTGATTATTGGTGGGGGGGTAGGGAGTGGGGAAATTGGATGAAGGAGGTCAAAAGGTATGTACTTCAAGTTATAAAATAAATAAGTACTGGGGATTAATGTACAACATCCTGTAGTGAACACTGCTGTACAAATATGTGAAAGTTGCTAAGAGAGTAGGTCGTAAAAGTTCTCATCACAAGGGAAACACTTTTCTTTCTTTTTTTTTGTTTTGGTAAATATATGAAGTGATGGATGCTAACTAAACTTATTGTGGTACTCTGCATGGAGATGGTATTTAAACCCACACATCATCCTCAACACTGGTCCCACATTAGAATCACTTAGGGTGCTTTAAAACCTATGAAATCCTGGCTCTGAACCAAGACACTCTTATACAAAGGGACCTCAGTTTAGTACTTCATTTTAAAAAGCTTCTCAGGTGATTCAAATGTGTAGCCAAGCTTAAGAACCAGGGTGAAATGTGACTGGGTAGCTGACTGTAGGAAGAGAGGAGAAGGGAATCAAAAACTGAGCCTTGCTAGGCTCCAGTGGACCAGAAGAGGAGCCAGAGGGTCCAGCAACAGGACTCATCAAAAGAAGCCATAAAGGCAGCAGGGAAACCAGGAGAGTGTCTGAGAGGTCAAGTAAAGACAGAGGTTCAAGAAAGAGGGAGCCATCAGACCGTTAGAAGACTGTTAGAACAGCCAGTGAGATAAGGACTGAGCCCTAACTGTTACTCAGGCACAAAGAAGGGTGTTACAAACAGAACAGGAGATAACAAATGTTCTTCCTGTCTTCTTCATTGTATACATACATATTAAACAAAATTGGGAGTTGTTAAGATGTTCAATAAATCAAAAATAATTTAAAATGTAAAGATACCGGTAACATATTACTGAAAATTGTATTCTAAATCCCCTGCTTTTTAGAAAAAAAAAACAAGATGGTGAATCTAAATAAATAAGTAGCTACAGAAAGTTTAGACAATTGAGAAAAGGAAAAAATATATTATCCATATTCTACTGAGCTAACATAACCATCATTATTTAATCATTCATTCACTTTTGTTTAGTGAATTCCTACTTTGTAACAGACTCCGTGCTAGAGGTATAGAAATAAATACAACAAAAATCTCTGCCCTCAAGTACTAATTGAGGGCCTAATGAGGAGATGAACACTTAAAAAAATTAAAGAAAAAATGATAAGTGATATAATAAAGTTTATATGCAGTATGCTGTGGGGTCAGAGGAGAGAGAATGTAATATTGCATGTTAAATGATACTTATGAAAAGCACCTTAGCAAACCAGAAAATTACTCATGTTTTAAATGTTAGTGATAAAAACAAAATGGGAAATTGGGTGTACCTCATGATCACAATCATGTAAAAACGTGATCCCCGAAGGTTTGCTCAGTCAAGGAAAGGCTTGAACTGAGTCTTGGATGATGCACCAGGGGAAAGGAGAGAATCTGGGCTGGAAGAAATCATGGGTAGTGAAACAGAGTGTATAACCTGTTTGACCACTGTAATAACTCTGGTGTGACTGCAGTGTGGGATTCCCATGAGGGAGTAACCACGCATAAAACTGGAAAGACAGGCAGGTGATAAGATAAAAAAGATTAAAAGAGAATCACATAAGCTGTGCTAGAGAATTTGGAAGTGTTCCAGTCACTTATGAGTAGCCACAGATGAACTTTAAAGTGGAAAAGCTTGCTCAGATTTGGTATTATAAATGTAACCTCAGCAGCCGAACTGAAGAGGGCTGAAACTGAAAGCAGGAAGACTAGTTAATGAGCTTTGGAAATAACCTAGATGAGAAATGATAAAGGCAATGGCAGAAGGATGGACAGATAGATGGATGGATGGATGAATAGATGGATGGGGATAAATTCAAAGGGCTCTTTAGGAGACAGCATGGATTTAAGGAATGGTA
Organism: Phyllostomus discolor; assembly: GCF_004126475.2. Lineage (NCBI taxonomy): Eukaryota > Metazoa > Chordata > Mammalia > Chiroptera > Phyllostomidae > Phyllostomus > Phyllostomus discolor. The sequence goes on from NC_040906.2 coordinate 51,805,080, forward strand.
AGTGATGAGGGTATGGAGAATGAGGAGGGAAAAATAAGAATGACTCTCAGATCTCTGGTTTGGATAACTGAATTCCTATTCCTGTTCTTATCCCTGGCCACCTTTCTACCCAATTTAACAAATAGAAGAGAAGAAACTGAGGGACCTATGGAACATCCGAGTTTGAATATCCTGGAGCTCAGGAGAGATGTGTGGTCTGGAGACACAGATTTAAGAGTCATCATTATACATGAGATTTCTTGGAGTCATATGAGTGGAAGAGACTGGGAAGAGCATTACCAGCATCTCAGAGGCCTCTCTCATGTACTCCCAAGGGTAACCATTGTTTTGACTTTTAACACCATAGAATAATTTTGCCTTTTTTTGTAACTTTATGTAAAAGGAATTACATAGTACGTCATCTTTTGTATCTCTTCTTTTGTTCAACATTATATTTGAACAATTCATCCATGTTGCTGCATGTATTTGCAATTTGTTAACTCTCATTTCTTTTTTATTTTTAAGATTTTTTTTAAAGTTATTTTTATTTTTAGAGAGAGTGGGCAAGAAGGAGAGAAGCACTGATGTGTGAGAGAAACATTGATTAGCTGCCTCTCGTACACCCCCAACCAGGGACCTGGTCCGCAACCCAGGCATGTGCCCTGACTGGGGATCAAACCTGTAACCTTCCAGTTCCCAGCTGGTGCCCAACCCCCTGAGTCACAGTAGTCAGGGCTATTAATTCTAATTTCTGTATACTATTCCACTGTGTGAATGTTCCACAGTGTATTTGTACTGGTGGGCTTTTGGGTAGGTTCTGGTCTGGAGCTATTATGAACAGAGCTGCTTTATGTGCATTCTTGTATTGTCCTTTGATAAGTATATGCATGCATTTTGGTTGGGAATTTACCTAATAATGAAATTGATAAATCATGAGAGATTTCATATATATATATGTAAGTATACATATAATATAATATAATATAATATAATATAATATAATATAATATAATTTCAGTTTTGGTAGTGACTGCCCTCAGTTTTCCAAAAGTACCCCATACACAGGCGGGAAGGAAACACTCCTCACTGCTGCCAGTGTATGGGAGCTCCCAGATGCTCCACATGCTTACTGACATTTTGTCTTTTTCATTTTAGCCTGCCTGATGAGTGGTATCTCATTTGGATTCAGTTTACATTTCCTTGTTAACTAAAGATGTTTAACATATTTTCATGTTAAATTTTTTTTATCCTCACCAAGGACATTTTTTCATTCCTTTTAGAGAAATAGGAAGGGAGAGTAAGAAGGAGAGCAACATCCATGTGAGAGAGAAACATCGATCAGTTGCTTCGTGTGCACACCCAGACCGGAAATCGAACCCACAACTCAGGTATGTGCTCTGACTGGAAATTGAACCTGCAACCTTTTGTTTTTTTTTTTAAATATTTGTTTTGTTTTGTCCATTTGGATATTTTCATTTGTAATATAACTGTATTTTTTGTTCACTTTTCTATTGTATTGTTCATCATTTCATTACTGATTTGTAGATTTTTATTGCTGTTGTTATGCATATTCTGAATATAAGTATTTTGTCAGATATATGTATTGCAAATACCAGTCTGTTTCACAATCTTAAATCAAATATTTTGGTGATCAGAAGTTTTTAATCTTAATACAGTTAAATCTGCCAAATTTATTTCTTATGATTAGTATGTTTTGTGTCACATTTAAGAAAACTTTATCAACCCATAGGTCATGAAGATATTTCCTGATTCTCTTTAAAAGCTTTATTTTTTCATATTTAAGATTGCTTGCTGTGCCCTGGCTGGTGTGGCTTAGTGGATTGAGTGCTGGCCTACAAAGCAAAGGGTCGCTAGTTTGATTCCTGTCAGGCACATGCCAGGTCCCCAGTTGGGGGCTTGTGAAAAACAACCACGCATTGATGTTTTTCTCCCTCTCTTTCTCCTTCCCTTCCCCTCTCTCTAAAAGTAGATAACTAAGTCTTTAAAAAAAGATTGCTTGCCCTGTATTACTCTATTATACTCTATTTTAACTTCATATGCTATCTCTAATTTATTGCCAGTTTACTCACTACATTTCTCCCCATTCTTTTCTTTCTAGTCTTTTTGGGTTATTTCATTTAGATGTATTCCTAATAAGCAGTAAAGTATTGGATTTTAATTTTTAACATAATCTGAGGGACACTTTCTATTAGTAGGGAATCTAAATTTAATAACTAAATTTAGGAAGCTTAGTCTCGTTGCTGCCACGTTTTTCGTCTTTGTTTTCATGTGTGCGTGCCATTCCTTTCAGTTTCGTCATTTGCTCTGCAGACTTGGTTTTGTTTGCTCTTACTTTCTACTGTGTTTTGAAGGTGGGCGTTCCTCTAATTCTGCCAGTGGGTTTCCGAGAGTGTTCCACAATACTTTTAAAATCTACATTTGTTTAATTTTACCAATAAAAGGTCAAACAATAACCTTTGGAAACTATGAAAAAGGAGGCAACAAATGTTTTTTTCTTTTCCTATCCCCTGTAATTCCCTCCTTTTGGTGGTCTTCATTAATCTAATGAAGCCCAATCATTTGAAAAAATACAGGGTTTTTCCTCACAGATTATTATTTCTACAAAACATTTAAATAATACCAAAAAGTACAAAAGCCAGAAAAAAAATCTGACATCATCTTATCACACCAAGACATCCACTGTTAACATTTTAGCATCTTTCATTTTAATCTTTTTATTATACACATTTTATATGATTGAAATAATATTGTATATATCATTTTTATGTACTGCTTTAATTGCTGATATGCTCTAATGAACAAACCAGTTGTTTTTGGTTACTATAAAGTCTTCACAACCATTTAATGACCTTACATTCTATGAACTAGATGAGCCATAAATTATTATATCTTTATTATTTACAGTCAGGTTATTTTCAACTTTTTAACATAAACAATGTTGAATACAATTGTATTTGTACAAAAAGAGAAAAGCACATTTTTTTCTAATTTAGAATTATTTCCTTAGGACATCTTCTCAGAATGAAATTAGTGGGTCTAAAGGAATAACTTTCTTAAAGGATTCTTGACCCATATTGCTAAAGTGCTTTCAAAATGAAATCATAGTTATAAATAAAATCTCAGTACAACTTTATTGTTTCTATACTTTTATTAGCATTTTAAATTTAGCATCATTTCATCTCACATTATTAGTGTTTATTTAACTTGCATCTATACCTAATGTGTGTTTTAGACATCTTCGCCAACTCTTTCCAATTCCTATCTTCCAAATCACAAGCTCTTTTTTCTGATTCAGTGATTCATAATTTTATGATTCATTAAACTGTGTCAAATCTGTGGGAGAACATTCCTGATATGCTTTTTTGCTGATTACCAATAAAATTAATGCTTTGTTTGACTTAATTAGAAGGTTTCTTTTCTGCATGGTTAGTAGTAGGTGACTCAGTCACACTGAGGAAATTTTTTTCTGTTACTAGTGTCCTTGCCTTCTTCCAACCCATCCTAACCCATAGAACAAAGGAGAAGCCTACAGTAAATTAAAAGATGCTATTTAGAGAGGGATTAGAAAGTGTGTTGAGGCCTCTAAACATAAAAAAAAATAAAGATAAAAAGCAAAGGTTGGACTAGGAGCTCAAGACTACATGAAACTGAAGATATACATATATATATATATGAGTCTTACACTGATGTATGGAATAGATCCAGACTCCAATGGATAAGTTTTGAATCTCGAAAAGGAAATAATAATTTAGATCACATTTTGATGTACTTCAAGGCCCAACTAAAATTACTCCTCATTTAGGAAGCCTTGAATGTGATCTCTCTTGCCCTTCATTCTCCCATTTATCTATACTCCACTTCTAGCGTGGATAATTTTCTACTTTGGATGGTAGGCATCTGCCTGACTATTCTTTGCTCATTATCTCTAAACTCAATGTTTAACTCGCCTCTGCAAACCCAGAGCACCTGGAAAATCAACTTGCTTTGTCCAAGGTAGGTGCTTAACAAACATTTCATGAAACAAAAGTTGTATCAGTCTATAACTGTTTTTCAAAACCAATGGATATACCAGTTATAAACTATTCCTAAATAACTTTCTTTACTAAGTGCTCAAAATGAACAATAGTTAAGTAAATAAATATTTACTTGACTTTCTCATAGTGGCAGTTTTAGAGATTTCATTGTATGTCTTGAGACATTATTTTCATCACTGCTTCCCATAAGAAACCATCATCAATTTCCCCTTACATTAATATTTTCTTTTTTAAAAAATATACCTCATTTTCTCATAAAAATAACAAATTTATTTTACTTTAAATGTGTGTGTATAAATACTTAGAATCACAAATGCCAGTTTATTTTTTCTAAAATTTGTTTCCTAACTTTTTATTGCTTAAGTATATGGTTTGATGCATTTTCACGAACTGAACACACACTTCTAACCAGCACCTGGAGAGAGAAACAGATTATTATTTGCATCTCAGAAACTGCCCCTGGCTTCATGGATTTGACTTCTTTTGGGGAGGAAAAGGGAAAGAAATCCTTATCAATATCTGACATTTTTGTCTTATTTCAAAGTTTCTAAATATGTACATATCTCTACTTATTTTTTGCCATGTATCCAATTAAGACATTTTAGCTTTAGGTTATATTTGCTGGAGAAGCGGTAAGTAATTTTGTAAGTTTTTAAACTATGCAGTTGGAAAGATATTGTCAAAAACAAAGATGTTTGATATTAATTTTCACGAAAAGAAACATCAATTTCTTTGCCTACAAATAATTCCTATTACAAAAATAAAGTCCAGCCTGGGTTTTGGGAATCTTTGTTCTCCCCTCTGATACGATGAATTGTTATTTTTGGTCTGATTTGATTAGTAAAATTTAGGATGAGTGAAGGGGAACACTAGACTGCAATTGGTTTTATACGTTTTGTTAGACACCTTTCTAAGTACACTGCTTTGTTAAGTGATACAATCGTTGATTTTAAATCTGCTATATGAGCACTGTTTGATTGTTGTACTTTGTTTTTGTAAACATTTTGTAAACACATGTCCTTGGAGGACCTCCTCTGGTGCACTTTGGGGGAGGTAATATTGTTCTACAATTAATTATAATTTTTTAACCTCAGGCAAAATGAATTGGTTTGAGAATCCAGTAATTCCAGTTTTTGTTATGTATAGACCAAGGCTTCCCACCCACCCCCGAAAGAGTTGATGAACTTGAAGGAAACCATTTCCATTGCAAGAGAGCAGATGAAGTGTTATCTAGCCTATTATGCACAAAACTCTGGAACCACACCTACAAGGACTTGGAAACCTAAATCTTCAAGTAGGAGCTTTGTAATAGGGCAGGGCAGGTAGAACAAACTCATGAGAGGAGAATTCTTCATACTCCAATGAAGTGAAGCCGCTTGTCTAAGCGTCTTATCAAAGATATTATTGAGGTGACAGGTTATGATGGTAGGGTAGGCCTCTTGAGAGCACCTATTTGTGGGTATACACTTGGACAAAGAAGGAAATCAAACCTAGGAGTGAATGTAGCCAGAGGAGACCGGGGGTGCATCTTAGTTTACTCTGACAAAAAGGCCCAAACTCCAAATTTCCTAAACATTTGTAATGTAATATTACACACATATAAGGTAGGTCTAATGTATTCATATAGTTTAAAGAAAAAGAATAAGATAAACCCACTCCCACCCAACTCAGTGTGTTTGTTGCTGCTTTTGAAGCCCTTCTGGGTCCTCCACGACACATCCCCCCTTTTCCCTGATGGAAGTAGCCACTCTGACTTCGGCTTCTCATTCCTTTTTCTTTTTTCTTGCTAGTTTTGCCACATATATTTTCCCAAACAATATATTATTTAGTTTTGAATGTTATAAATGGAGTCAAACTGATTTCACCCTTCTTTAATTTGTTCTTTTAAGTTAACATTATGCTTGCGAGCATTTTGTTATATAGTATCCTATTGTGTGAATATATATAACTCTATTTTTCTATTCTCTTGTTGATGGACATTTGGGTGGTTTCGTTTTGGGCTGCTCTAAACAGAGTGCTCTAGATATGTTTGTTCTTATCTTCTAGTACACATGAGAATGCCTCTAAGAATATATTCTGTAGATTGGAATTGCCAAGTCAAAATATCTTCAACTTTACTAGGTTATTTATTAATTATTTTTAATTAGTATTAATTATTTTTTGCTTAATTCAAAAAGGCTGGGGTTGCCAGATTTAGCAAATAAAAGTAAAGGGTGCTCAGTTATATCTGAATTTCATGTAAACAACAGATAATTTTTTTTAGTTCATGAAAAATTTATATTTCATCTGGCAACTCTAACAAGGTCAATGAACTTGACCAAATCATGAACATTGGGCAACGAAGAGTAAAAGTGAGAGGGTGGTGGAGTGTTTGACCCTTTCTTCCTCTGCCACAGTGGCCAGCCCTGTTGTTTACCAGCAGTTTCGCTTGAGGGGCTTGAGTGCTTGCTGACTAGCTATACGGGTGATTGATTGGCTCAGCAAACACATAATAGGTACCGACTGTACCCAGGCAGGTGCTAGATTGTGGAAATACAACTGTAAACATGACAGACAAGGTCTTTGCTTTCCTTAGGTTTCAGCCAAGGTGGGGAAATAGAGAACAGTAAGGCAATGATCTATGTGCTACAGAAAAGTGGTGTGTTGGTGAGGAAGCCTGGATTTGTCGCTTTTGCTGACTTTGAAGTCATAAATACTCTCACTAGGGCCAATTTCAAGCTACTGATGTGACATCATTGAGCTGACTTGGGAGAGATGTTGACAGTCTGCTCCCCGGGCAGTGTGGACTGGTTGCAGCGTTCCACTGTATGGGGGAGTACTTAGAAAGGACACTTCATTGGTCTCCGAGCAAATTTCTGGTTGGTTTGGAGGGAAGGGGCTTAGGTATCATATCTTCAAATTTAGAAGGGATCAAATGTTAAGAGGTACAAAATGCATTTATTATATTTATAATATTGGGTGCCTTGTACATATTTTTACTATGATACATAAATAGAAAAGAATCTAATAAACATAGTTGTAAATTATGATGATTCATCCACAAATGAGGGTCCCTATCTCCCCTTTTGTATATGCCCTTCCATGTGGAGACCCTTGAAGACCTCTTCTGCATTGCACCCTCATCTCTATCCCAGCTCACTGATCCTCATCACTCATTTGTTCCACAAACATTGGCAGAGCCCTTGGTCTCTGCCACACACTGTATGTACTGGGGCTTGAGTCCCTGTCATCATGGAGGACTCAGTTCACAGAAAGAACATTTTCCTGTCTCTTCCCAATTCTTTCAAGGCAGGTTTATTTCACTCTCCTTTCACTTGCTCAGTTCACTCCTCTGTTTTCATTCTGGAAATATTTATTTCTTCCTGGAAATATTTCCCTGAGAAAGCTTGCCACAACCTGTTTCCAATCATCTTCTCTTCCTTTTCTTGAGATTTCTCCTTCATCACAGAGTGGCAGGTGTTTCTTTCCATCCCAACCAGGACTCTCCTAACTTTTCTGTATCTTTCCCTATTGTGCAAGATATCACTCCAAGCCTCGCATTTATCTAGCAAACATTTATTGAGTGCCTGTGTACTAAGTGATGTGCAAGGAGTGGGGGAGTCTCTACTACCACTGAAAAAATTTTCATTAATCATAATCATTTTATAAAGTTATGTGTTTGCACAACTTATGTTCAGGGCCTTTTAAACTTAAATTACTTAAGAAATACATGACTCATTGAACAAAATTTGAAAAAGCATGAAGGAGGAACAAATGATGATGTAATCTCACAACCCACGGGCTAGCCATTAACTTTTTGGGGTGCATCCATGCAGTCATTTGTTATGTATACTTACAAATTGGGATCATACCCACTTTTTCATTTACTGTAGCGTGAAAATTTTATCTTTTTCAGTGCTCTTTGAAGACATGATTTTAAATGATGACATGACATTCCATTTTCAGGCTAAGCCACGCAGTTTACTTAATTAGTTCCCTGCAGTAGCCTCTTTATAAGTAAGTGTTGAATATCTTTCTCTTAAGCTACAAGAAGGCAAGAATCAATCATTTAATTGTTCTTCCTCAGCAGCATTCATAACAAAAATATAGCCAAAGTAATTGGATTAAGTATATGCTGCAATCATCTAGTTACCATTTCAAATAAAAGGAGTTAGTCTATATGCAATGTAACCAACATTGATATGAAGTAGCCAGAAGCTCTGGGGAGAGTTGGAAGATAACCTACCACCTGTCCGGTGAGAGCTGCTGAGCTCTGCATTAAGTCTTGAAATTTGTAGGAGCTTTAGAGATCACCTGGTGACTCTAACTTCTCTCTTCGTAGATGAGGAAATTGAATCAAGGATTGTTACCTGCTGAGACTAATACCCAGATCTCTTGGCTTCCTTCCTGACCTGTGCTATTTTCACCACAATCAGCTGACTAAGCTAACTCTTAAAATATTGAAAGAGCATATTTACATACAGTTACCTACATGTTGTTATAGAAACTGTTTCCCCTTCTAGTGTATGTACTTTGGTTAAAACAGAACAAAACAAAACTAATGGTAAGGTCCTAAATGAGTATTCAAGAAAAAGAAAAGCATGTAACTGCCAAAAACAGTGGAAACCACACAACATCCATCAACAGGTGAATGGATAAGTAGTGTGGTATATTCACACAATGGAATATTCAGCAATAAAAAGAAATGAATCATCGAGAGAGATATATATATAAATAAAACAATGTAGATGAATCTCAAAATAATTGAGTAAAAGAAGCCAGACAAGAGTACAAATTGTGTCATTCCATTTATCTAAAATTCTGGGAAATGCAAACTAATCTGTTGCAGAAAGCAGATCTGTAGCTACTTGGGGATGGGGGTGGAGTGAAAGAGGAACCTCAAAAGGGTATAGGAAACTTTGGAAGGTGATGGATATACTCATCTCCATTGTAGAAATAGTTTCAGTGGTATGTCATGTCAAATCTCATCAAATTGTACATTTTAAATATGTAGTTATTGTATGTCAATTATATATCACTGCAGTTGTTCCATTTGTGAAATCTACCTATTAAGTTCGAAAAACAGAACAAGACTAGAATCTCACTGAAGAATCTAAAACATAAGAAAGCTAAAATTACTTCTGCAAATAAGTGACAACCAAGGTTCTATTCTAGTATGTTTATCTGAACAGAACATTACTGTGAGAAATGCAAAGTCATAAAAATAAAAAAGAAACGACACTTTTGTCCCCCTGGTAATCATGCCATTTCCGCATGCCTGTACAGTTGCTCTATATCATAATCTTTTTAGTGTTTTATGCACTTTGCTTTTTTAAAGAGAGCAATAACAATGTATTTTTTCCTGAACTATTAGACTACTCTTTGACATACAAGATGTCCAATCCCTGGTATGTCTTGTATATATGTGGATGTGTAGAAAGCTACACTGTACCTATAAATTTAAGCAAATGCTTTTATTTTGCTTTGGAGTTTTGTGGTCTGGACTCAGCAGTGGCACTGGAAACAAACTGGAACTTTCTAGAAACCATACCCTCTCCTACAAGATAAACACTAGTTTCCATAAATACGTGAATTCAATAATCAAATTTGTTTAGATTTCCCACTTATTGTTTTGAAATAAAGAAGTGATATACCACACATATGGTGCACAACACTGGTAAAGATTCTCTTTCAGAAGACATTCATAAAGTTCTATTTCCACACTCCACCTCCAACTTACTTTCTTAGCTTTTATTCGGCAATCACTCCCATTCTGTAGACGGGGAGACGCACAGTTTTGTTCTTTTGTGTTTCTTTTTTTTTTTTTTTTTTTTTGCACAGTACAGATGGATAAGGAAGAAGCAAGTCGCAACTTTTCAGTTCCATTTTGAGAAATGATCACATCGAACTCCTGACAAACGCCAGCCCAGCGAGGAGTAGCAATTCTCCCCAAGCAGGGTGTGGGTCGGAATCTAGGCGCGCTTCCGCGGCAAAGGGGTAGTCAGGTGGCAGCGGAGCGGGAGCTAGAGCCAGAGCCGCGCGGCGGGGGCGCGTGCAGGGCGCGCCTCCCTCCGGCCGGCGAGGGGAGGTGGCCCCCGTGCACAGGAGTCCGCCGACCCAGGGCTCCCGCGCCGCGCCAGGATCCGCGGGTGCGCCAGGGGCGCCCGCATCTCCTCCTTCGCGCGCTCACTCCCTCCCCGCACCCCCGCCCCCAACCCCTGGCAGGTCCCTCCCCCATGCTTGCTCCCGCGGCCGCCGCCGCTGCTACCGGAGGCGCAGGAGCCTCGCGATAGTGTTTGCACAGGCGGCGCGTGACGCCGCCGCCGACTGTAACTGATGCAGAGGTTACCCCGCCGCCTCAGCCGCCACCCACCGCCCGCCGCTGCCGCCACCCGGGCGACGCCGGGGGCCGACGCACTGCAGAGGTGCCGGCAGGTTCCGCCCGCGGAAGTCTCCTCGTCCGGCGCAGCCCGCGCTCCGCCCGCGCTCGGACGCCGGCACCGGCGGACGCCCCCTCGACGCCTCCGCCGCCGCGCTTCTTTCCTCCGCCTCTTCTCCGGCGCGCCCGCCTGCTCCCTCGCTTCTCCCCCTTTTCCTCCTCCCAGTCCCCTCTCCTCCCCTCACCTCTTCCCTCTCCACCTCCCTCCTTCTCGGCTTCCTTCCCCCATCCCCTTGACTCTCCCCTCCCTGTCCTCGCTCTCTAGCTCGCCCTCAGTGCGGCCCCCGCCATGACGGAGGCGGGTGCCGGTGCCGTTGCCGCCGTTGCCGTCGCAGGGGGGGAGTCGGGTTCCCAGAAAGTAGCTTGATGAGTGTCCAAAGTAGCAGTGGAAGTTTGGAGGGGCCGCCATCTTGGTCCCAGCTCTCCACGTCTCCAACCCCGGGCTCGGCGGCGGCGGCCAGGTCCCTGCTGAATCACACGCCGCCATCCGGGAGGCCCAGGGAAGGTAAGCGCCGTCGTACCCGCGCCCGCTCGAGGGCCTCCCCTCCCGCGCCAGGGCCCCCGCGCGCCCCCGGTCCCCTCTCCTGGACCCCTGGGTGGGGGATGGTGACGAGGTGGACGCAAGGCGGCCGGGCTCCGGGGAGGTAGTGCCGTGGCTGTGGGTGGTGGTTCGCGGGTGGTAGAGGAGACGGACGAGGGGGTGCGCGCTGGCTGGAGGGGACGGGGCGCGGCGGGGCGCACAGACTCCTCCAGGGTTCTTAAGAGCTAGTCCTCCTAGGGTGGGAAGCCTACCCCTGGACGCGAGCCCCTTTCTGCTCCATTTGCTAGTACATTCAGTACTCTTAACCTTCTGGCCTCCGGTCTCTGGTGGGTTTTCCCTCCCGTTGAAGCATTCATCCTCGAGCCCCCTCCCCTTCCCTCGCGCACTCCTCCCATAGAGGCGGTCCTCGCTTTACGAGCTCAGCTGCTCTGGACCTAGAGGATGTCCCTCGTTTGCAGGGTCTCTGCCCTTTGGGGAGAGCCGCTGAAATGATCAAAGCTGACATTGATCCCTTGGTTGGCTCCCTAGAGCAATTTGAAGGGTAGATTGTTTGGTGGGCAGGCTTTTAAAACCACCCCTTCAGATGGTTGCAACTTTTTTACCTTCGCCATCACCTCTTAAGTGTTTTTTGCACTGCAAGTAGGCTACTGTTGTTCTTTGACAGGGTCGTGGGTTTTGTGGGAAATATCTGCGTAAAGGTTACTGCAACACGCACTAGATCGGTTACAATTGTTTTCTAAGTTTTTGGCTTCTTGCACGCAATTGTGCTGCCACCAGATGTAGCAGTTACACAGCTAGTAAGGCACTGGAATGCTTGTGACTGAAATTTCAACTTGCTGTAATTTAACTTTAAGTATACCACATAAAATGAAATTTGGGAGAACATGCGTTTACGGGGGAAGAATAGATGTGCTTAAATCGCGTTTAACGCTCTTTTGTCTGGAAAACCGTTGAGGGTTATTCATCAGCAATTGGGAAATGGGTTGTTCACTCCCAGTTGTGTCACACAAGGAGATCATAACCACCTTTTTTAAAAAACCGTCTGGCAGTCCAATGCTCTAGTGAAGCGTCTAAAGAAAACAGGAGCTTTGATTTATGTAGGCATCGGTGGGATTAATTTACTTTGAAAATATCTGTCAATTTTTGCTAAGAGGCTTGACAATTGTTACGTGTTTTGTGCCCTGAATCCACTGGTTCCGGCATAGCATTCTTTGTCATTTTGTTCCTGGGAGCATGTGTGAAAGCGACAATAGGTTTAAAGATTGGCACGAATTTGCTCTAGAAAATTCATGGGAAGGTTTGATTTATGGCATCCACTAACCTTGCTGAATACGTTGACTGACGGTTTTTCCCCTTTTCTATCACACCCCTACCACTGCGTTCTGATTATTAGAAGATAAAAGTTTGTTTAACGACTAATTGAAATTAATTTCATTTGGTGACTTTCTTTGCATTTAAAAATTTGTAAGTGAATGTCTTAAAATCTATTTTGTAAATAGAGCAGTTGGTTACTTTTGTTGTTTCATTAACACGTTGAATGATAGTGTTATGAATCATAGTGTAATGAGTGATAGTAAATGGTGGTCTTGGGAAAGACTCCTTTTTTAAGGCTATACCTTTTTTCATGTATTCATTCATTCCTCAAATACTTAGCCATTTTTGTAAGCTAGGTGCTGTATTAAATAAGACATGGCGTTGAATTGTTCAACTGTGACACCTATTATCAGTATTAGTAATTTGGGGGCTGCAAAATCTAGATTGTGAGTTTTTGAGGTTACGTCAACCTCAGTTTAAAAAAACTTCTATACTGGTCTGCACTTTTCCTCATGTTTGACTATTTTGAGGGGTTGAAATAATTTAGCTTGAATTTCCAAATGACCAGAATTTCCTCAGCAGTTTAGATTACAATAGATTTTTATGTAACCTAAACTAGTGGTGTATTTCTTTTTGACCATCCAACATGCAAGTTAAAACTGTGTTATCCTCTCTAGGGTTATACTACATTCACCTTGAAACTATAGTCTCAGCTTTCACTAATGCTGACAGGAATTGCATGTACTAAGAGCCAGGTATCAAGATGGAGACATTTTCGATTGAGTGGGATCTCAGTTTAACAGGTGTTTAGCGTCTTTTCCAGGTATTCCTTTAGTATGTTGTATACATTGACGTTAACTGAGAGAGCTTTTGACTTCTGGTGACTGCTAGTAAGGATTTTTAGTATAAATGGGTCTTGAATATTTGTGTCAAGAAGAGAACAAACTGAAAAATTGAGCCACATTAATGTAATACATAATAGTGAATTTGAAACTTAAAAGATATGCACATGAATGTTTACACATATAAAGGTTATCTCCATATGTGGATGAACTTTTAAGCAAACTTTGAAAATGGGCTTTTTTAAAGATGTGTCCTAAATAGCTTTAAAAATTAATTATTTTGAAGTTTTGATATATTTGAAACCAAAAGAGTATAAGCTAATTGTTTTTAATGCTCCATATTTTGGCTTTTCCCTTTTCTTTCTCACTGTATTACTATCATATTGATGTAGTTTTACTTACAAATAAACACACTTTTAAATATTACAAGAATTAGGAGTATATTAGAATTGAGGAATTTGTATATTATAGTGTAGGCTAGTTTTATTTTCTTGGGAGCTCCAAAATCCCAAAGCTTTTTCTTTATCAATCTTGAAGTTTTCTGATTCTCAGAAAGTAGTTACTGATTCCACATTGGCTCTTTTACACCTGTGATCTCTATTGTGTTTTACCTTTTAATAATCCTGTGATTAAGGAAAATAAGAAATTAAGTACATTTTCAAATAAATATCAGTTTTACTATGTTGAGCCCTCAAAACTTAGCTAGACAAGCAGTGGGGTTTTTTGCATATCAGTACATGGGTACTTTTGAATGGGTTATTCCTAAGAGTCAAATTAATGATTATACAAAAGCCTTGTATTTTTTTGTTTGTTTCATCCTACTGGATATGAAAATTTGCTTTACTTGGATGTAAATACTGAAAGTAGTTTGGTTAAAAGGATAATATCGCAGTGTAATTAAACTGTTGCTTTCTGTTTCCATATTTACAGACTGCATCCCTTAAATAGAAGAATTAAAGTATTTGACTCCAGATGACTGAGTAATACCTGTAGGGAGATGTTAAAAATAAAGGTGTACCAGGTGGCCCTTTAATTTCTTGAAGTCACTCACTGAAAGATGATAGGGGTGTAATGTTTAAGGATTGTACCTCATGAATAGATAGGCTATAGGTAGGTATATTTCTTTTTGACCAGCTGGCATGCAAGTTAAAACCGTGTTAATCCTCTCTAGGGCTATATATTCATCCTGAAGCTATAGTCTCACATTTCACTAATGCTAAAAGGAATTGCGTATATGAACTCCCAGGTATCAAGATGGAGACCATTTCAGAGACATATTTACATATTAGAGGGGAGAGAGAAACCCAGGATAGTCAGAGGTCTGGGAGTCTGCCCCTGAGAAGTGGGCTTGCTTTAGCCTATTTGGTCTCAGGACCTTTTTACTCTCTTAAAAATTATTGGGGACTCTGAAGAGATTTTGTTTATGTGGGCATTGTCTATTGATATTTACTATATTAAAAATGAAATCATTTCAAAGATATTTATTAACTTAGCTAAACTAGTAAACTGTTTACTAGTTATTTATTTATTTATTTATTATTGTTTTTTTGTTGTATATTTTTACAAATCACTTCATTTTCTGGCTTACTAGAAGACAGCTAGATTCTGCTTCTACTTTCAAAAGTCTATTGTGATTGTTCTGACTGAGGTATGTGAAGAGACTTCAGCATCATAGTTGGAAAAAATCGCTATTGTAATAGCTTTTTGAGAAGTTGCACATATTTTTAATATTACACCAAAATTTGACAAGTGGCAGTTTTTTTAAATGGTCACTTGTAATGTGGCAATAGATTGTATTCCAGAAGTGTCTATAGGGCCCGCAAGAAATTTGTGGACCATACATTTAGCCTAAAGAAGAGACTACTTACAGGGTGGGAAACATGATAGTTGTTTTCAATGATTTCAAACACAAACAGAAGAGAGAATAAATGTATTCTGTTATTTTTGAAGGTGCACCAGCACATGGAAGTTCGGAAGGCATAGATGGAATTCAGTATAATTTTTTGACAAGAATGTAAAAACGGTATATAGCAGCTAGAATTATCCAACAGTGGGAAGAACTGCCTGTTGAAGTATTTAGCAAAAAGAATTTAAAGCAGACTACAGGGACACTTTAGGGGGAGGCAGGATAAATTCTGTAGATTCTTATTTTGGTCTATTGGATTAAGTTACTTAAGGTCCCATCCAATTTAAAAAATGTAAGCTTTCTGTGATTCTTTGAAAATCCCTAAATATAGCTAAATTATACTTATATATCCCTGAATGTTTTTGAATATTCTCTTAAGTGAGTAGTATGAAGCTATTGTTGACTTTATTACTATTTTGCATTTTTATTGTGCTTTGCCTCTGAGATTTTTCCTGTATTTTCTGGAATCAACACTATCAGTCTTCCTGAAATCTTGCTAAATTCCCTGTGAAATATAGTAAGCTTTGAAGACATTTTAGGGAATCAGATATTGCTTATGATACAGTTTAGTAGTGTTGTAATATATTTGGGTACAGAACTTTAGAATACTGTTGGGGGGCTAATTTTCAGTTTTGATAGAAACTGCCACCAGTCTTTATAGTCTTTTATTTGTAATTGTTTATGTGATTGCAAAAGTAATATGCTTAATATGTGCTGCTGGTTTTTAAAGCCAGAGAGTTTGAAAAGAGGATACTTGAAGAAAATGTATTTAAATTGATCTTTCTTGAATTTAAAAATGCATGTGAGGGACATAAATAAAATGAAGAATTTTAATTATTCAGAGAATTGTACGTGTAATATTTATCATGACCTATAACAATTCACATTTTACTTTTATAACATAATCTCTTTTGTGAGTTGGATTGAAAGGTTAGATTTTAGCCCTTGCTGGTGTGGCTTAGTGGACTGAGTGCTGGCCTGCTAACTGAAAGGCATTGATGTTTCTCTCCTTTTCTTTCTCCCTCCCTTCCCCTCTCTCCGAAAACAAATAAATAAAATCTTAAAAAAATAAAAAGAAAAAGGAAAGGTTAGATTTTAGGAGATGGGAAGTTGAGCATAAATTCCCCTAACTTTCTTGAGGTCAACTTAATAAGTGTAGTAAGTGACAAACAGCTGGAGACTTGTACTTGTTCTATTTCAATTTAAAGCTCATTTTCTATAGAAGAGCTGTAGGAATAAGTCATTTAGTTTTATGAAGTCCTTATGCTTATTATTAATTTTCAAAAATCTTAGAATAATTCAGAGGAATAGTGTTATAAATTAGAAGAAGCAGTATGGTAGAGATGAGAAAGTACATCATTGACTGTAGTTGAAATCCAAGTGTAGTTTCTTCCTTGCCATTAACTAGCTGTATGACCTTGGGCAAGTTGCTGTCTCTGCTTCAGTTTCAATAAAATGAGAATTATAGAACTGAAGGGAGCCTTGAAAGCAAGTGAGTCGAAACCTCTCCATTTTATATAGATGAGGAAACTAAGATGATTTGTCCAGGTTTTTACTGTAAGAGAGTTGGCTCCAAAATTCAGTTGCCTTACTCCCAACTTAGTGCTTTTTCCAGTATATTTTGTGGCTTCTTTTCATCTGTAAAATGAGAGGATTGGATTCCAGCCTCTCAAAGGTGTCTACCAGCTGAAAAATATTCTTTTGACATTAGTCCTAATATAATTACCCAGAGAAAAGTTAGTATACTGGTGAAAGAAATGTTTTTGAAGAAACAGTTGTGACCTTTTCAGGGTCATGATTTGGTTTGTTAAGAGAGAGCAGTCACCTTCATTCTTACCAAAAGGTTTTTAAGTTTAGGAGCATGGTAATTAGTGTGGTGGGTAATCTCGTTTTTTTAATGATCTGCATTCTGAAACGCTGTTTTGGGTATATTAAAAAGAACATAAATTACGTAAACAACAATGTGGTGCTCTGAAGTGAATTATGGTGATTCCTCCTCAGAAATTATTTCTGCAGTATTTGTCCCCTTGAATTAGGTGCCTCTGTACCTTAGTATCCTATAGGATTGTTAATTTTATAGCACCTCCATCATGCCCCCTTTGATTATAGTTTTATTTATGTTGCCTACTAGACAAAGGTCTTGAATTCAGAGACTTTTTTTTTTTTTGGTCTTTTTTATTGTATTTTTTCTATTACCATTTCTGTCTTATACCCCTCTCCCCGCCTGCAATTACTACACTGTTGTCTATGTCCAGTAGTCCTTTTTTCCTGATCCCTCCGCCCCCTAACTCTTTACCCCCACCAGAGCTGTCAGCCTGCTCTCCATCTATGAGTCTGTCTCTGTTTTGCGTGTTAGTTCAGTTTGTTCACTAGGTTCCACATTTGAGTGAAATCATATAGTGTTTGCCTTTCTCTGACTGGCTTATTTCACTTAGCATAATGTTCTCCAGGTCCATCCATACTGTTGCAAAGAGTAAAGTTTTCTTCTTTTTTACTGCCAAGTAGTATTCCATTGTGTAAATGCCCCATAGTTTTTATCCACTCATCTACTGATAGACATTTGGGCTGCTTCCATATCTTGGCAATTTTTAGTAATGCTGCAGTGAGCATAGGGGTGCTTATGTTCTGTTGACTTAATGTTTCAGGTTTCTTTGGATAAATTCCCAGAAGTGGTATCACTGGGTCATAAGGCAGTTCCATTTTTAATTTTTGAGTTATCTCCAGACTGCTTTCCATAGTGGCTGCACCAGTGTGCATTCTCACCAACAGTGCAAAAGGGTTCCCTTTCTCCATATCTTCCCCAGCATTTGTTTGTTGGTTTATCCATGATAGCCATTCTAACTGGTATGAGATAATATATCCTCATTGTGGTTTTATTTTGCATTTTTCTGATGATTTAGTGACGATGAGCATCTTTTCCTATGTCTGTTGGCCACCTGTGTGCCCTCTTCGGAGGAGTGTCAGTTCAGGTCCTTTGATTGAGTGATTGCTTTTTCATTGTTGAGTTTTATAAGTTCTTTATAAATTTTGGATATTAATCCCTCATTGGATGTATCGGTGAATATGTTCTCCCATTCAGTGGGTTGTCTTTTTATCTCGTTGATGGTTTCCTTTGCTGTGCAAAAACTTTTTTAGTTTGATGTAGTCCCAGTTATTTATTTATTTTTATGTCTCCATTGCCTGAGGAGATGTATCAGAAAAAACATTGTTACGAGCAATGTCCAAGGTTTTACTACCTATGTTTTCTTCTAGGATTTTGATGGTTTCGGGCTTAACATTTAAGCCTTTAATCCATTTCGAATTTATTCTTGTGTGTGTGGTGTAAGAGGTGGTGCAGTATGTTTTCATTTCCCCATTTTCAGTGCATAGTAGGTAGGATGTCCTCTATAGAGTTGGCATCCAACAAAAAGCTTTGTTGAAGACTGTTGTTTTCTTTAAAGTGAAGTGATTATGTGTCTTAATAGTACATATCCCAGGCTCAAGAAGATGCTTATTTTAATAATTCTTAGCTACATATATTTTAGAGAGTGATATGGATAGCAGTTACAATAATAGCTGAGATATAGTGTTTGCACATGGTAATTCATTTAATTCTTATAACTGTGAGAAACATACAATTATTCTCATCTTATAGATGAGGAGACTGAAGCACAGAGACGTGAAGAAGCTTGCCTAGTGTGATTCAGTGTAGTAGATGTTAGTGCTGAAATTTGAGCCAAGTCTGCATTTTCTACTAGGATATAGTGCCTAAAATACAGAAATTTGGTTTTGGGTAATTTATTGCTTTTCCTAAGCAAACTTAATTTACTTTCCAGTCCTTTAGGTCATTCAGTTTACCTCTGAACTTTTAATAATTTTTTTCAAAGATTTTATTTTAATTTACTTTTTTAGAGAAGGGGAGGGAGGGAGAAGAAGTAGAGAAACATCACTGTGTAAGAGATACATTGATCAGTTGCCTCTCGCATGCCCCCAACAGGGGGCCTGGCCCACAACCCAGGTACGTGCCCTGACTAGGAATCAAACTGGTGACCTTGTGGTTCACAGGCCTGTGTTCAATCCACTGTGCTCCACCAGCTAGGGCTTAATAATTTTTTTTATGCAGTTCTTATACATATTTGAAGATATGGTTAAAACACACACACACAACCCCAAAACTCAACAACCTGATTTAGAAAGTTGTACCAGCAGCGCAAATCTTACTTACATTTCATATATTCAGATAATGTTTACGACTTCGATAGAAAATGTTAGAAGTTCACTAATGAATATTTTCACGTTTAACCTAAATTGGAATGTGATTTACCTTAATATTTTGGCCTCATAAGCCCACTGTAGCCATAGCATTAGAATTTGAACAATAATTTTCCAATGTGGATACAAGAGTTCACTTATTGAGGAGGCCTGCTGAGACTCTGAACAAAATTGAGATGCTTTAGTTGAGGCTCAGTCTATATGCAGTATTTTCCCTAAACATTTAGTTTTATTACTTTATTGTATACAACACAGATCCCTTGGTAACATGTATTATTTAGTAAATCTTACAAGAATCAGAACTTGAATGGGTTGACAGGAATTCAAAGCATAGGGTGGAAAGATATGCAGAGCTGATGCAAGTGGTAGGATATGAAACAAATCTCAGTGTGATTTGATTATTAGGTCTGAAATTTTGTGAATTTCAAGAAGACATTATACCTATATTTAAGTAAACATGCTTATATTCTAAAAGTTGGCATTGAAAAGCCAATGGTGAGTGATTTGGGGGGATGACTTGTAATGTTTGTTCTTCACTTATATGGATTGTTAAGAATTGGTTGTGAGACTCATGAATTTGTGCCTTTTCTTGGAAACTAATTTATGTAGAGAGAGTGACAAACTTCTGGTAAGCTTCTAGGTTTACATTCTTAAGCTTTAACCTGGTAAGTGCTGGTCCTTAAATGTGATACATTGTGTGACTTCATGAGTGCATGCTTGACTCTGTACATGCGTTTCTGCCTGAGACCAGTGTAGTGCCACTGGGGAAGGTCATAAGGGTTTGTGTGCAGCCAGTCAGTTCATCATGTCTTTCCTGATACTTGGTGCATGTTTTTTATTTTTTTTAACAAGTTGTATTTGCTTCTTTAAAGAATGCAGTTTTTCCTTTTTCTATTCACAGGTTTTTTAAAACGTCACTGCAATTAATGTAGTTCAGTCAACTTTGTTACTTTTTAAACTTTATCTCATTTATTTAAAAAATACATGTACTTATTAATGTTAGGCCTGGTTCATAGCACTTTGTAACTAGTGACTCCTTTACTTCTAACAATCATATTAAATAAGTACTAGTATATCCCTATGTTACAGATGACAAAATCAAGGCATATGGAGATTAACCAATGTACCCAAGGATACACAGAATATGTAGCAGTGTGAGGATTCAGACTAGGCTCCTGAGTACTTATTAAGTAATAGGCACACTGTTCTGTCACTGTATCCCATTGAATGGATCTACTATAATTTACTTAGCTAACCATTTCTCTTTAGGTAGTGTGCTAGTCATGATTGTTTTGCTTACTTGTGATAACAACAATACAAGCTTTGCCAAAATAAAAATAATTTATTGGTTCTCCTAACTGGGAATTGCATGTATGGAAAAGGATGAAATATAGCTTTAGAAACAGCTTAGACCCAAGATCGCAAATAATGTCATCGAGCCTCTTTGTCTCCATTTTTGGGTTCTTCTAGCCTCTTGCTTCTGGAGCCTCAGACATACCTTTTAGCTTGGCAATTATACTGGAAAGACAACTTCTCTTTTCTAATGTCCTCATACCAGTTCTGGGTTGATGCTCATGTTTTCTAATTGTCAATTTCTTAACCAACCATCGGGACCTGGCTGATGAAGTATGGCAAGGTAGCCATTATGGCATCGGTGGGGTGAATGGGGGACCTATAGAAAGCTAGGATTCAGTCCCCTTAAAATCTGATGGATTAGGCAAGTAGTAGTTTTTCTGAGAAAGGGATCATGCTGAACGAAAACAATTTAACTGCTGCATTTTTCAGACCATAAGACGCACCTATGTTTTAGAGGAGGAAAATAGGGTAAAAAATTGGAAGCAAAAAATGTGGTAAAATATTTAATACCATAAATATTATCTCACCATAGTATCTCACCAATGTACATGTAAAGCTACATTCAACTATAAGGTACCACTCCCCTTTCCTCCCAAATTTGGGGGCAAGGGCATCTTATAGTCCAAAAAATGCAGTACTTCCCTAGGTAGTTATTTAGGTTATTTCTTTTTTAAAATTTATTTTAAATTTAAATTTTATTTTTTATTTTTGTCTGTTATAGATAATGCTATAATGAATATCTTTAAGTAAAAGTTCTTTTAAGGTGATTCCTAATGGAATTTTCAGGGCAAAAAGTATAAAACAATTTTAGGGTTTTTGAAAAATGTTGTCTGATTATTATTTGAAGGATTGTACTCAGCTCATCCTATACTATCAGTGCATGAAATTGGCATGTATTTTTTGACGTAAGTAGAGTTCAGCTCATCCTAGGAATTAATTACTGGGCTTAAATATTAACACAGTGCCTTGGGCTTAACCAAAGAGTTGCAAACCTGGTGCAGAACATGTATCCAATCCAAATAATCAAATGCTTTATTATAATTTATCTGGGCATTTCTCACTCTCACTACTTAAAATTTTTTACTTTATTGTTTTTAACAACCACAGAACCAAAAGGCTAGTAAGGAGCAGCACGCTGCAAGATCCTGGCCCAACTCCTCTTGCCCCCAGTGTCTCCCAACTTTTACCTGTTTGACAGCATTATATACTTAGTTTTTGGGTATTGGTGCTATGTGTTAAAAGCATTAGAAATTTAGTGTAACATAACATAATGTAAGTTATAGTTACAAGTACATATTTGTTAGACATGGGTTACAGTTTGGGTTTTGCTACTTAACTCTAGTAACTTAACCTCAGTTTCCCACCCATAGATTTTCTTCATTGTTGCGTGAGACAGTATTACCAACTACTTCACAAGGCTGTAAGAATGAAATAGGAAATTTGTGGCACATTAACCAGTC
This sequence comes from Phyllostomus discolor, assembly GCF_004126475.2. Taxonomy (NCBI): domain Eukaryota; kingdom Metazoa; phylum Chordata; class Mammalia; order Chiroptera; family Phyllostomidae; genus Phyllostomus; species Phyllostomus discolor. The sequence continues at coordinate 51,827,202 of NC_040906.2, forward strand.
AGTATGTGGTTAACTGTTACTGTTACATGCAGATATAATGATGCTGTACTATTTAATTTTGTTCTTTTTTAAACAGTAAGAATAGGGAACAAATACTATTTGGATAAAGGTGCCATATGGCCAGAGCATACTTGACTTACATGAATTGTCTCCCTGGCCTGTTGAAGATTTCTAGCAGAGCTGTGTCTTGCAGAGGCAGATTTCAAATGGTGTTCTAAATTGCTGCTTTTGTCATTTCAGTTCTTGTAATTTTTTATGGCTTGAGAATTGATCAAATTTATGAGACACGCTTATAACTTTTAAGCAAGAGCCAAGTACTAGATTTGGATTAGCAGTGTTTATGCTTTATCTTTGGTATGCAGAAACATGCTTTAAAGAACTACATCGAAAATTATCATAGGGGCCTGCACTGTGTTTTTGTGTTCCTGTTTGTTTTGTTTTTAAACATTTTATTTATCTTTAGAGAGAGGGGACGGGAGGGAGAAAGAGAGGGAGAGAAACATCAGCGTGTGGTTGCCTCTGGCGCATCCCTTGCTGGGGACCTGATCTTGCCTGCAACCCAGGCATGTGTGCTGACCCAGAATAAAACCAACAACCTTTCAGTTTGCTGGACAATGCCCAACTTACTGAGCCACACCAGTCAGGGTGTATGCTCCAGTTTGTGCCTAGGAGAATGCTTTATGTGCACTAGGTGCTTAATAATGTGTGTTTACTAGTGGGAGTATAGGCAGTGGAGCATAGAGGTTAGGATTGTGGGTTTACTGTAGATAGAACTGTACTTGCTTGTATTCTTTATCACTTCTGATCTTGGGCCGCTTACTTGCTATTATTGTTGTTTGGTGTGAGTATTTGTACATGTGTGAAAAAAATAACATTTAAGCAATATTCCTGCATCTGTACATTTCCCTATTGCATATTTTTCATAATTATCCTTTAATTGAATGTATACTAACTTATTTAGATAATATCTATACCGGAACTTAATTATAATTGTTAGTCTTATTTTTACTGTATAATATTGTGGCATTTATTATGCACGTAATCATTTTTCTTCTTTTGAATTACTTTAGTATACATTTCAATAATTTGGTTAACTGGGCAAAAGGAGTTGCATATTGTGATGCCATTTAATCTGTATTGTCATTAATGCTTTTCTAATGGGTTAACTAGGATTTTAAAGTCTGCTACTGCTTTTCAGGGATGAATCAGTTGTCAGAGCTTTAGAGTTTTCTAGAAACCTTATTGGTATAATTTATTCACTCACCAAGTATTTCTGGACCTGGAGCCTAGCACTGGAAAAGCAAAGATATATAAAATATAATCCCTGCCTTCTAGTAGCTTGGTCACAGTCTAGTGAGGAAGACTGTAATTTGTAACATGTAATTTATACTTTTAAAAAACACCGTGTGCATCAGATGAAACAATATTAGTTCCCAGCTTTGAGCTGATTTGAAAAGAACTGTAATACAGTTCCAGCATATAAATACTATATCAAGGTGTTATTCATTGGTCATTTGGTTGATGGAAACAAACTTAAGCAAACCAGATTTATTATTATAAGGATATAGGGCTGGATATCCCTTAGGACCTAGGTAGACCTCAAGGGGACTGAACCATGGTAGCACTGTTCTCTTGTGGCTCATAGTGCAACCCTTTCTAGTCCTGTGAAGTAAAGTTCTCTAAAAAAGGAAAAGTGCGAAGGGAGGAAATTGTATTTCTGTCACGGAGCATGAATAAAGTATTCCTTAGAGAAGGGAATTAGGCAATTTTCTTCCAGTTTAACTATTAAATGGTATCTTTGTTTCAGTTGGTATGACTTGATTGTGAGTGAGCTTGACTTAATATTTGTAACAAAAGTTCATGACCAAATTTTTTCTTTTTCTTTGAAAAAAAGATTTTATTTTTAGAGAGGGGGGAAGAGAGTTGGAGAAAGAGAGGGAGGGAAACATTGATCGGTTGCCTCTTGTGTGCGCCCGACCTGTCCCACCCTGGGACTGAACCCGCAACCCAGGTGAGTGCCCAGGAGAGTGCCCTGACCAGGAATCCAACCAGTGACTTTTTGCTTTGCAGGATGACGCCCTACCAACTGAGCCACACTGGCCAGGGCAGCCAAATTTTCTTGAAGTCTGTATCTTAGGGATTAGACTATATGATTGTAAAGTCAATTGTTGTTATGATTGATGGAACCATTTTCTCCTTTAGGTTTTTTCTTTTTATATACGTATATTTTCCACTATATAAAGGTTTATACTTTGATCAAATTAAATTAACCAGTTTTTCCTTGTGATATTTTTTTAAGTATAGTTCTTTAAAAGTCATTGCCCTCTAAAGTTTAAGTACTCTAATTTTAGTGGGATTCAGTTTTATTTTTTAATTTTATATGGTGCTGTACCTTTCATTGTTTAAACATAAACACATATAGGAAACCACACAAGTTGATCCTTAGTGAATTCCTATAAACTACCATCTGTATAACTGTTGCTAAGTGAGGAAATAGAACATGAACATCACTTTAGAAGCCCTCTGCCTGCCCCCATCAGTCCATCATTACCTGCTCCCTTCTCCTCAAAGCAATCAGTATCCCGACTTAATTGTGCCTGTTCTTCAACTTGATATTCATGGGCTCATACAGTGTGTTTTGTTTCTAGCTGCTCCACATGTTTTTGAGATTCATCCATGTTAATTCCTGTAACTGTGGTTCATTTTTATTGTTTTATAATGTTACTTTTTATGCATATACACAAGTTTATTTATAAAATTTGTTGTTGGGTGTTTGGATTGTTTCCACTTCCTGACTGTGACTAATAACACTGTATGAACATGCTTATAGCTGTGTCTCCATACACTATCTGTTGAGTCTGTACCTAACAGTAAAACTGCTAGGTTATAGGGCATGGGAGCATTTGCCTTTGGTAGATCCTAGCAGTTCCCTAAAGTGGCCATATTAGTTTACTTTCCCACGAACAGTGTATGAGAGTTCCCATTGCTCCATATCTCACTGACAGTTGGAATTGTTAGTATTTATTTTTGTTATTTTGATGAATGTGAGGTGGTGTTTGTTGTTTTAATTTTCATTTTCCTGAGTTAAGATGTTTACCATTTTTTTCATAAGTTACTGGCTTTTGGAGATCTATTGTAAAGTGTCTCTTTAAATATTTTGGTCAGTTTTTCTTTGAGTTTGTTTAGGAAAAAAAATTACTTGAAGGAATTCTTTTTGTATTTTGCATAAATACCCTTTTTTAAAAAAAAATTGTAAACATCTCCCCCCTGTTCTGTGGCCTGCTTTTTCTTTCTCTTTATGGCATTTAAGGGGCACTCAAAATAGTTTACCTCAGCCATTTTGATATGTTGCGGTTCATCTCAAGAGTTTTCTGATTTTTTTTAAAGATTTTTTTTATTTTTAGAGAGACGGGAAGGGAGGGAGGGAGGGAGGAAGAGAGGGAGGGAAACATCAATCAATGTGTGGTTGCCTCTCAGGCGCCCCCTACTGGGGACCTGGCCTGCAACCCAGGCATGTACCCTAACTGGGATTCAAACTAGCAACCCTTTGATTCACAGGCCTGTGCTCAATCCACTGAGCTACCCCAGCCTGGACCTTAATTTTTTTCTTCTTATTCTTTTGACCTCTTGGTGATTTAGGATTATGTTAATTTTTACATATTTGCGATTTTCCCAAATTTCTTTCTGTAATTGATTTCTAATTTAATTCCATTGTGGTCAGAGACTCTTTGTATGCTTTCAGTTCATTTCAATTTGTTGATACTTGTTTTATGGCCTAGCATATGGTCTGCCCTGAAGAACGTTCCATGTATGCTTTAGAAGAATGTGTCTTCTTCTATTGTTGGATGACATATTCTCTAGATGTTAGTGTGGTTGGTGATGCAAGCTGTGGAAGAATTCACAAAGAGAAGAAAGCGAAAAGTTTTAATTCACTCTCCAGCAAAGGAGAGGGGCATGGTGTAGAGAGACACACCAGCATCGTCGGGTGGGGGCTTTGAGCTTTTATTGAATTATAATTGGATTAAAAATGGGGGGGAGGTGCTGTTGTGTGGCCCCCTGGGCTGTTGGGGCGTTGTAATACGAGACTGCAGTTCTTTCCAGTGTTGTCTTCTGCCTGTGGCTGTAGAGGGTGTTTAGGCATGTTCTGTTCTCGCTTTCCAGTAATTTCCAGTCCTGGGGACAAGCTGAGAGGAGTAAATGGCAGTCGTGTTTAAGAAGGTCATAGGCATGCTCAGCAAATGGCCCTGGATTTGTCCTTTCATGTTAGGTCTAGTTGGTTTATAGTGTTAAGTTTTTCTATTTTCTTGTTAGTTTTCTGTCTAGTTTTATTTGTTTTTGAAAATGGACTAATGCAGTCTTCCAACTACTGCTGACTTGTGTGTTTCTCTCTTTGATTCTGTTGGTTGTGCTTCATGTATTTCAAGGCTCTGTTATAAGGAACGTATATGTTTATAATTTTTATATTTTACTGATGGATTGGCCCTTTCATTGTTATAAAAGATTTCTCTTCACTTCTAGAAGCTGTCTGATATTAGTATGTCCACTCCAGTTCTTTTATGGTTATTGTTTGCATGGTGTCTTTTTCCATCTGTTTACTTTCATCCAGTCTGTGTCTTAGTCTAGTTGGATTGTGTTCTTAAATTTAATTCTACAGCCTGTTCCTTTTGATTGTATTGTTTAATCCATTCACATTTAATGCTATTGATATCATTGGATTTATGCCTGCCATTCGTTTTACTTTTCGTTTTCTATGTCTCATATTTTGTTGTTCTTCTGTACCTCCTTTACTGCTTTCTTTTGCATATGAATATTTTCTAGTGTAACATTTTAATTCCTTCAGTGATTTTTAAACTGTTTTTTGAGTTATTTTCTTAGTGTGATTGCTCTAGGGCAGTGATTTTCAGCTGGTGTGCCACAAGGATTTTTAAATCTTGCAGTACCTGAATCAGGGTCACTGACCTCTTTTTTCATAGATTTACAATACAGCAAAGCTGTCTTGTGTGAGTGAATCAAAATTATACTTATTATTTTTGTCAGATCAGCAAAAAAATACATTTTTTGGTGTGCTGCATAATTTTAGTAATTAGTTTATGTGTGCCATGCGATGAATAACTTTGAGAATTGATGCCCTAGGGTTTACATTATACAGTTTATCAGAATCTACATAGAAATTTTACTCTCATGTAGTCTACTCCATCTTCTTTCGTTACACATGTTGCTGTATGTTACAAACCTCAAAGTACATTGTTACAATTATTTATAATGTTGAGATGGGGAAGTAAAACATAATATTTATAGTTTTTGTACTAACCTTATTTATCATTTCAGATTATCTTCTTTCCTCCTGTACATTTGATTTACCATTTGATATCATTTTCTTATTCCAATCAAGTTTGGCAAGTTTGTCTCCACCTGCCTCCTTTGTGCTGTTATTGTCAAATATATTACATTTCAGTGCAATTATATGCAGTTGTTTTTTAAACCAGTTAAGAGAAGAAAAGAGAAGAAATAAACAATTATGCTGTCTTTACTGGCACTCATATTTCCTCATGTAGATTCAGATTACTCTCTGGTGTATCCAGAAGGACTAATTCTGAGTTTTCTGCTGGCTCTAATCTGCTGTTTAGCCCCTTCAGTGAATTTTTCTTTTCAATTATTGTACATTTCAACCCCAGAATTTTCATTTGGTTATTTTTTTTTAATTTATTTATTTTTAGAAAGAGGGGAAGAGAAGGAGAAAGAAAGGGGGAGAAACATCAGTGTGTGATTGCCTCTCACACAACCCCTACTGGGGACTTGGCCCACAGCCTAGGCATGTGCCCTGACTGGGAATTGAAGCCACGACCCTTTGGTTCCTAGGCCCATCCTCAGTCCACGGAGCTACACCAGTCAGGGCATCATTTGACTATTTTGTATAATTCCTGTCTTTTTATCTCTATCCTCTATTTAATGAGACATTGCCAGAGTACCTTCCTTTAAATCTTGAAACATGGTTTCCTTTAGTTCTTGGAGCATATTTGTAATAGCTGCTTTGAACTCTGTTGAATTCAACATCTAGGCCCTCTTAAAGCCATGTGCTCAGATTCCCTGACCACCAGAGATGACTCGTCTTGGCCCTTCCCTTTGTCTCTGTCTGTGACATCCCCATTAAACTTTTGGTCACTTCCATTGTTGTCACACTCAGCTGTCAGCCTTCATTAATTGCTAGCTAATTGCTGTATTGTTTTCATCAACATCCTGGGGCATAAATTGCTGTATGCCCTGGTTGCGTAAGTTCTGTCTCTGCAGAAGCTAAGTGTTTCCAGTCTTTTAGTAGTTTGCGCTTTCCCAAAGAGGGGATTGCCTTTCTCTCTGCCTAGTTCTCTCTGTTAAACTCCGACCTGGTCTGTGCCTTGGCTTGTTGCTACTCCTTTCGTGGACCTACCTACCAGCCTCATTTTAGATGTTCACCCCCAAGATCTCCCTAGTTTTGTTCAATACCCTTAAGAATGAACTTCCTGTTCCAAATAAAATCAGTTCCCTTGGGTGGAGAACAGAGCTTCCTGTTTTAACAGTTTTCCCTTTTCCCTGTAAGAACGTCTTCTTTGCTTCAGTGGAGTTAAAGGCAGAGGCAGGCGATCACAAGTGATACCCCGCTCTTAGGTGTAGGGTTCTGCATCAGGATGGTAATCTGTATTCTCAGCGTGCCCCTTTGGGTGAAGAACCTCTGCCATGATTGTGCATGCACAGTTGGGACCCAGTATTTTTAGTGTACTGTACCCGAAGTACAGCTGCCTTATATGTGGGGGCTGGTTGCAGGGAAGGACCCCCAGTCTCACTCATGCCTTCCTGGCATGCATTTTTCTGCAACAGAGCAGGGGCTGGGGCTGGTGGTGAGCTATGCCAGCAGCCTTACTCTCTTGGCGTGAAATTGTGGTCCTATACAGGGTAGAAGAGCTCCTGCAGCACCCGTCTGGCATAGGACTTCTGTCACCCTGAGTTGTGGGGTGTGAATGGGAGTGACTTATTGCTCAAATGTTGCAGATGCTTGCTGTCCTCACCTCAGTTACTATATTTGCTTGAATAAATGTTTTTCCATTGATATATGTCCTTAGTGGTTGTCCACATTTTTTTCCACTGGTGAAGTGGTGGTTCTGCTGGGGAGAGATGGTCCAATGCCTTATTGCCAAAGTCCCATTCCTATGTTATCTTTCAGAAACTTCCTAATTATCATGCTCTTTATATTTAGATTGATAATTCTCTTGAAGTGATTTTTGTCTTTGTGGTGTGAGGTAGGAGTAAGTTTCATTTCCATGTGGCTCTCATGTCCCAGCACTATTTACTGAAAAGAATTGTTGTTTATCACTGTTACGCAGTGGTTTCTTTGGCAGGAGGGGCATAAATCAAGTATTTACCCAGAAACAGGTCTGTTTCTAGGCTCTGTGTTCTGTATCATTTGTCTCTCCTTGTGTCAGTACCATATTTTCTTAATTACTTAGCTTTATAATTAACTTGATATCCAGTAAAACAAAACTCCCTGCTTTTTGATAGGTGGCCTTCTAAAGATGTGCTCTCAATATTTTTGTCCCCTGATTATTCAGTTGAATAGTAATTTGGGCAGTGCGGTGATTTTACAGATGTAATTAATCTTACTGATTAACAGATGTTAAAATAGCAAGATTATTGTGGATTATTTGGATGGGCCCAATGTTATTACACAAGCCCTTGAAAACAGAAGAGGCAGAGGAAGGAAGCAGGAGAAAGATGGGGCACAGTGAGAGGTCAGGGGGATTTGACACAACAAGCGTGAAAAAGCACTTGACCTGCTGTTGCTGCCTTTGAGAGGGAGCTGTGTGTAGGTGTGACCCCCACCTGACAGACAGTGAGGGAATGGGGACTTCTGTCTTACAACTGCTTGGAACTGAATTTTGCCAACATCCTAAATGGACCTGGAAACTAGCAGACTGTTTCCCAGTCTGTCAGGACAGCAACACAGCCTGGCTGATACCTTGATTTTATCCTTGTGAGACTCTAAGCAGAGACCAGTTGAGCCATGCTATACTGAGAATTCTGACCCAGACAAACTGGAGATTAATGGATATTTTAAGCTGCCAAGTTTGGGGGAACTTGCTGGGACAGCACTAGAAAATTAATATATACTGTACAGATTTTCAAATTCTCTGAACAGATAAACGCAAACAAATGAAATATCAAAAACCAATAAATCAGTCTTTTGAGGGTTTGATTGGGATGGCATTGACTCTCTTGATCATGTCTTTACAATTATGAGTGTATATAATGTATTCCCTTCATCAGTTAAATAATTGTGCAAGTAGTAATCTTACACAATTATTGCTGCACTTCTAGATGTTTTATTTTTATTTTTCTATGTTATTATAAATGGTATTTATTTTAAACATGTTTGTATTTATTGTTGATGTGTAGAAATTCAGTTAACTTTGCATATTGACTTGGTAACCATCAGCCTTGCTTATAATTCTGATAATTATCTCAGGTAGATTCATTTTTATGAACGTATGGCCTGTGAATGATTATTTAATCTTTCTCAGTCCAGTACTTTTATCTGTCTAGCCTTACTGCAGTCAGTGACTTTGACCTCCAGTATAATTTTGAATAGATTGGTTATATACATGGGGGGAGTCTTTGTGTTGTTACTAATTTTAGAAGTTGGGGGAGAATTTTTTAGCATTTCACTATTTAATATACAGGCATTTGGGATGTATCCTTTCTCAGATCAAGGAAATTCTTTTCTATTACTACTTTTCTTTTATCATGAATGGATATTGAAGTTGATCAAATGCAACTTTTGTCTTTTACTTAGATCAGGGGGGTCAAACTTATTTTCACTGGGGGCCACTCCAGCCTCGCAGTTGCCTTCAAAGGGCTAAATGTAATTCTAGGACTGTGTAAATGTAACTACTCCTTAACAGTTAAGCGAGAACTCAGTGCTGCCACCGATGACTCAGATAATCGTTTAACTTTTCTCCAGATTGTTTTATAAATGGTGAATTATTTTATTGCTGTTTATTTTTTAAGTATATTTTATTTATGCTGTTACAGTTGTCCCCCTTTTTTCTTCCCTTTATCCCTCTCTGCCCTGCACCCTCCTTCCCACCAGCATTTCCTGTTGCCTTTAGTTCAAGTCCATGGGCCATACATATACGTTCTTTGGCTTCTACATTTCCTATACTGTTCTTAACTATTTTGTACCTACCAGTTGTGCTTCTTATTCTCTGTACCATTTCCCCCATTCTCCACCCTCCCCCTCTCCACTGATAACCCTTCATGTAATCTCCATTTCTTCGATTCTGTTCTAGCTGTTTGCTTAGTTTGTTTTTGTTTAGGTTTGTTTTGATGGTTGTGAGTTTGTTGTCATTTTACTGTTCATAGTTTTTGATCTTCTTCTTTTTCTTCAATAAGTCCTATTAACATTTCATATGATAAGGGCTTGGTGACCAGGAACTTCTTTGACTAGAACTTATCTGGGAAGCACTTTATCTGCCCTTCCATTCTAAATGGTAGCTTTGCTGGATGCAGTAATCTTGGATGTAGGTCCTTGCTTTTCATGATTTTGCTTTTCAAGCCCCTTCTTGCCTGTAAGGTTTCTTTTGAGAAATCAGCTAACAGTTTTATGGAAACTCCTTTGTAGGTAATTCTCCCCTTTTCTCTTGATGCTTTTAAGATTCTCTCCTTATCTTTTGTCTTGGGTGATATAATTATGATGTGCGCTTACTTGAATCCAACTTCTTTGGGACTCTCTGAGCTTCCTGGACTTCCTGGAAGTCTATTTCCTTTGCCAAATTGGGGAAATCCTCCTTCATTATTTTTTCAGACAGGTTTTCCATTTCTTGCTCTTCCTCTTTTTTTTCTGGCATCCCTATGATTTGGATGTTGGAATGTTTCAAGTTGTCCCAGAGATTTCTAAACCTGTCCTCATTTTTTAGAATTCTTGTTTCTTTATCTGTTCTGGTTGAATGTTTATTTCTTCCTTCTGTTCAGAATCATTGATTTGAGTCCTGGTTTCCTTCCCTTCACTGTTGCTTCCCTGTATATTTTCCTTTTTTCACTTGGTATAGGCTTCACGTTTTTCCTTTGTTTTTGCGACCCTACTCAATCATTTCTGTGAGCATCCTGATTACCAGTGTTTTGAACTGTGTGTCTGATAGGTTGGCTGTCTCCTCACTACTTAGTTCTTTTTCTGGAGTTTTGCTCTGTTTTTCTCATTTGGGCCATATTTCTTTGTCTTGGTATGCCTGTTAATGTAGTAAGGGGCAGAGCCTTAGGTATTTGTCAGGGCAAGGCAACCCACATTGCTGCATTGTGCTGCTGTATGTTGGGGAGGGGTCAGAGAGAGAACAATGCCGTCTGCTCAGCTCTTGGCAGGGTTTCAGGCATTTCCCCCCACTACCTTCAAGCAAACTGGGCCCTTTTGGTGATGAATCCCAGGTGGGTGGGTTTGTATACATTCTAGGATCCCATGGGTCTCTCCAACAAACTCTCTTGTGAGGCTCAGAGTTTCTCCTACTGCCGCAACCCCCAGAGTTTTTACAGCCAGGGATTTTGAGGCTTTATTTCCCTGTGCTGGAACCCTGGGTTGTGTTGTCTGTCTTGCTCCCCAGTTGTTCCTCCTAGTTTATTTGCATGCAAATGTAGGACCACCTGGTCTACCAGCCGCCACCTCACCTGGTCCACCAGCCACCACCTCACCTGGTCCAGTCTGTGGCCTTGCGGTGCCCCCTCTCCACCCTTGCTGCCTGTCTCTGCCCCTTCTACCAATCTGGGTGAATGTTTCTTTAACTCCTTGGTTGTTGGACTTCCATACAGTTTGATTTTTCTGGCAGTTCTTTTTGTTTTTAAATTGGTTGTTATCCTTCTTTTGGTTGTGCAAGGAAGCAAAGAATATCTACCTATGCCTCCATCTTGGCCGGTTTGTATTGCTCTTTAAACCTACCTTATGTTCCTGCACTAAACCCAATATGTGAACTATTCTTACACAAGTTACTTGTTGATCTTTCATTTAGTACTTTTGCACCTATATTCATGAATGAAATAGGTATGTAACTTTTCTTTTTTTCTTCATTAAGAAAAACATTTTTTCTTAATGTTTTTGTCAGATTTTGTATCAAGATAACATGGGCTTCATAAAAATGAATTGGAAAGTGCTTTTTCTTTTACCATTATCTCAAAGAATTTATGTAAGAAGGGTGTTAGAGCTTTGACCATTCAGTAGAATTCACTGAGGAAGCTCTCTAGGCCTGGAGTTTTCTCTGTGGAGAAGTTCTAAGTAATGGCTTCAATTTCTATATCACAGTATTACAGAACGGACCTGGGGTTATGGGGTCCCTCCCCCACTGTGAATTCTTTGTCCACTGCCGGGGAATTGGAATTGGCTCTCTCAATGCCAGAGTTTGGTGAAAAGGAAAGGCACTATTTATTCAGAAGTTATACAAACTTAGCGTAATGACTTAATGTCTTCGTTAAAAATGCCAGAGTCCCTTAAAACACTAACAAACAAACACAGCCCTTCCTTCCCCCCATTGCCTAGTCAGGCCAATCAGGGGTACCATATCTCAGGAGAAAAATAGAAGTCTGTGGCTTGGCTGGCTCTCAGTTCTTCCCAGTAATCTGTGCTCTGCTACCAGGCCTCCCAGGTTCCCAGCACCATCAGCTGTGTTGCCGCTACTCCAGTTCTTAATCCAAACCCATGTAGCACCTTCTCATGACCCATCAGCAAGAGTCCTTTCACCCCTTTCCTTCCCTGTAAGGTCTTGCATTGTCCCCGCGCCTAGTCCTGCGGTGTCTCCCCTGTGTTCTTCCAAACTGCTAAGGGAGAGCTCTGTTTGTGTGCTGCCTCTTGCTCTCTGCTTCCTAAGCCGTGTGGTAACTGGAGCCCCAAAACCGCATGGTTAGTCCCTGTACGGTTAGTCCCTGCGTGGCTGCCACGCCTAGGTTTAAATCCCAGTGCAAGTCTTCCTCTGCAACCCCACTTCCGAATCCTCCCACAACTTGCTGCACCTGCCATCACTCCCATATTTTTCCAGCCTTTCTCGGCTGCCATAGCTAGTCCTGGCAGGTGTGGCTCTGGGGTGTGGAGTGAACCATCTCCAAGCTCTCACACAGGTGCTGTAAAGGGGAGCTACTTCCCAATTACAGCAGGGGTTAAAGTCACACCCATCTCCTTGGCTAAAAGTGTGTCCACAGCTAGTTGACAAGTCTGTGAAGCTGGCCAGCTATTATAGATATGTAAAATAACCGTTTTTGCACATTAGATGTGAAGCTGGCCAACTCTTGATACGCAAAACAGCTCTCAAATGACCCTGCTCCATGTGTCCCATACCCCAGTCCAGACTTGTAGGGGTGAGAACATCCTATATATTTATACTTCCTGGACACCCCGAGTTCTGGGCCTCATTACAAACCCCTCTTTGAGGACCCCTGGCTGCATCCTGTTACAACAGTGCTCTTTAGAGTTTCAGTTTTCATATCAGTTTTGGTAAATCATGTTACCTGGGAATTCCTTCATTTTATCTAAAATTTCAAATGTGCGTAAAATTGTAAATAATATTCCATTGTTATTTTTCTAGTTTAGAATCTGTAATGATGTTCTCTTTTTCATTCCAGATAGTCACTGTCAGTGTGTTGTCTCAGTTTTTTTTTTCTTGATCATTCTTGCCAATTTATTAGTCTTTTCATAGACATTTAGTTTAGTTTTTTTTGTTTTGTTTTGTTTTGGGTTTTTTTTTTTTTTCACTTTTTCTGTTTGCTTAATTTTTGTTCATTTTATTGTCTCCCCTCTGATTTTTTTTGGGGGGGGTGGTAATTTGTTCTTTTTCTCTAGATTTTTGTGACAAATACATAGCTCTGGATTTTCAAAACCAGCCCCCCCCCCCCATCCCATGTATTTAAAGTTACAAAGTTCCCTGAGCATGGGTTTGGTTTCTCTTCTCAATTTTATTCTCTTTTTTAAAAAATTGAGGTGAAATTTACATAACATAAAGTTAACTATTTTTAGAGTGTGTAATTTAACCCTCTAGGTTTTGATATGTGTATGTCCATGTATATGTGTGTATGCATATTTTGTCCAGCTCAAAACATTCTGTAATTTCCATGATTTTTATTTGGTTCATGGATTATTCAGAAGTATATTATTTGTGGGGTTTTGTTTTTGTTTTTGTTTTTCGAGAGAGAGAGGAAGAGAGAGAAGCATCTATTTGTTGTTCTACTTATTTGTACATCCATTGGTGATTCTCAAACCTGCAACCTTGGGTTATTGGGACAGCCTTCCAGCCAGGGGTATATTGTTTAATTTTTAAACATAAGGTTTTTCTAAATGGCTTTTTGTTACTGATTTCTAACTTAGCTCCACTGTAATAAGAACTGAAGCTACAAGATTACAGTTCTTTAAAATGTGAGGCTTGCTTAATGACCCAACATATGGTCTTCCTTGGTTAAATATTCCTTTTGTAGGACAAAACAAAATTATTAAGCTACAGTTGTTAGGTATGGTATACTGTGTATATCAGTTATACAAATTTGTTTCTTTTTAAAACTCTTATTTCCTTTTCTGTTCAGAGGAAGGTTTGTTAACATGTCTTGGAAAGATTCTAGATTTGCCTGTCTTTATATAGTTTCTGTCATTTTGCATTTTATATATTTCAAATATGTTACAAGTGCTTTAAAATTAAGAATTTTTGTTTCTACCTGGTAAATCAAACCTTTTATCACTGTGAAATGTCCTTCTTTATCTCTAGTAATGCATTTTGCCTTACACTGTATGTTCATGTTAAGACAGCACTAACTCGCAGTTGCTAAGTATTTGCATGGTATATCTTTCTCCATTCTTTTACTTTTTTAAATTAAACTTATTGGGGTGACTTTGGTTATTAAGATTATGTAGGTTTCAACTGTACCTGATATGTGATCTGTATATATTACATTGTGTGCCTGCCACCCCAAATCTTCTGTCACCGTACATTTGACCCCTCTTTACCCTTTACTACTCCTCTACCCCCTTCCTTCTGGTAACCACTATGCTGTTGTCTGTGTCTATGAGTTTTTGTTCATTTATCATGTTTGTTCATTTGTTGTTTTCATTTGTATAGCCCATGTGTGATATATGGTGATAGATGCAAAATCATATGGTTCTTTATTAAATACTATTTGAATTAAATTACTGTTTTGATGACATACTGTTTAATTTTGGCCTATCTGGTGAAGAATTTCCATTTGTTGCTTGTCTGATGATGTCTTTTTTCCATGTCTTTATTATTGGGTTTTGTTTTGTTTTTGCAGAATGTCAGAATCTAGGTAGGCAGTATTTTATTCAGCCTGTTGCATGTTACCCTGTTGACTCCTGGTTTCCATTGTTTCTGTGCAGAAGTCATCTCTCAGTCTTACTGCTGCTCCTTTGAAGGTAGTTTGGCTTGCAGCCTCTGGTTGCTTTCTAGATTTCAGGGACTGATTTTTTGGTTTATAAGCAGTTTTACTATGATGTGTCTAGATGTGCTTTTCCTGTGCTCTACTTGGTGTTTGTAGGACTTCTTGACTCTGTGACTTGGGTCTGCACTATTCAATGCCACTAGCTTTATGTGGCTGTTTAAATATCATTTAAAAATATGAAAATTCAGTTCATCACATTTTAAGTTATCGTTAGCTACATGAAGTTACTGGCTTCCCCGTTGGCACATGGAAAACATTTTCGTCATTGTAGGAAGTTCCGTTGGACAGCACTGTTGAGGGCTTTCACAAGTTTTGGGAACTTCTCAGCCCATACCACTTCAGATAGTGCTTGTGTTTTGTCACTTTCCTCCTTCTGGGGCTCCAGTTATACACGTACTAGGCCTTCTTATTGTATGTCCTGTGTTTCTTATGTCCTTTTCTATATTTTCATATTTTTTATTCTTGTGTACATTTTTAAAGGTGCATTTTTCTGAGTTATCTTCTATCATTCTGTCTTAAGCTGTGTTTAATATTTGTCAAACTCATATACTGAGTTCTTAATTTAGGTTCTTGGTTTTTACTGGGAAACATTTTGTTTGTTATTTTGAATCCTCACCTAAGGATTTGTTTATTGATTCAAGGGGGGGAGAAAGAGAGGTGAGAGATATATCCACTGGTTGCTTCCTGCATGTGCTCTGACTGGAAATCAGACCTGCAGCCTCCTGTGGGACGACGCTCGAACCAACTGGGCCTTCCAGACAGGGCTAATTTTTTGTTTGTTTTTTAACTCTTAGTTTCTTTGCCAAAGTCCTCAGTATTAATATTCTACATAGTTATTTGAAAGTTTGTGTCTGATAACTTCTTTTTTTATTATATTTTATTGATTATGCTATTATAGTTATCCTGATTTTACCCCCTTGGCTCCCTTCCACCTGGCATCCCCCACTCCCTCAAGAATTCCCCCCACCATTGTTCATGGTCATGGGTCATGCATTTAAGTTCTTGGGCTACTCCATTTCCTGTACTGTCCTTTACATCCCTGTGGCTATTCTGTAACTACTACTTATTCCCCTCACCTCTTTACCCACTCCCTCACAACCTCCTCTGAGGCATCTGACAACCATCAAAACACACTCTATTTTTATCTTCTTTTTTTAAATAAGTCCCTTCAACATTTCATATAATAATGGTGTGGTGATGATGAACTCCCTTTAGTTTCTTGTCTGGGAAATTGTTTATTTGCTTTTTGGTTCTAAATGATAGCTTTGCTGGTTAGAGCAGTCTTGGCTCTAGGTCCCTTCTCTTCATGACTGAATATTTATTGCCAATCCCCACTAGCCTGCAAAGTTTCTTTTGAGAAATTAGTTGACAGTTAGTCTTATGGGAACTACTCTGTAGGTAGCTAACTTCCTTTCTCTTGCTGCTTTTGAGATTCTCTCTTTATCTTTAACTTCTGACATTTTAATTATGCTATATCTTGGAGTGACCTCTTTACATCCATCTTGTTTGGGTCTCTCTGTGCTTCCTGGACTTGCATGTTTATGTCCTTCACTAAATTAGGGAATTTTTTTAAATTATTTTTTTTTTTTCAAATAGATTCCCAATGTCTTGCTCTGTTCTCCTTCTGGCACCCCTATAATGTGAATGTTGAACCTCTTGAAGTTGCCCCAGAGACTGTTTATACTATCCTCATTTTTATGGATTCTTTTTTCTTTTCGTTCTCATTGATTGTTTTTTGCTACCCTGTGTTCCACATCATTGATTTGATTCTTGTCTTCATCCACTCGACTGTTGTTTCCCTGTAAATTGTTTTTTATTTCAATTAGTGCATCATGCATTTCTGACTGGATCTTTTTTATGTTGTTGAGGCCCTCACTAAGCTCCTTATATGTGCATTCTTATAACCAGTGTTTTGAACTCTGCATCTGATAGATTGCTTATCTCCATTTTGTTTAGCTCTTTTCCTGGAGTTTTGATCCTTTCTTTCATTTGGGCCATGTTTCTTTGTCTCCTCATTTTGGCAGTCTCCCTGTGTTTGTTTCTATGTATTAGGTAGAGCTGTCTTGACTCTGTCTTGGTAGTGTGGCCTAATGTTGTAGGTGTCCTGTAGGGTCCAGTGGCACAGCCTCCTCGTCACCCAAACCAGGTACTTGAGGTACACCCTTCATGTGGGCTGAGTACACCCTCCTTTGTAGTTGAGCCTTGGTCGCTGTTAGCAGATCAATGGGAGGGATTTACTCTTGCCAGTCAGCTGTAAGGATTGACTGAGACCACTTAACACCAACCTCCACCCTCTGTGGAGGATCAGCTGTGCAGGGGCAGTATGGTGGTGCTCCAGTGTGGTCTGTAGCTGTGCGCTGGGTGCACTGACTCTGGGGTTTTCCAGGTGGTGCAGGCTAAGATCAGCCCCCACCTATGTTTTGCCTGGGACCACCCTGCCCAGGCTGTAAAGCCATCTGAGATGGCTGCTACTTGTGTTGGGCTTGGGGATTCCCAGGCAAAGCCAAGCTGTGGATCCAGGCTGGCTTCTGCTAATGCCAGACCTGGGTCTCACTGAGACCAGCTATTGCTTGTGTTTTGGAGGATTTAGGAAGTTGTGCAACAGGAGCCAAGACCAATCATTCATATGGAAAAAGCATCTTGGATGGGCCTATAAGGTGGGTGGGGCAGAGTCTCAGGGGATCTCCAAGGTGAGTCAGATAGTCTTAGCAAGGTTGATGGAGTCTCAAATATAGCTCCAGCCTGCCAGCTCTGTGTGGGGAGGATTTAGAAAAGGGACAATGGCCTCTGCTCGCCTTGATGCCAGACACTTCAGTTTCTCCCAGTATGCCACCAAGTGCCTTTCAAGCTGCTGCCCCGGTACTGTAGCCCAGAGGGAGTGAGCCTGAGTAGGTGAGTACACGTGTGGGTTCTTTAAGAGGAATTCCTGAGGGCTCAAGAAGTTTCTTCCAATCCCCACTGACTCAATCCCCACTGGTTTTTGCAGCCAGAAGTTGTCGGAACTTATCTTCCTGGCACTGGAACCCTGGGCTGGGGGGCTTGGTGTGGTATTGGGACTTCTTGTTCCTGAGATATCTCTGATGAATTTTTCCCACCATTCGTGGTTGTGGGACCAGCCTGTTCCTTGTCTGTGCCCCTCCTACCAGTCTGGATGGATGTAGTTTCTTTAATTCCATAGTTGTCAGACTTACATTCAACTCAATTTCTGACAGTTCTGAGTGATGATTGTTCTGTATTTTAGTTGTAACTTTGAAGTGGTTCTGGGAGGAGGTGAGCCATGTTGGCCTATGCCTCCATCTTGACCGGAAGTCCTCTGATACTTTATCTAGATCCCTTTGGTATTATGTCATGTTTTATTTGCTTTTTAGTCATTTGTTATTTTCTTGGGTTACTGTTTTTGTTTTGAATTGTGTATGGTACTTTTTAAATGAAAAAGTGTAGGTATAACTTGAGGCTTAGAATGACGTCAGTCTTCCATGACAGACAATTTACATTTACTTTTGGCAAAAATATAGTGGTACTATAAATCTCAGATTCTTGACTCACTTTTTAAAATATATTTTATTTTTTAAAATATATTTTATTGATTATGCTATTACAGTTGTCCCATTTTTTTCTCCCCTTTATCCCCCTCCCCACTACACCTCCATCCCACCCATATTCCCCCACCCCCAGTTCATGTCCATTGGTCGTACATATAAGTTGTTTGGCTTCTCCATTTCGTATACAATTCTTAACCTCCCCGTCTATTTTGTACCTACCATTTATGCTGCTTATTCCCTGTACCTTTTCCCCCTTCTCCCTCCTCCCCTCTGATAACCCTCCATGTGATCTCCAGTTCTGTGATTCTATTCCCGTTTTAGTTGTTTGCTTAGTTTGCTTTTGTTTTTGTTTTTTAGGTTCAGTTGTTGATAGTTGTGAGTTTGTAGTCATTTTACTGTTCATAGTTTTTTTTATCATTTTCTTTTTGTAGATAAGTCCCTTTAGTATTTCATGTAATAAGGGCTGGGTGATGATGAACTCCTTTAACTTGACCTTATCTGGGAAGCATTTTATCTGCCCTCCCATTCTAAATGAAAGCTTTGCTGGATAGAGCAATCTTGGATGGAGGGCCTTGGCTTTCATGACTTTGAATACTTCTTTCCAGCCCCTTCTTGCCTGCAAGGTCTCTTTTTGAGAAATCAGCTGATAGTCTTATTGGAACTCTTTTATAGGTAATTCTTTCCTTTTCTCTTGCTGCTTTTAAGATTCTCTCCTTATCTTTAATCTTGGGTAATATAAATTTGATGTGCCTTGGTATCGTTTGGTCCAGCTTCTTTGGGACTCTCTGAGCTTTGATTCTTGATTCGAATTTAATGATTGAGAGTAGAAACTGAAATTTAATCCTGTTCGCTGTCACTATGATTGAAATTCCAACCCAAAGTTTGGAGGGAGGCTCTTGATTTTATTTTTTGTCTGGTTAGCTCAGTGATGCTGCTGAAGTTTTGCTTAGTAGCTTGTCAGCCCCTTAGTCATTATTTCTGGAATAGCAGATGTCTCCAGAGGCGGGAAGGCATCATATAGCAGACATACCTCTCTGGAAATTCTTTTTTTTTTTTTTTTCCCTGAATTTTGGCCCCATGATTTTTCATGGCCTGATATCTATAAACAGACTTTTTTCCTTTTAAAATTTAGTTTAACTTTTCAAGCTTTTCCTCTAGAAGATTGATATGATTTACATAATCACCATTACTGTAAATAGAAAGGTTTTTTCTTGTTTGTGTTTTGTTTTGCTTTGATTTTTAATGTTTTAATTGGTTTGGGACTTTTGGGTGAATTTGAATCTTTCTTTTCCTCTCCCCATTCCCTTCTTCTCTCCCCCCCACTTCCATTCTTTTGTTTAAATTGTCAGTTGGTTATGTACAGCACTTGAATAGGGCATTTTGTGGAGCAGTTAGCCATCTGGAGTTGCAGGTTTAAGTTGAAGCAAAAATATCTTTGCCTTTAATGTCTTGAAGATTACTGTAATATTTAAAGCTTTATTTATTCATTCATTTATTTATTTTGCAACTAAGTAGTACCAGTATAAGTTACATTTGAACTAAAATCTTTAAAGCATTACAATGTGTATTTTAGCTTATTTTTACTAGTTCTTTTCTTTCTTCATGAGTTATAATAAAGCTGATTACAGTAAGTATGATGACACTGAAGTATAATGAATCATAATGTTTGTCATTTACATGAGTTTGTAACTTTACATTTGTATATAATACTTCTGGCTAGAATAATTTAATGTACCACTCCTTTAATCCTAGAAACAGCCTGTATAGCCTTCTTGGGCTATGTTTTGAAATGTTTTTTCTATTCTTTTTTTTTTTTTTTAAGTTCGTTTATTTTTTAAATTTTATTTCTTACTTGTTTGTTTATTGTTATTTAGGTACAGTTGTCTCCATTTTCCCACCAAGACTTTCCTTGGCCCCACCCACCCCTACCTCCCACCCTCAATCCTACCCCCCTTTGGTTTTGCCCATGGGTCCTTTATACATGTTCCTTTTGTAATTTTTCAGGCATTGCAGTTACTGGCTAAATTTGTTAATCGTCAAAGATAGTGATAATGAATGTAGAGTAAATGGCATCTCTGGCTACTTGTTTCTGTTACTACGAAAGGGCAATATGTTGAAAAAAATTCTAAGATAACGTAAGTGGCATATAATCCTACCACTCATACAGCTTTTTGATTCTGGAGGGAACTTTTCTAATGAGCTACAGTCTTAACGAAGTGTGTCTTATTCAGGGAATAGGTTCTAAAAGGCTATAGTTAATACACCTTCCTTTTGTAATTTAATAGTTGGATTCTGTTTTATTGATGTGCATAATACACTATTCCTTTTAGGATGGATATTTTCTCAGTTCTCTGTTGTCTCCACTATGGGTAAAAAAAATGTGACACGCATCTTTAGTTTGTTCCTTTGCTTTTTAAGTATTATTGCCCTTTGAACTATAGGTTACCATTATAAATTGTTTTAGCTTTAGAAATAGACTTCAAGTTTGCTAAATACAGTATAACACTTCACATGATTTTGGAAATTTTCGTGTCTCCTCCATTGTAGTTGTTTCAATTTAAGTTATTTAGTCAAAAAACATGAATTTTTTTCTGGATGTAAGAGTTGAACCTATTTAAAGTGCTGTCATCAGCATGCATATGAGCCAGTTTAACGGAAACATCACTGCTCTGGTGGCAGTATATTTAAAAAGTGTTTGGCTTGTTAAGTAGGTGTGGTATTCCAAGTTATTTTACTTGCATATGTTGGTTATCAAGAACATAAGCAGTTTTTTCACATGTTTATTACCTTTTCTGTTTGTGGCTTATTTTAAGACTTACTATTGAAATCCTATTGAAAAGGATGACATTTTGAATTGCTTGTTCATAAAATAATTTAGATAAGATTTTTTTTTTAGGAGGCAGCAAAGTTCATTAACTGAGGTCACATCTTTGATACTGTGGACCTGTTACCACAGCTTAGTACTGCCAAAGCTTACTTTTACTGCAGTACTTACTGACTACAAGGGGTGCCATATGTCTTAACGTTGAGATTACTTTCATTTGTTTGTACTGCTAAATTAACTCTTCTACATTAAAGAATAGCAAGTAGTGGGGGAAGTGATTGGGATTTTAAGTTGGGGTAAATTATTTCCGCTCGTTTCCAGAATACTGGTGCCTGAAACTTGAAGGTTTGAAGTAGAGGTTTTTTAGGTCAGTACACCGCTACATGTCAGCTTCCTTGCTAGGATCAATTTGTGTTAGTTATTTACTCTTTACTCGCTAAAACCAAAATAAATACGGTAGACATGTCATTGTAAGTATCTTAACATTCAACAAGTGCTGTTTCTTAAATTTTC
The DNA here is from genome assembly GCF_004126475.2 of Phyllostomus discolor. Taxonomy (NCBI): domain Eukaryota; kingdom Metazoa; phylum Chordata; class Mammalia; order Chiroptera; family Phyllostomidae; genus Phyllostomus; species Phyllostomus discolor. The sequence continues at coordinate 51,848,520 of NC_040906.2, forward strand.
TATTAACAAGTTACTGGCTAAAACATAGATGCATGTTTGTTATCATAGTTATCTTTGAAAGCTAACATGATAAATTGCAGTCATCACCCCGACGCTGTTAAACTTCCTTTTTACACAAGATTTACCATCCTAACCATTTCTAAGAGCTCGACAATGTTAAGTGTACTCACATTATTGTACAACCAGTCTCCAGACTATTTCACCTTATGAAACTGAAACTCCTTTCAAGCAACTTTCCATTTCTCTCTGTTCCCAGCCCCTGGAAACCACCATTTTATTCTGTCTCTATTAATGTGATTGCTCCACATATATCGTAAGAGTGCAGTCATCCATGTTTGTCTTTTTTTGACTAGTTTATTTCACTTAAGAGTAATGTCCTCAAGGTTCATTCATAATGTAGTGTGTGTCGAAATTTCCTTCCTTTTTAAAGCTGAGTAACATTCCATTTTATGTGTATAACATACCACCTTTTGTGTATTCATTCATCCACCCATTGTTGTTCAGTTGACCCCCTTCTGTGTCTTGGCTATTATGAGATCTTGCTTCAGTTCTTTAGAATATATACCCAGAAGTGGGATTGCTGGATATGGTCATTTTAGTTTTATTTTTTGACAAACTGCCATTCTGTTTTTCATAGCAGCTGTACCCTTTTATAGTCCTATCAACAGTGCACAAGCATTCCAGTTTCTCCAGTCAACACACATATATTTTACAGTAACCATCCTAATGAAAATGAAGTGATATTTCATTGTGGCTTTTATTTGCATTTCCTTGATTAGTGATGTTAAGCATATTTTTGTATGCATGTTGAGGATTTGTATATTGTCTCTGGGGAAAGGTGTATTCAAATCCTTTGCCCATTTTAAAATCAGGGTATTTGTTAGCCAACCATACTATTTTTAATAATACAGTTTCTTTCCTGTCTTGCAGTGTGTGTCCCCAAGTACAAATAAGTAGATTAACATAATTTACTTCTACTTATAAAAGTAATGTCTTGTAAGTGAGGAAGCACAGTAAGTGAAAGTTCTGATTTGCTGAAAGCCAGTCTAATAGAGAAGTTAAACATTATGTATTTGTTTCCAAAGTACAAGAAAAACAACCTGGGAAGATGAAGTATATATAATTCAACGAAAAAAGAAATAGGATTGGTTTTTATGTGTCATATAGAATTTTAGTCATACCTTGCCTATATACTAGTATGGTAAGCAGAAAAGTTTAGAGAGTTGTTACGGTGTGTATATTTAGGCTTACGCGGTGAATAGTTCATAAAATTGGTTCTGATGTACCAAGGTAAAATAATTTTAAGGTTTTTTTGTTTTATGTTATTTTTTTCTGTATTCATAGTGTGAGTTTTAGCATTGTCTATTTGCCTTTTAGGCCCAGTGATTTATAATAATGATGATCATGTAAATGATCCATAGTATAGATGAAATTTTCGATATCTAAATGGTCAGTGAAAAGCTTTTTCTCATCTTCTCTCTACTTTTATTTTCTGTATAGTGAGCTGGGCTTTCTTTGTATTCTTCCTTCTTACTACCCTGATGCTCTTTGCTAGTGGTAATTCATTGAACCTTTGCCCATAAAATAGGATTTTCACTGAGTTTCCGTCTTTGTTGCTAAATAAATAGGTAGGATAAGGGAGGCCTACCGGAAGAAACATACTGTTGTCCCTGAAACACCAAATTCAGTATCTTCAAAAAGAAACTTACGGTTCTCCCAATACCAGGTCCTTTAGTAGTGACTATTACTGTCAACTATCCATGTATAAGTGAGAAACACTTTTTCCCTGACTTCCTAAATTTAGCATGTCACCAAGTCTTTTTTTTTTTTTTAATTGGTTTCCTAGATAACCTTTCTGATCTGTTAGTGCTCTGGTCCAAGCTATTGTTTTCTCTTTCCTAGATCCCTGTAGGGGCCACCTCACCGGTTCCCATGAATCCACTTTGGAATCTAATTACACAGACATGCAGATGCTACAGTATTTCCCAAGTAATTCAAGTAGCTCAGCTTGTATCTTTTTTTAAAACTTTATTATGTAAGTTTACATATTGAGCTATAGAAATTATATATAGTTCTTTGGTTTTCCAAATAAGGTTTATGTTAGTATTGAGAGTCTACCAGGAGTTTACCCATATGTAGTATCTTTTTCGTCTTTGTGCCAGTTAAGTGAGGTGGTTATTTTCATTTTATGAATGAGGAAACTGAGGTGGACAGTTACTGAGTTGTGGAGTTGAGATACAAAGTACATTTTTAGACTGAGTTTCTTCAGTTTGAGACTTTGGGGATGCCTAAGAATAACCATTTATTCATCCAGCAAATATTTATTTATCTATCCATCATCCATCCATCCTCACTGAGGACATTTTTCCATTGCTGTTAGAGAGAGAGGAATGGGAGAGAAACATTGATTGGTTGCCTCCCATGTGCCCCTAGGCTGGAGCTCAAACCCACAGTCTAGGTACATGCCCTGAGTGGGAATCTAACTTATAACCCTTCGGTTATGGGATGATGCTCCAATCAGCTGAGCCACACTCATTGGTGTTCATTCAGCAAATATTTATTGAGAGTCATCTATGTGTTGAGTGAACAAATAACCACACCATCTTAAGTCCCCAGTTCCTTTTCTTTTGGGGCTTGTATTCTCATGAAAGGAAATGTGCTGGCTCATTGATACAACTGTATGTTCAAAATGACCATATCTGCCAGGGAGTTTCAGAACTAACAAGCATTCTCTTGCTTTGGCAGGAGAAAGAGATATGTGAAGTTAACTTACGGGGTCTTCCATAACCTCAATATATAATGTATATGAAATATATAACATATAATTATATATTATAATAGCAAGGTAAATGCTAGTTCTTGCCTAGGGGCTATAACATGGTACCTCACTAGTAACCAGGCATTCTGTCAGCCTGTTTTACAGTATAGTCTAGCAGGCTGAATGGGCTTCAGATAGCATATCAGGTGTCCCCAAGGCTACTCTCGTTTTCAGAGATTTGCTAGAAAGACTAGTGGGCTCAGCATATAGTTGTGTTCATGGTTGAGATATATTATAATGTCATAGTAAAGGCATAGGCATAGCCTGGGGGAATCCCTCTGTAGGCTTCCTTTTGTTCTCATAAGAGGGGCACATGCAGCACACACTCTTTCCCCAGCAACAAGTGTGTGGTAAGTCTATCCTGGGAAGTCCACTAGAGAATCTGCACTCAAGGTTTTTATTGGGGTATCTTTTTCCTTGCATGTATATCAAACAATCTAGGCACTGTGAGCCACCCTTACCAGTTAGGGAAAGGTGGGAATTTCTTTACTGGCAGGTTTTTCTGAAGATAATGTCCTTGGACCTACTATGTTAACAGTGTTCTTAACAGTTAACTGTTGAGTCTCATTGGAGATTGCAGGGGTGGGCTGGGGAGAGATAAGTAAATATTTACATATCATTTTCCTATAATGTTTTGGGAGTCATTTTTGTAAGGAAATAATACTAAATTTAAATAAACAGCCGTGGCTAGTGTGTCTCGGTGGATTGAGTGCCAACCTGCAAACGAACAGGTCGCTGGTTTAATTCCCAGTTGGGGCACATGCCTGGGTTGCAGGCCAGGTCCCCAGTTAGGGGCATGCAGGAGGCAACCACACATTGATGTTTCTCTCCCTCTCTTTCTCCCTTCCTTTCCCTCTCTAGAAATAAAATCTTTTTTTTTTTTTTTAGATTATTTATTTATTTATTTTTAGAGAGGGAAGGGAGGGAGAAAGACAGAGAGAGAGAGAAACATCAATGTGTGGTTGCTGGGGGTCATGGCCTGCAACCCAGGCGTGTACCCTGACTAGGAATTGAACCTGCGACACTTTGGTTCTCAGCCCGAGCACAATCCACTGAGCTACGCCAGCCAGGACAATAAAATCTTTTTTTAAAAAAATAAAACTTTTTAGGTAGAACAGTGTTTAAGCACTTTTTAATAGTGAGAAATTAGAAACCATTTGAATTACCAATGGTAGAGGAATAATTAAATATATTAATATACATCCATTTAATGAAATGTTGGGTAGCCATGAAAACACTGTCATACTGTGGGAAACTGCCATTATATAATTAGAAGAACATAGGGTACAAAATAGTGATTAGTGTAGAATCCTGACAGTAGTGATGGCTGCCCCAGAGAACTTTCATGGTTCTAAAATGGTGAATTCTCTTAAAACACAAATTTCCTCTAAAAAATGTAAGAAAATATAAAATATTAACTTTCTGTTATGGAAAATTTTTAATTTATTAAGATAGAGTGAATATTGCAATGAATGCTAAGGTACACATCAAACTGCTTTGAGAATTTTCAGAACAACACAAACATTTAGTTATTTATAAGGAAATTTAAGTAAATTTTATTGAAACATGTACACTATATTAGGACAGTACACATAAATACATGGTTATGTGATGTTTTTAGGTGAAGAACTGTACACTCATTCTCCTCATTTATATTATTAGTTGGGTTTATTTGGAGAAAATAATTTTTAGAAAGTTTTTTGGTGGAGGTTGAGGTAACTGAGTTTTTGGATATATGATTACAGGTACGGAAAAGCAAACCCAAACTGAGGATTGGATGGAGTGTAAGTTTCTCTCATTTAGCAGCCCCTCGCTCGGCAAGTGATGATCGTGTTTTGTCATCAGCTTTCAGGGTCTTTGCCAAGAGATTGAAATTGTAAACATGGAAACATCTTTGAATGCCAGGGACTACTGTAAAATGTAACCATAATTATTGAATAAAAAGTATACAGAAAACAGATGGGAAGAAAATAAACCTGAAATTTTGACATTGGCTATCTTTAGGTAGTAAGACTATGTATTGGGCGGGATATTTTAGGTTCTAATTTTTTGCACTTTTGCATTTTCCTCTACTGTTGGTAATTTTAGTTTTATGACTGGATAAAAAGGGAAAGACGTAAAACTGCATTTTTTTCATCACTATTTCATAAAAATAATGTCCTTTTTTTGTATAAGGTAAATAAATTTGGCATTGGGAAAGAAATGTGAAGTCAGAAAATAGCTGTAATCAAAAGGAAACTTGGAATGAGCCAGACTTTGTAAATCATTGTTTAAATTCGCTAGAATACGGTGGTGTAAATTTGAGGGTCAGCCTTTTGTTATAACTTAGTAAGACTTTGCATTTGTTACTCTCTTTTGGCAGCTTTGATATTAATACACAAGTAAAAGATAGTATGAGATTGACGTGACCCACAATTTCTTCAAATAACTGAATACTGTAAAAAACACCAGTCATAATCATTTGCAAAGATCCTCGGGGATTGATTATACACCGTAAGCCAGTGGCTTTTAACCAGTGTACCACATGAATTTTTAAAAACATGATACCTGACTATAGTCAGGGACACTGAACTCTTTTCGCTTAGATGGTCAAATTAAAAAATGATAATAGCCAACACAACAATAGTTGTTCAGTGTGAATGAATCAAAATTATACTTTTTTTTGTCAGATCAGCAAAAAATAGGGTTTTTGGTGTGACTTAGAATTTTAGTAATTAGTGTATGTGTGCTATGAGATGAAAAAGGTTAAAAATTGCTGCCATGGGCCATTCTGGTCATTGAGTATTAGGTTAAACCGTGTGAACTTACTTAGTAGATTAAAAATGGATGAATATCTGTAAGTTCATATGGTCCAACCTGGTAAAAATAATAATTTTCTGTCCTTTGTTCACATTGATTTGCTTAGCTCATATTATATATTTATCTCAAGTTAAAGATTGATATTTCTGTTAAGATTGCACGTAATAGAAATTATTACTAAAATTTAAACATTTTGTTTCTTGGGTGACTTGGTCCTTGGAAATGTGTTTTGCTAGAGGACATTATGATCTTAATGTGTTTATGTGCTAATTTATACTTCTGGAATCTAAACTTCCGGCATTCTCTAGAGTTTTATAGCAGTTTAGAGTTAGGAATGATGGCTAACGATTGTTTATTTTTTATCAAACAGGATAGTTTGTGTTAAACGTGTGTATTTTGAGTAGATAGGGTTCCTAAGCAGAGTAGTCTGTTTTGTTGAAAACCTTGTGGATTTATTAATTGAAAAATTTTCTTATTCGAAGGCTTAGACTAGAGAAATTGAAGAGCGAGTGAGTACATTGGAATGCCCTGTTGTGTGTTAATAACCTTTTCTTGCTTTCTCTTCTCACATCACTTGGCATATGATTTTGTGCAAGTTGTATATTTTTCTGGGCCTCAGTAATAGTAAATAAAAACAATTGATGTTTTGTATATTTTAGAACCTGCTATGGGCTTACAAGTATTATCTCATTTAATTCATATAACAATCCTTTCAGGCTGTGTTATTACCAGGATTTTATAGACGCGGTCATTAAGTGGCAGATCTGGGGTTTGAACTCAGTCTGACATCAGAGCTCATGCTCTTAATCCTAAAGTGATATTGCTACAGTAAATATCCACAGAAACCCATTTAGGAATCTCATTGAAAACATGATATAGAGATGATATTGGTGAAACAATATTTACGATGTCACTATATAAATATTGAGAATATTTTATCCTTTTTATTATAATATGTTGTTTTAGGTAATATTTTAGTAGGTATATAGTACTTGGACTTCTTACATATAGTCCATGGCAGCTTTCTTTCTGGTCAGAGATTTACTTTCCTGCTGCACATGGACTATAACAAATAAAAATCATCCTTTCACCTTGCACCATTGAGATAAGAATAGACCAAGAAGGAATACTGTGGGGCAGTGAATCACAATTGTTCTTTTTAAGGTGTAGCAGATGGTATGTACCTTGGAGGAGTGGGATTTTGGGAGACAGGAGAATGTTGGGACTTTTCATTTTTTTACTTCCATATTGTTTATTTCAACAAATGTATTATATTAATAATAAGGAAAAGCATGAAACTTTAAAAGGTTCTTATGTAATTAGTACTTTTGTTAGGGACAGGATACCAGTTGACTTTCTGTTAGTGAGGAGAGGGTAATTACTAACTAGGTCAGGTTTTAACCAAATTCCTATTTTGGAGCTTTCCTGGAGAACATTCTTCTTACATGTTAAAAGTGCATACTTGCTCTCCACACACACACCCTCCCTCGTCTCTCCCCCATTCCCCCACCCTCATGTCTTTCTTTTGGACTGTTCTTTTGGGACAGGGATACTTAGTTGAGTGGATGTAAGTTCTAACAAAAGACAATAAACTTAACCTCTCAGTGTCTTTTCTTCATTTTCTTATCTTTAAAATAAGACCTATATGTTAAAATAGGGAAAAAACCTAGTGTAAAAATACATGGATGTGTGTATCTGAATATATACACATGCTTTTACATATGTATATGTGTGTTTATGGAGATTGACTGATTGATTTTAAAAATAGCAAATTATTCTATGCCTGAAGCTAGAGGAAAACGAATTACATTAACTACTACATAAACATAAGAAATTAAGGGTTCAAGTATATGCTATTCTACCTACCAGGAACTCGTAACCTCAGGGAGAAAGCTGAAAGGAAGCTTATATTATGTATTGCTACTATGCCAGTGTTTTTTGAGCACTTGTATTTTAGCATACATACAGTATATGGTCACATTTATTGTGACAGGTTTAGCTCAGAATCCTTAATATAAACTTATTTTAACAACTATAAAGTCTGTATTTTCCTTATCTTCATTTTATGTATAAGCAAGCTGGAACATGAAGAGGTTAAGGAATTTCACCATACTCATACAATATAATCTGTGTATGTATTTATTTTTGATTAAAGAAAAATGAGCTGTCAGGCATTATTTTTTACTTACAGGAATAATACTGAGATGAAATTATCTCTAAGGTGTGGTATCAGTATAGAGAAGCCAAAATATAAGCCTCTATGTTTTACCTCCAATGCAGACTGTATTTCCTTCTGTGAATAATTTGGTCTTAGTGTGTCTGAATCCTTTGCTATATGGGTGACAGCAAAAGTGTTTAAAATAACCGTCTTAGAGATTCTAGATCAGACCTGTCTTGTCTTTACCACAGGCTTATCTAACTGAATATATAGACTAGATTCAGTAACCCAGCTTTCTGTGCTTACTCTTTTCAGTCACGGTAGGTGAGATATTTATTTGATGTGTGTGTGTGAGTATATAGATGTATATATGTATAATTCATACATATATTTGTATGTAGACATAGATGGATAGATATATAGCGCCAAAGTGGATAGTTTAGTGAGACAGTTTACACATGAATGTGATAGATGACCAGAGAGATATTTCAGATCAGCAGAGAAAGGTCAAATTTATGAGAAATTATATGACATTTTCCTTTGGAAAAAATTCTAGACATATGTATATACAATTAAATTCTAAATGTATTAAATATCCAAATGTTAATCTTTCAATCAGGAAAAAATGTAGGAGATGTCTTATTAGGTTCATGAAGGAGAAAGGTTACTGGAAAATCAAGATGTTGGGTTACTTTTATGATACCTTATTTATTTAATGTCCAAAAAATTAGAATATTTGTTTTTATATAGGATATCAAACTGTGGAATAAATGATGGAATGGAATGTGGTCCACAAAAATGATGCTTATGTTAACTGAATTCGTGATGCAAAAATACTGTGCATGAAAATAGATAGTTCCATTTATTAACCTTGTTACTTAAAATGGCAAAAGTCAGAAGTACTTATAGAGTGTTAAACAGTTTAGACTTTTTGAATTCTTTTTGTTTTGTATACTTTGAAATGCGTTAAAAAACTAATGAAAAGGAATGACTTAAATATTTTTTGCTTAAATAATTTCTAACTTTACCATAGTATTTCTATTTTTAATCAATGTTTTCTGCCTTGTCAGGCATAATGTGAAAAGTAGAAGCCTGTCTTGTATAAATCAGCTTATCAGACATAATATGAAAAATACAATTAAAAACTGGAATGAATTAAAATATTATCAGACTTCAGGAAGTTTTAAATTTAAAAATGAGAGGTGATGGCTTAGCAGCAGTTGACTGTACTGTGAGAAAGGTCTTAGTAAACAAAGTCATTTCTTTTACTTTTTGGTACTGGTATGATCCTTTGAACACGTGCTTTCTAGAGAGTGTGATTTTGTTTTGACTGTCTGCCAAGGAAGATGAAGGCTTAAGGCAATTAAAAAATGATATAATGAAAAATTGATTTCTTGTCACAAAGAAAGAATAACTATATAGTAATGTTGATTGATCAGAACTAATAATATGACTAAATACATGTACCCTTTTTTAGACTGACCACCTGGGGAGGCCATACTTTCACAATGTAATAACTAACATTTATTGAGTGACTTTTTGAGTGTATGTATAAAAGAGGGAGAGAGAAAATGTTTACTTAGAGGGGCCCTGGTAAACTGCTGTCATGGATCAAATTGTGGCCTTCATTTATGTTCTTATCCTAAAATTTTTCTTCATAGAACAGAAATCTGATTGATCTTTGAGTAGTGGAATCTCTTGTTACATATTTGTGAAGTTTTAGATTTACAATAAACTTTAGGGAGCAGTTAAGTAAGAATAGTAGCATACTAGCATAATTGGGAGGCAGATGGTTTTATTTTGAAATAGGGTATTCTTCAAGGATGGATATATAGTCTTTATATTACCTTTATACTTTCTTTATTAAAATATAAACATTTATTACTGTAATTAAAATTTAATGGATTGTAGTGAAATTAACATATTCTTTAGAAAATCTTACCTCTTATAATTGAGGTGTCAGAAATGACAGTTTGATTTCATAAAAGATTAAAATCTTTGAAATGTGTTTGCTACAAATGGATTTAGCAAACCACCTATTTTTGCATGGTTAAAAAAATTGAAAGAAGAATAATACTTTGTGACATGAGAAATTCAAACTTTAGTGCCCATTAATAAAGTTTTATTGGAACACAGCTGCTTTTGCATTATAGTGACAGAGTGGGTAGTTGAGACAGAGATCCTATATGGCATTGTCATCACTTTGTACTGTTTTTTGTTCGCTACAAATTTCATTCCTGCTGTTATGACTTACAGTGTTTTGAGTGCTTTTAAGGCATAATGCAATATTATTTTGTTACTGAATTACATAACCAAAACATTGCTCTTATGTAGTGATACTGTAGCTGTAAGAGAATACTTTATAGGTTGACATTACTAGAAGCATATACCACAGTATTCTCAACTCTCAATTTTCTTAAAGTAAGAGTTAATTTACAAAGGGATATCTCATCACAGTATAATTTCATCATAAAATAAACATGGAAAATGGGGCTGCTACCAAAATAAGTTTCTGAGTAGCTCATTTGTTAGCCAGGCAAAGAAAGCCATTTGCTGATGGTGAATTAATTCAGTTCTGTTTGGTTGCAACACATAAATGTGTACAGAGGGGGGAAAAAATTTGTTTTAGTCCATTAACTTTTTGACAACAGTTGATTTAAGAGTTAAGGATATTTGCCCTGGCTGGCGTAGCTCAGTGGATTGAGCGCGGGCTGGGAACCAAAGTGTCCCAGGTTCGATTCCCAGCCAGGGTACATTCCTGGGTTGCAGGTCATAACCCCCAGCAACCGCACATTGATGTTTCTCTCTCTCTCTCTCTCTCCCTTCCTTCCTCCCTCCCTCCCTAAAAATAAATAAATAAAATCTTTAAAAAAAAAAAAAAGAGTTAAAGATATTTGAAGTCGATTAAAAAACAAGGCAAGTGCTAAAGAGTGATTTTCCTTTGCTGTTAATGAGTCAAAAGATGTTATTGATACTGCTGAGTTATTGTTTATTCAAGGTGTCAATGCCAAGTTTGAAGTGGCCAAAAAAATAATTAGCCTTTGTGAATAGTCTGTAAAACAACTATAGGTGAGAATATTTTCAAAGTTGAGAAAAAACTGTACAATCTGAAGTGGAATCTGCTAAGATGTGCTACAACTGATGGTAAAAGTATGTGTGGAACAGAAAAAGGCTTATTTGGACAAATTGACAAAGCTTGCAAAAAATGGGAGGTGTTCAAAGCCTGTGGTTATTCATTGCATTATTCATCAGCATGTACTTTGCAGAAAATACTTGAATTTGTCATGTTGTTGAATCAGTATTGTCAGTGGTGAATTTCATTGCTTTCATGGGTGTACCTAGCACCAGCTCTGTGGATTTTTTTTAGAAGGTGAATATCCTGTCTGGCTTAGCAGTGGTAAGATATTACTCCAAGTTCTTTTTGAGGTAAGGGCTGAGAGAAATTTTTCTAAACAAAGAGGATGGCCCTCAAACACTATTATTAAATTCTAATTGGCTTTGGAACTTTGTTTTTTCTGCAGAATAGGACAAAACAGTGCTTACATGAAAAATTTAGCTGCAGTAAAGTTGTTTTAGTGGCAACTGATGTTTGAATCACAAGTAACATCAAGCTACTTTCTACATTTCTCATGTTGTCAAAGTAAGATCTTCATTCCCAGTTGAATTTGCATGAATTTATTTTTCCAGATTCAAACTACAATTCTAGCAGCATTTTTTCAGACATTGATACAAGTGTAAAAAGTTCCCAATAATTCAAATCCACTTAATTGTACACTTGAGAACTACCTAACCTTCAATTGGAAGTGATTAAGTTGCAATGTAATGATATACTGTAAGACAAATATCAAAAGAATCTCATAGACTTCCACAACTGCCTTTAAGGTAATGAATATGTTAATTTAAATCATATGTTTGTGGATTGATACCAGTACCTGTATATACTTGACAGTACCTGTCTGTCAGAAAAGACATTTTCAAAGATAAATACATAAAATCCAATCAGCATTAACAGATGAGTATTTGCAATAGATTTTGATGATAGGAAACTTGAATTAAGTGAAACATTATCCCCCCAATTTCATTTTTAAATTAGGAGACTTACATATTATAAATACTATGCTCAGTTATTTTATCTTGAATTTTTCAGTAAGAAATTTTTCTCTCGTTACATAATCATATACATGATTTTGCCTATTGGCCTGCAAAGACTAAAATATTTATGATCTGGCCCTTTACAGAGAAAGTTTGTGGACCCATATTCTATAGCAGTGCTTTCCAAACATGAATTCATATAATAATTACATGAAGATGTGGTTAAAATGCAGATTCTGATTTGGTTGGGCTGGGGTGGGACCCAAGATTTTGTATTTCTTAGAAGCATTTGAAATGATAACAAATGCTGATAGTCTGTGAACTGCATTTAGAGGAGCAAGCCTTTATTTAGTATTCAAGTTTAGATTGTAGGCAGGTACACTAGTATTTATCAAGCATCTGGTATGTGCCAGGAGGGGCTCTTGCATATACTGCCTCTTTGAAACATCACAAAAACTTGTTAGAAGGTGTTAAGGACTATAGCAAGATTGGGACCCCTAGTAAGAGTTTTCAGTTAGAAACATTGTTTGCAGGTTTTTTTGTTGTTTTGCTTTATGCCTTGAGTATATAGCTTCCTCCTAGGACCTTATAGGGGAGGGGGAAGTTGTAAAGCCCAGGTGGCAAACACAAGGCCCGCCCACACACCAAATCTGGCCCTCCACTTTGTTTTACCCTGCTGGGCACTGGTACCTTGTTTCTACCCAGCAGCTGTGCCCAATTCCTTGTCCCTGGTTAAGGAGTAGTTACATTTATAGAGTCCTAAAATTCAGTTTGGCCCTTTGAAGGCAACCAGGAGGCTGATGTGGCCCCCGGTGAAAAAGAGTTTGACACCCCTGCTCTAAAGGAAGCTGTACATCTAAGAAATAAACACAATGGGGAGCAAAATACCACATTATGAGCTGTTCCAGGTCAAAATAGAGACTGATGTCCTCATCTTCTCTACTAAATTCCAGTGGGCCATTGATCGGTTACCCAGCCAAAAAGTGGACATAGTATATGTAGCACATAATGTTTTGCAAACATTTTTCTCCCAATCTCTTGTTCTTTTTATTTTTATAACCATATCTTTTGAACTAGCAAAATTAAAAAATTGATGAAGTCCAATTTAATTTTTTCTTTTTCAAAAATTATTTTTAAGAATTGTGGTAAAATATATATAATATAAAATTTACCTTTTTAACCATCTTTAAAATGTATGGTTCAGTTTGTACTACCATCACCAACATCCATCGTGAGAACTTCTGTCTTCTCCAACTGAATGAAACTCTGTCCACTAAACACTAAATCTCCATTACTCTACCTTTGGGAACCACCACTATATTTTTGGTCTCTGAATTTGAGTACTCTAGGAAGCTCATGTAAGTGGACTCAGACAGTACTTATTTGTCCTTTTATGTCTGGCTTATTTCACTTAGCATAATACCTTCAGTTTACCTATATTGCAGCTTGTATCAAAATTTCCTTCATTTAAAAAATTTTTTCCCATTACCATTTATCCCCCCATGACCTTTTCCACCTCCACCCACACCACACCCCACTCCCCATGATCACCACACTGTTGTCGTCTTTTTCATTTTTAACACTGAATAGTATTCCATCTTAAGAATATACCACATTTTACCTATTCATTGGTGGACATTTAAGTTGCTTCTACCCTTTAGCTTTTTTGTGAATAATGCTTCTATCAACATGGATATACAAATTCTATTCTAGTCCTTTTCACTTCTATTGGATTTATTATTCTCAGAAGTGGACTTTCTGGATCATATGATAATTCTGTGTTTAATTTTTTGAGCAACTGCCATACTGTTTTCCCAGTGGTAGCACCAGTTTACATTCCAGCAGTACCCAAGGGTTCAAGTTTTTCCGTATCCTAGCTAACACTCCTTATTTTCTGTTTGTTGTTTTTTTAATAGCCATCCTAATGTGTATGAAGTTGTAACTCATTGTAGTTTTGATTTGCATTTTTTAAATGATTAATGATATTGAGCCTCTTTCTATGTGCTTATTAGTCAGTTGTATATAATTTTTTTTTAAAGAGGTGTCTTTTCAAATTCTTTGCTCGTTTTTTAAATTGAGTTTTTGTTGTTGAGTTGTAGGATTTCTTTATATAGTCTGGATATCAATCGCTTACGAGATACATGATTTGCAGATACTTTCTTCCATCCTTTGAGCTGTCTTTTCACTTTCTTGATGGTGTCTTTTGATGCACAAAAGTTTTTAATTTTGGTGAAGTCCAGCTTACCTGTTTTTTCTTTTATTGCCTGTGCCTTTGGTTTCAAAATCAGGAAATCATTGCCAAATCCTGTGACTTAAAGCTTTTTCCATATGTTTTCTTCTAAGAGTTTTATAGTTTTGGGTCTTACGTTTAGATACATGATTCATTTTGAGTTAAATTTTATATATGGCATTTGGGTGTAAGGGTCCAACTTAATATTTTTGCATGTATCCAGTTTTCCCAACAATATTTGTTGAAAGACTGTTCTTTCCCCATTGATTGGTCTTGCAACACTTACTGAAAATCATTTTACCATGTACGTAAGGGTTTATTTCTGGTCTCTCTGTTTTATTCCAATTGGGGATTCATAAGTCTGTTTTTATACCAGTAACGTATACTTACTATGTTTGACTTGACAAAGTGACTGACACTATTTATTGGTGTAGTAGAGTTTTGCTTGTTTTGTAATGAATGGTGGTAATAAAATAGGGAAAACATGGGGGGGAAATCCTTGACCTCATACTGTACACAAATATTAACTTAGGATGATCATGGACCTCAACAGAAAAAACAAACCTCTAAAGATGGTATTTTTTAGCCCTGGCTGGCATAGCTCAGTGGATTGAGCGCAGGCTGGGAACCAAAGTGTCCCAGGTTCGATTCCCAACCAGGGTACATGCCTGGGTTGCAGGCCATAACCCCCAGCAGCCGCACATTGATGTTTCTCTCTCTCTCTCTGTCTATCTCCCTCCCTTCCCTCTCTAAAAAATAAAATAAATAGAATCTTAAAAAAAAAAAAGATGGTATTTTTTTACTTTGGGTCATGCAAGATTTTCTTAGAAGATTAGTTAATTTTCACTTCACCAAAGTGAAACACTTCAATTTTTATTTTACCAAAAATTAAACATATATGCTTGTCAAAACACCAAAAAGAAAATGGAAAAAGATATCAGATATAGAGAAAACAGTTATCAGTTTATCTGACAATGATTTTTATCCAGAATACATAAATAATTCCTCCATATAAATAACAACCTAATAAAAAATTGGGTACAGACTTGAAAATAATTCTTAACAGCATCAACAGTAAAGATATACAAATTGCCAGTAAGCTCATGAAGAGCTGCTAATACCATTAGTAATCAGGGAAATACAAATCAAAACCAAAGCTGAGTAGTACTTCACACTGCTATAAAAAAGATTTTAAAAAGTTAACATCAAATATTGGTAAGCACATAGGAATGTAAAGTAGTACAACTACTTTGGAGACTTTTAGCAGTTTCTGAAGTAGTTCATATGCCATATCCTCATGATTCATCAATTCTTCTCATAGATATAGAAAAACATTTGTTTTCAGATTAATTGTGCAAGATTATTTAGAGCAACTGTATACTCATTTTTAAAAGGTGATTTCAACATGATCCTGTGGCAAGGTAGAATTGATAGGGTTTTTTAAATATATATATATATATATATATATATATATATATATATACCTCAAAATCTCAATGAGTTGTAAGCCCTTTGAGCCCAGTCTATTTTATTATTACTGCTTTATTTCCAGTGCCAACCTTAAGACTGGACTAGCTTAGCATATGCTAGGTGTTTTATTTGACAATCATCATTTTGAAGTGGGAGGGAGTAGGAAAAGAGCAGAAGGCCATGAGTTGACCCCTGGGATATCACAGTTAATAGAGAACAAGCAGAGAATCAGAAAGACATGGTTGAATTCTGAAAACTAGAATGCTATATTTTAAAAACCAAAGATTAAAAGTTTGCCCCCCCATCCCTAGAAAGGAATAGTACACAATTTCTGATGTAATAGCAGGATGAGAAAAAATTAGAAGCATTGATGGTACTTTTAAAGCGTATTGTATTGTCAGGATTATACTTAGAAGGAATGGAATCAAAATCAAGAATTGAAGCCTTTGGCTTTTTAAAGGTGGTTACCTCATTGTCTGAGATGGAGAAAGGAGGGGTGCACGGGGAAGATTTAATATAAACACAGGGATGCAAATAAATGTGGAAGCATGGTCGTTACCCATCTAGTCCTCTCCAGATAAAGATGAAAGATAATGAGGGGAACTTAAATAAGGTTTGTAGGAATAGTTCTTGACCTTTAGGAGTGGGTAGTCAGGATGTGTGGAAGTGCTCTTGGCATCAGTTGAAAATGTTCCACATGTGATTGTGGATTCTGATAATACCCTTCTTGCTCCCTGCAAGGATCACTCATTTATGTCAGTAGAGAATTAGCAGTCATGGATAAAAGAATTTTTAGGAGATCAATTGATTTCTAGCTAGATTTTGTTGTGCTTTAGTCTGCATAGTAGCAATTATATGAGGATGCTGATTTCCCTCCCTTTATTCTCAAGGTGATTGTTTAATAAGAGATGTTAGCTTATTGATCTGTTTGATATATGTGTATCATCTGTGTGATAGAAACTGAAAACATTCAAAACTGTCAGCTGTAGGAAAATTTGGAGGATGTGATAGTAATAAAATAAACCAGTTTAAAATATAGTTAGATAAGGTGTATATATAAACAAAATTATTAAGTAGTAATGTCACTTAGTGCCAGAATTCTGTATTGATAGGGAAATTATACTATTAGAGTGGTATATTTCAGACTGCAGACCCCATGATCCATTCATGTTTCATGAAATCAATTTGATAGCTCACAACCAATGTTTTCCTTTTTCAGTGGAATACAGTAGACTAGAAAATATTGGCGTGTACCGTATGCATTAAGAAGTATTTGTGGGACGTTTAAATATATGTATTTATGTATCTGTGTACTGATTTGGGTGGGAAATATATTTCATAGTGTGGGTTGCAGTCAGATGTGTTGAAATCCATTGTGGGTTTTGATAAATGTGAATGGATATTATCAATATCTTAAAGCTTTTCTCATCTGTTTGTAGAATTCACTTATTATTATTGACATCTTAACACAAATATGTATTTTGTTTGTATAAAGATATGTATATATGTGAGTGTGTTGTTTTTTTTTTCCTTAACAGGTGCAATGGATGAGCTTCATAGTCTGGATCCAAGAAGGCAAGAATTACTGGAAGCTAGATTTACAGGAGTTGCAAGTGGCAGCACTGGGAGCACTGGCAGTTGCAGTGTTGGAGCTAAAGTGAGTCAAGTTACAATCATTATCTGACATTCTTTCCTTGTACTAAATGATCTAAAATATATTTTGTAAGGTATTCCTGTGCACGTGCTTAACAGCAAAATATTACTCTAATTTTTATAATGTACAGAAAACAATTCATTGTTTATGAACCTGATTTCTAATATAGCATAACATATTCCAGGGACATTATGATATAAAGCAGCATATTACGTTTCATAGGTTTAAAAAAAAAAGTGGCAGATTGCCCTTCTCCCATCACATAATCTTCACCTTTCTTGTCCTCTGTTTCTTACTTGCCCCTGTCACCCATGCTCCTATCTGTGTACATCAGTCCATCGCTTTTCACTGATAGACATCAGGTTGTCTTCACTTCCACACTGCCTCACATTGCAGTGAATTTCTTGTTGTTGTTCTCTTATGGACCTTTGTGAGTAATTATTTAGGATATATGCCCAAGAGCAGAATTTCCAGGACATGGGGTAGTATAAGATTGCTATTCAGAGCAGTTATACAAAACCAATTTGCACTTTTCAGCAGAGTGCATGAGTATCTCTATATCCTCTCATCCCAGAAACACCTGGCATCATCCAGATTCATCATTCTTTACTACATAGCCAGTTGTTTTGTGTAAGACAGAATGTGTCTTATTCTTTTTTTTAATATATTTTATTAATTATGCTCTTATAGTTGTCCCAATTTTTCCCCCATTGCCTCCTGTACCCGGTATCTACCCCCATTCCCTCCGGCAGTTCCCCCTTACTTCATATTCATGGGTCATGCATATAAGTTCTTTGGCTTCTCCATTTCGTATACTGTTCTTAACATCCCCCTCTCTCTTTTGTACCTACCAATTTGTACATCTTAATTCCTGCCTCCTCCCCCATTCTCCCTCTTCCCCACCCAGTTGATAACCCTTCAGTGATCTCCATATCTATGTTGTTTCTATTCTGCTTTTTTGCTTAGTTTGTTTTTTAGATTCAGTTGTTTATAACTGTGAATTTATTGCCATTTTAATGTTTATAGTTTTGATGATCTTCTCTTTCTTAAATAAGTCCCTTTTATTTTTATTTTTTTAAAGATTTTATTTATTTTTAGAGAGGGGAAGGGAGGGAGAAAGAGAGAGAGAGAGAAACATCAGTGTGTGGTTGCCTCTCACGTGGCCCCCACTGGGGACATGGCCCGCAATCCAGGCATGTGCCCTGACTGGAAATCGAACCTGTGATGCTTTGGTTCACAGCTCGTGCTCAATCCACTAAGCTACACCAGCCAGGGCTTAAATAAGTCCCTTTAACATTTCATATAAAAAAAGCTTGGGGATGATGAACTCCTTTAGCTTTACCTTGTCTGAGAAGTACTTTATCTGCCCTTCAATTCTAAATGATATCGTTGCAGATAGAGTAATCTAGTTTGTAGGTTCTTGATTTTCATCACTTGGAATGCTTCTTACCAGTCTCTTCTAGCCTGCAAAGTGTCTTTTGAGAGATCAGCTGACCGTCTTATGGGAACCCCTTTGTAGGTAACTTTCTTTTTTTCTCTTGCTGCTTTTAAGATTCTCTCTTGATCTTTAACCTTTGGCATTTTATTATGTGTCTTGGTGTGGTCCTCTTTGTGTCCATCCTGTTTGGGATTCTCTGTGGTTCCTGGACTTCTGTGTCTATTTCCTTCACCAAATTAGGGAAGTTTTCTTTCATTATTTTTTCAAGTAGGTTTTCAGTTTCTTGCTCTTCCTCTTGTCCTCCCAGCACCCCTACAATTTGAATGTTGTTACATTTGTAGTTGTCCCAGAGGCTCCTTAGACTATCCTTGTTTTGGGGGGTTCTTTTTTCCTTCTTGCTGTTCTGATTGAATTTTTTCTTTCTTTCTTATGTTCCAAATCATTGATTTGATTCGAGGCTTTATCCACTCCACTGTTGATTTCCTGTAAATTTTTCATTTCATTTAGTGTAACCTTCATTTCTGCCATTGTCTTTATGCTATTAAAGTACCCAGTGAATTCCTTAAGCATCTTAATAATCAGTGTTTTGAACTCTGCATCTGATAGATTTCACTTATCTCCATTTTGTTTATTTCTTTTTCTGGAGTTTTCTGTCTCTTCAATTTGGCAGCCTCTCTGTGTTTGTTTCTATGTATTAGGTAGAGCTGCTTTGACTCCCTATCTTAGTAGCATGGCCTGTCGTAGAAAAGCGCACCCATAAGTTGCATGGGGCAGAGACTTAGGTAAACGCCGGGGCAGGGCAACCCTTGTGGACCAGGTTGATGGAGTCTTAGACATGGTGTCGCCACCCTGTGGCTCTGTGTGGGGGCAGGCTCAGAAAGGGACCATGGCTACTGCCTGGCCTCTGGAGTTTTGTCTGGAAAGAAGCTGTGCCTGGGCACTCGCCTCCATGCCAGACACAGTTTCTTACTATATGCCACTGGTGCCCTTCCAGCTGCAGCCCAGGTGCTGGAGCCCAGAGGGAATCAGTCTGTAAGTCCCAAGTACACTGTGGGCCCTTTTAAGGGGAGACACCTGAGAATCCCAGTTTCTTCCACTGCCTCAAACTCCACTGGTTTTTACAGCCAGAAATTTTGGAGACTTACATTTCTAACACTGGAACCCTGGGCCAGGTCGTCTGGTGTGTGGCTGCGATTCCTCACTCCCAAGGTACCCCTCTTGATTTTCATCTACCACATATTGGTCCTCCTTTTCTCATCTCCACTACCTCGTCCCTCCTACATATCTGGATGGATGTGACTTTAATTCCTAGGTTGTCAGACTTCCAGATAGCTCAATTTTTGACAATTCTGTGTGATAGTTGTGTTGTAATTTAGTTGTAATTTTTGCTGTGATTGTGTGAGGAGGTGAGCCGTGTTTACCTTGCTTCCATCTTGATCGTAAGTCTGGTTCCTTTTTTTCCTATTAAAAATAAATTTTAAGTTTATTCTTTGGGTGACCTCTAAGAAAAATTAAAAGTCCTGAAATAGCAGTCTTTACAAATACATAGTCAGAACTGCTTGACAAAGAAGCTCAGAAATTAAAATTGGGTCCAGTGGTTCCTGATGATATTTAAAAAATTAAATACCGTACTTCTTCCCCAACCTTGGTCCACACAGATATTCTACAGGTTCTCCTATCACTTCTATAGTTTTACTGACATATTTGCTCTTTAGTCCATCTAGGCCTCACCTTTCATATAGTATTAATAGGGATCCAGTTTTATTTTTATCTAGTGAACCATTTTTCTCAATAAAGCTTCTTGAATCGTTTGTTTTCCCACTGATTTGTGATGCCATGCATGTATGTGGATCTGCCTCTGACATTCATCTATGTTCCAGTGCCCTGTCTGTGTTTGAGTGTGCCAGTACCACAATAAACAACAATTCCAAAAAACATATTTTGCTGTCTTTTTATATGGTAGAAGTCTGTTCTTAACCTTCTTGGTAAAATCAATTAAGTTATTTACGGATCTTTATTCATAAAATTTGAGTGTCTCTTCATTTGCTTGTTAGCATTTGGGGATTCTTTTTCTATAATGGTGTATTTGTACCATTTTCCTTAGATGATTCAAATGGATTTTTTAAAATGGATTTTAAAGAGAGCTAGGAAGGGGAAAGGGGTGGGGAGAGGGTTGTTGTTTTACTTATTTATGCATTCATTGGTTGGTTCTTGTATGAGCCCTGACCAGAGATCAAACTGGCAACCTTGGGATATCAGGATGACACTCTTAACCAACTGACTGAGCCAGCCAGCGAGGGCTTGGAATGTTTGTCATGGATGCATTGAATTTATAGATTAATTTGGAGAGTACTGAACCTTACAAAGATTAAGTTGTCCCCTTCAAGTACATGAAATGTCTCTACATTTCTGTCCTCTATGGCATTCTTAGGAATTTTTGGCTAGTTTTTGTGAATTTTTGGCTAATTCCTTGGTACTCTAAAGTTCCTGTGGCTGATGTAACTTTTAATTATATTTTCTAGTTAGTTATTGCTGACCTAGGCAGGTTTGGATTTTTATAAATTGGTCTTGTTTTATATGTAATAGTCTTGCTGGTGGTCTGTTTTATTGGCCGTAATAGTTTATTGATTCTCTCTCTAGGTTTCTCAAAAAAAATTATCTTCCAAAAATAACAGTTTTATTTCTTACACCTCAGTATATTTATTTATCCCTTATAGTGGTCATCAGTTCCAATAACTGTCTGTTCAAGAAGAATCATCTAAAGTTTTTCCATTAAACGTTTGTTTAATGTTTGTTATAGGATTTGTGTGTATGACTATGCCTAAATTAAAGGAGAGCTTTTCTATTCCTGCTTAGTTAAAGAAGGGTGTGTTTGTTTAAAAATCACAAATATGATTGAACTCTGAAGGTCTTTTTTTTTGTTCTCTGTGAAAACTTTTTTCCTTTGGATTATTAATGTGAGTTGTATTAACAGATTTTTAAGACATCCTCACCTGAGGATGTGTTTATTGATTTTAGTGAGAGAGGAAGGGAAGAGAGAAAGAGAGACACATACACACACATCAGTGTAAAAGAGAAACATCAATTGGTTGTCTCTTGTACGTGCCCTGACTGGGGACTGAACCTGCAACCTTTTGGTGCACAGCATGATACTCCATCCAACTGATGCCACCTGGCCAGGGCTACTGATTGATTTTTTAAAAAATGTTGAGCCTGTTTGCATTTCTGGGATAAACTTTACTTGTTTATGGTATACTATTTTAAAAAATATATTAATTGGATTTAATGCATAACATACAATAAAATAGGTAGATTTTTTAAAAAGATTTTATTTATGTATTTTTAGAGCAGAAGAGAGGGAGAAAGAGAGAGAGAAACATCAGTGTGTGCTTGCCTCTCATGTGCCCCCTACTGGGGACCTGGCTTGAAACCCAGGCATGTGTCCTGACTGGGAATCAAACTAGCAACCCTTTGGTTTGCAGGCAGGCACTCAATCCACTGAGCCACAGCAGGCAGGGCTCTGATAACTCTTAATTGTGTTTGTTCTGATCTTAGCTATCACCTTGTGTTGACAGCTTGGCCTCTTTTTCTGAGAGAGGTGTATCAAAATCTTTAGCTGTGGTTATTGAGTTATAGAGTTTAGCTTGCAGTGTATCCATTTTTGCTTCATATACTTTAAGGCTATATTTTTTACATGCATATATCTTATTCTGTTTATGACTATGGTTACTTTTAAAAAATATTTTTCAAATTCTAAAATTATTTTCTTTTTGTTTATTTTTGTCTTAGGTATGTGATTTTGTATTTCATTTTTACTTTTTGTTTTAAGTGTTTTTCTTGTAGACAGCATGTCTTTTTTGCCGGAATATGAGCATTTTTATCTCTGAAATGGTGGGTTTGTTCATTACATTTATTATAATTATGGGTCTTTTTTTTTTTTTTTACTTGGTTCTGCTATTGTCTAATCTCTTTCATTTGTATCTTTATTTTTTAGTTTTATGATGATACTCTATTCTCATTTATGTATTCCTGTTTTCTCAAATTGATATTTATGTATTCCTCCAGGGTTTTTCCTCAACTCCCTTTTTTTAAAACAACTTTTTACTTAAACAAAAAAGTAGACCTATTGAAAAGTATATGTTATCACAGTAAAAGAGAATCCATCTATAAGCTATGGAGAAGAAACATTCCCCCAAAATGACAAAGATTAGAAATAACCAAAAAGAAAATATTTTAGGTAATTATAAAGAAAAAGTAGAATTAAATATAAATTTGAGATCAATTTTTTCCCCGAATTCAGAACCTTCTAAGGATTAGACTTCCCACATTTAAAGTGAAATTCAGTGCCTTCACCGTACCGTAACAGGACCTTCCAATCTCCTTCTGGACTAACTTCCCTTTTTAATAACTGCCTCCCTGCTGCACCCACACTGGTTTGTCTGCCAGCTGCCTCTAAACACTTCTCCCTCACTTAATGAAAGTTTCTGTTCAATGTCACCTCTTCAGAGAGGCTTTTCCTGAAATTCTCCATAAGATAATACCTGTATCACACCGTCTTATGGCTCCACTTAATTTTTTTAATGTATTTTATTGATTATGCTGTTACAGTTGTCCCATTTCCCCCTTCTCTCCCCTCCACCCTGTACCCCCTCTCCGACCCACGTTCCCCCCCCTTTAGTTCATGTCCATGTGTCATACTTACGAGTTCTTTAGCTTCTACATTTCCCATACTATTCTTGCCCTCCCCCTATCTATTTTCAACCTACATTCTATGCTACTTATTCTCTATACCTTTTCCCCCTCTCTCCTCCTCCCACCCCCCCTGCTGCTAGCCTTCCATTTCTGTTCCTGTTCTAGTTGTTTACTTAGTTTCTTTTGGTTTTGCTTTAGGTGTGGTTGTTAATAATTGTGAGTTTGCTGTCCTTTTACTATACATGTCTTTTCTTTATCTTCTTTTCTTAGATAAGTCCCTTTAGCATTTCATAAAATAAAGGCTTGGTGATGATGGACTCCTTTAACTTGACCTTATCTGAGAAGCACTTTATCTTCCCTTCCATTCTAAATGAAAGCTTTGCTGGATAGAGCAATCTGGGATGTAGGTCCTTGTCTTTCATGATTTGGAATATTTCTTTCCATCCCCTTCTTGCCTGTAAGGTCTCTTTGGAGAAATCAGCTGACAGTCTGATGGGAACTCCTTTGTAGGTGACTGTCCCCTTATCTCTTGCTGCTTCTAGGATTCTGTCCTTCGTTTTTACCTTGGCTAATGTAATTATGATGTGCCTTGGTGTGTTTCTTCTTGGGTCCAACTTCTTTGGGGCTCTTGAGCTTCTTGGATTTCTTGGAAGACTGTTCCCTTTGCCAGATTGGGGAAGTTCTCCTTAATTATTTGTTCAAATACGTGCTCAATCTGTTGCTTTTCTCCTTCCGATTCTGGTACCCCTATAATTTGGATGTTGGAACGTTTAAAGGTGTCCTGGATGCTCTTAAGCTTTTCCCCGATTTTTTGAATTCTTATTTCATCATGCTTTCCTGCTTGGTTGATTCTATCTTCCTTCTGGTCCACTGTATTGTTTTGAGACTCAGATTCCTTCCTTTCACTATTGGCTCTCCTCCGAGTATCTTCCTGTATCTCTTTTATGGTAACCTGCATCCTTTCATCTAAATTGCGCCCAAAATCAACCAATTCCATGAGCTTTCTGATCACCAGTGTTTTGAACTGTGCATCTGATAGATTGGCTATTTCTTGGTTGCTCAAAAGAATGAGTCCTGGGGGGCTGATCTGTTCTGCGGGAAACTTTCCCGGTCTCTCCTTTTTTTTTTTTTTTTTTTTTGGTCTGGTCGCCCTTATTATGGTGGGGGGTGGAGCCTTGGGTGTTCACCGGGGCTGGGCACTCCGCTCGCTAGATTGTGACGTTATATGTGGGGGCGGGGGCGGGAGTGGGAGGGAACAATGGCGGTAGTTCTGTTCTCCTGGGCTCAGACCCCTCCCTGGGATCCTGGGCTGCGAGCTCTGCCCCAGTCCACAATCGCTGCCCCACTGGGTCTGCCAGCCGCAGCTTGCGCACTCAGGGATCACTGCTGCGTTCCTGTGCCCCGGATGGCCGTCGTGCCGATTTCGCACCAAATCTTCCCCGACCTCCACGCGCCGCCGACCCACGCCAGCCCCATGCCCGCCCGGCTCGTCGTCTCCTACCAGTCTGGATGTATGGGTCTACTTCAACTTCTTGGCTGTCCGACTTCCATTCAGATAAATCCTCTGTCAGTTCTGAGTGATATTCTGTCTGTAAATTATTGTTGTTCTAATCTTGGTTGTGCGTGGAGATACGGTGCGTCCACCTATTCCTCCATCTTGCCGGAAGTCCTCCACTTAATTTTTTTAAAAGTGCTGTTGGTTCCTTAACATATTGCTAAATATTTACATGTTTGTTTATTGTCTGTTTTCTTTCTTGTAATGTAAATTCTATGAGCATTTGGACTTAGGCCTTTTTCCCCTGCTATATACCCTAGCATCTACAACAGTACAAAATTCCTCCATAAATATTTTTGAATGCATGAGTGAATATCAAACATTTCTCAAAATTAAAAATCTGAATGGACCTGGCTGGCATAGCTCAGTGGATTGAGCGTGGGCTGAGAACCAAAGTGTCACAGGTTCAATTCCCAGTCAGGGTACATGCCTAGGTTGCAGGCCCTGACCCCCAGCAACCCTACATTGATGTTTCTCTCTCTCTCTCTTTCTCCCTCCCTTCCCTCTCTAAAAATAAATAAATAAAAATCTTTTTAAAATATTTTTAAAAGTAAGCCTTACAATTAATTTTAAAAAAATCTGAATGGTACAAAGATTTTTTTTAACAATTAGGAACTCATAATGAAGATATGACAGTTATAAACTATCATGTCAGTCTTAAAAAACATTGTAAATTTATTAAAGTGCAGCTGTAGTGAGAGATGTTAATATAGTTCTTTTAGATTTTGATTTTCAAAATGTTTAAAAGAACAAGGCTATATACAGACAATTTGCACAGTATAATTTATAAGCTTGATTTGATATACATACATACACACATGATAGTCAATCCTCTTTTTCAGGGATTCTGTAATTGCAAGCTTGCCTACTTGCTAAATTTATTCATAACCTTAAAATCAGTTCTCACATTGGTTTTGCTGTTCATTTAAGGGCCTGTGCATGTGCAGAGTGGTGCAAGTTTTGAGTTGCCTGAGGCCTAACACAGTAACATTCTGCCTCCATGTTTCAGCTCTCACACTGTAAACAACTGTTCTTTTTGCAGTCTACTTAGTGCCATGTTTTTCACATTTTTGTTCATTTTATTTGTAGTTTCACTGTTCAAAATGGTCCCCACAGGCAGTAGTCCTGAAGTGCTGTCTAGTGTTCTAAGCATAAACTGTGAAGTGCCTTAGGGAGGAAACGCCAGGTGTTAGATAAGCTTCATTCAGGCGTGTGTTATAGTGCTATTGGCCCTGAAAGAATTGACACTATATATTAAAAAGGTGTCTCGAAACAGAAACACACAAGGTTATGTATTGATTGGTTGAGGAAAGTGTTGAAGAACCTTGCAGGAACCTATCCGTATTATTTCCCCTAGTGGCGATGATTCAGCATTAGCTAATTCCTAGTTCACAGCTAATACGAAAATAGAGTGGAGAGAGAGAACTTTTATTCTATCATATGTCACTTCTTCAGTCTTACCCCGAGCCTGCTTCAACCTGTTTACTTGCCTCAGGTCCTTGGTGGCATGAGTTTGTGGCTTTGTTGTAGGATTGTAGATAGAAGTTAAAGGTAAATGTTATAAATTATACTGATGTAAAGTTACTATGTAACTGTCATGTTGAGAGAAGGAGCTAAATGTAAAGATTTATTCTTATTTTACATAATGAGGAGTCATAATTTAAAGTGAAAGAATAAAACGTGCATAAGTATATTAAAGTTAATGCAATGGGGGGCAGGTTAGGGGGTAGAGGGACTGAGCAGAAAGGAAAAAGGACTCATGGACACAGATAACAGTGTGGTGATTGCAGGGGAAGGGGGTGTAAGGGGGATAAATGGTAATGGAGAAAATCAATTAAAAACTAAAAGATAACTTTGAGGTATTAAAAATAAAAATATAAATACATATATCAGGAAGAAAGGGAAGCTGATACCAGTAAAATAAAGGACTTACTGAAATATAGTATATACAGTGGAGTACTTTGCACCTATTTGGAAGAAGGGAAGTAGCAAAGGTTTAAAAGGAATGAAGAAGTTATCTACGTGTAGATGTGAAAATTTCTCCAAGGTATATTAAGAGAAAAGGAGCAGTGCAGGACAGTCTATATAATCTTTTGAGTAAGTAGAGAGGAACCAAAGAATATATATAATTTGCTCATGTAGACCTAGAGCATGTAGAAAGGTAAGAAACAAATAGGAAGTAGTAGCTGGTTTGTATTGCCTATTCAAAAATTTAAGAACAATTTTTAAAGTAGTTGCTTCTGAATAGTGGGACTGGTGTGGGAGGGAGAAATTTTATTTCTGTAATGAAATTTTTTCCATGTGCCTGTGAGTTTCTTTTATATTTTAAAATAATGTCCCGTGGGTGCAAAAAAAAAAATCTGTTCAAAAGCTTCAAATGTCTGTATGTGCTATAAGTACACATACTGTATTTCTGAGTGTATAAATAATTATATACTAGACTTTTGTCAAGCCTTTTCCTCCTCTGTGACCCTTTCTTCTCAGTAATTTGAAACTTTTACAATATTTTAAATTAAGATATGATTTACATACCCTAAAATTGACCCATAAATAGTGTACATTTTGGTGGTTTTTAGTATATCACAGATTTATGCAGCCATCACCACTAATTCCAGTGTATTTTTATCACCCCCATAAAGAGATCCCATAAACATTAGCAGCAACTTTCCATTCCTCTGTTGTCTTTCCCCACACACCAGCCCTGGCAACTACTAGTCTCCTTTCTGTTTCTATGGATTTGCTGCTTCTGAACATTTCATACAAGTGGAATCATACAATGTGCAGCATTTTGTGCCTGGCATTTTTCGCTTAGCATAATGTTTTCACGGTTTATGAATGTTGTAATACATTTTAGTACTTCTTTCCTTTTTATGACAATATTCTATTGTATTCATGTATCACGTTTTGTTTATCCGTTCATCATTTGGTGAACATTGGGTTGTTTACATTTTTTTATGTGAATGATGCTGCTATGAACACTCTGAAACAACTTTTTGTGTAGGCATATCCTTTTAGCTCTCTTAGGGAGTAGAATTAAGTCATTGATACTGACACAGCAAAGAAAAATAGACCAGTAGAACAGAAAAGAGTCCAGCAACAGACCCATCCATGTGTAGTGACTTGATATACAGCAAAGGTGACGCTGCAGTGCAGTGGGGAAAGGCTGGTCTTTTATGCCCCATTTTGGCATGGATGATGCACACTTTTTTGCCCAAATTTTTGAGGGAAAAATAGTGATGTGCATGATACATGGGTAGCACTAATTCTGTATCTATATAAGTGGCTTTAATTCTTTTATTTATGCGTATGCATTAAAAGTGTAACTCGAGATAGCAATAATAATATCTGTATGCAAAATAATACTCTGAAATGATAGTTTCGTATATAGATAAAAAAACTGAATTAAAACAAAAGATTTTTTTTTTCCTGAAAATTTGGGCCAAACACGTGGGTGCACATTATACAGGGGTGCACATGATACATGGCAAAATATGGTAATAGATGATGCTGGATTGATTGGACATCCATATGGGGAAAAAATTACTTTTGACCCTCAACTCTTACCATCACACAAAAACCAATTCCAGCCCTGGCCAGTGTGGCTCAGTTGGTTGGAGAATTGTCCTGTGAATCAAAAGGTCACAGGTTCAGTTCCTGGTCAAGGCACTTACCTGGGTTGCATGTCCTATCCCCTGTTGGGGCATGTACAGGAAGCAACTGATCAATGTTTTTCTGCCCCTCTCTTTCCCCCCCTTTCCTTCCATCTACAGTTGATAAGCATGTCCTCGGGTGAGGATTAAAAAGAAAATTCCAGGTGACCTTATAGATCTAAATATGAAATATGATCTTAAACAGTAAAGCTTTAATAATTATAATGACAACGATTTCATAAATAGGTCACAAAAGGGACTAACCCTAAAGGAAAACATTTGATAAATGTAACATGTTCAGATGACACCAGTATATGAAGAAAAGGTAAGTCATAGAGGATTTATACCTAGAATATGTAAAGAATTCCTACAAATCAAGAAGAAAAAGACAAAACAGTTCATGGTCAGAGTTTCAAAAGTTAAATTGTTCTGTTAGGGTTATAATGGAAATTAGTAGAAACATGTTCCATTCTCCCAACCCTGTATTCATTCTTCATAGATCCAGTCCTCACCTTACAGTTTTTTATTTATTATATTATATATCTTCTGTTTTATGTGTGTATTTTTTTAAGATTTTATTTATTTTTAGACAGAGGGGAAAGGAGGGAGAAAGAGAGGGAGAGAAACATCAGTGTGTGGTTGCCTCTTATGCGCCCCCTACTAGGGACCTGGCCCAACCCAGGCGTGTGCTTTAGACTGGGAATCAAACCAGTGAACCCTTGGGCTTGCAGTCCAGCACTTAGTCCACTGAGCCACACCAGCCAGAGATATGTCTGTATTTCTAAATACAACTATTATTTAAGACTGTTATTTAGACCTATAGGTCTTTGTCTGTCTTTTTCAGTTTTAGATATTGGTTAATTTCCTGTTATAGTTGATAACTGTGTTAAATGATCCCACTGTCCACCCCTCTAGAAATACTCACACTTCCCTGATCTCATCTTTATGTATATTTCAGTTTTTTTGCTTGATCATTATTGTTTATATTGTGACCATGTAAATTTCATTTACAGCTATGAGATTCCATGATTACATTTCTTCATTTGTACAGCTTGTTGTTTTCCCTAGAGTTAATAGTTGATTTATTTCTGTCATTTTTTAGTATTCTCTATGAGTGCTCCCAAACTCTCCAGCAGATATATATGAATCTCTCATTATTTATTTTTAAATACAAATTATTTATGCTGTTGGTTTTGGGGTTTTTTGGTTTTTGTTTTTTTAGATTATTTTCCCCTGAAACTTGCATTGTTTTGTTCTTACCCAGGCTAGTTACTCTCTGTTTTCTCCTGGATGCCTGTCATCTTGATTAGCATGGGAATTTTTTTTGTATGTGTCCTGTGTGTAAGTTCTTGCTTCCTTTCTGCCATACTGTCCTCATTCTTGTTGTATTCCTTTGTTTTGGTGGAGCATATTTTTTAGTAACTTCCAGAGAAAAGGTACGTGGGCCGTCAAATTTTTGAGACCTTGCATAGGCTCCTCCTCCCACTTAGATGTTAACTTGGGCATACACTTCTAGGTTGGAAACCATCTTATCAGAACTTTGAAGGCATTGATCCATTGCCTCCTAGCTTCCATTGTAGTGCTGAGCACCCGGTGCCATCCTGATTCCTGATCCTTTGTAAGGATCTTCTCTTTGATCCT
This sequence comes from Phyllostomus discolor, assembly GCF_004126475.2. Taxonomy (NCBI): domain Eukaryota; kingdom Metazoa; phylum Chordata; class Mammalia; order Chiroptera; family Phyllostomidae; genus Phyllostomus; species Phyllostomus discolor. The sequence continues at coordinate 51,878,717 of NC_040906.2, forward strand.
CAGCATTTAAAATTTTAAATTATAATACATCTTGGTGTGCTTCCTTGAACCAGTGTGCTTGATTTGAAAGTGTGGCTTTCCAACCCAGGAAATCATGCTGGGAAAGTTTCTGGAATTATTTCTTTGATAATTTTAGCTCTTGATTTTCTCGTTCTTTTTTTCTGGAATTATCAGTATTTGAACCAGGACATCTTGGACTGATTCTGTAGTTTTCTTTTTGAATTTTTTTCGTCTTTTTTAGGGAAGAGTTCTTCAAATTCATCCAGTTTTTTTTCTATTTTAGCTATAATGTTTTTAATTTTCAGGAGCCTTTCTTGGGGTTCTTTACTAAATTTTTCATTTTAGTAGTTTGTTGTTAACAGAGTAGTTGTAATGGTTTTATTTTTGTGGGAAGATTTATTGTTTCCTATTCTATTTTATATGAGTTTCTTTCTATTTTTGTTTATATTCGGATTTGTGCTGATATAGGCTTTGTTCGTATCTATGCATTAGGCACTGAAACATTTACTGGAAGCTTTGTGTATGTAGGCAGTGCTTACTGACGACGACTGGGCTGGGTCATTTTTCTGAGGGGTTCCTCCCCCGCCCCACCATCTATAAATCTTGTCTCTTGAGATGATCTGTTTGCCTAGAGAGAAATTCTGCAGTCTTCTGATTGTGGAGTATAAGTTTGGTTGCTCATTTTCTAGAATTGAGCACAGAAAAAGAGCTAAGGGTCTCTCCATTTAGTGTGTTGCCTTGCGCTTAATTAACCTTTTATTCTCAACCTAATACCTTATGTGCCTTGGTTTAGAGTTCTCCTGGCTCACCATTTGTAGAGATTAAATGTAGCCTCCAGTACTTATAAGCCAGCAGTCGGTCATATTCTTTTTGTTGTTACTGTTTTCATGTATGTAATGCATTGTATTTCTCTGGCTGTTTTCAAGATTATTTTTTTTTAATGTTTCATTAATATTTTATTGAGGTATAATTGACATATACCATAGTGATTTCCATATTTATATATATTGCAAAATTGTCACCATAATAAGGCTAGTTGACCTGTCACCATACATAGTTAAAATTGTTTTTTAAGATTTATACTCTCAGCCCTGGCTGGCGTAGCTCAGTGGATTGAGCGCGGGCTGGGAACTAAAGTGTCCCAGGTTCGATGCCCAGCCAGGGTACATTCCTGGGTTGCAGGCCATAACCCCCAGCAACCGCACATTGATGTTTCTCTCTCCCTCTCTCCCTCTCCCTCTCTCTCTCTCTCTCTCTCTCTCTCCCCCTTCCCTCTCTAAAAATAAATAAAATCTTAAAAAAAAAAGATTTATACTCTCAACAACTTTCAGATATATAGTACAGCATTATTATTAACTGTTGTCACCATGTTGTTGTACCTTACATACCCATAACTGGACGTTTCTGTCTTGACCCCTTTTATCCACCCCCCACCTCTCACCTCTGGTGACCACAAATTTCTTCTCGGTATCTATGAGCTCGGTTTTGTTTTTAGTGTTAGAGTCGTGAATGAGATCACACTGTAGTCTTTTTGTCTTTTGTCTGTCTGACATATTTTACTAAACATAATGTTGTAAAGGTCCAGCCGTGTTGTCACAGATGGCAAGATCTTCTTTTAAATGGATGAATAATACTCTGTTTCACACAGCACATCACATTTTCTTCATTCATGGATACAGATTTGTTTCGTATCTTAGTTATTGTAAATAGTGAGTGCAGGTGTGCATATATCTTTTCAAGTTAGTGGGTTTTTGGGTTTTGTTTTTGTTTTTGGATAAATACCCAAAAGTGGAATTGCTTAACCATATGGTAGTTCTAGTTGTAATTTTTTTCTTGTACTGTTTTTCATAGTGGCTGCCCTAAGTTACAGACCCACCAACAGTGCACAGGGTTTCCTTTTCTCTACATCTTTGTCAATACTTATTATTTCTTGTCTTTTTCTAATAGCCATTCTGACAGGTATGAAGTAATGTCTCATTGTAATAAGATTTTTTCTTTATTTTTGGCTTTTAGTAGTTTGACTGTGATGTTACCTAGGTATGGATACTTCTTTTACGTAAGCCCTAATGGTAACCACATAAAAAAATTTAGAGCTGTGAGACATGTAACAAAAAATTGGAAGCCAAGGAAAAAGTCATAGAATACCACCAAACTAAATGACAGACAGGAACACAAAGGAAAACAAACAGTGGAGACACAGAGCTACCAGGAAACAAAATGGCTATAGGAAATCCTCACATATAACCAGTCACCCTACATGTAAATGGACTGGACTCACCAATAAAAAGACACAGAGTAGTGTTTGGATCAAAAAACAAAGCCAAAGAATATGGTGGGTGCCTTCAGGAGACACATCTCAGCCTCAAGGACAAACACAGATTCAAAGTGAAAGGGTGGAAAATGATACTCCAAGCAAATGGTATCCAGAGAAGAATGGGATAGAGGTAATATGCAGAATTTGACCGATATTATTATTGTATCAGACAAACACATTTCAAGATAAAAAGTAATGAGAGAGAGATGGACATTTTATAATAATAATGGGAGTAGTGGAAAATGTAACATTTACCAGCAGTAAAATATATAAAGCAACTACTAACAGAATTAAAAGGGGAAACTGACAAAAGCACAATTACAGTAGGGGACATAAATACCCCACTAATGGCTATGGCTAGATCATCCAAACAAAATCAGCAGGGCCTTAAATAACTCATTAGACCAAATAGGTATAATTGGCATTTACAGACCTTTCATCCACAGAATACTAGATTATATATTCTTCTCTAGTATACATGGAACCTGTGCAAGGCTAGACCGTACGTAGGGACAGAAAACTAGCCTCAACAAATTTAAGAAGGTTGAAATCATACTACAAATATTCTTTGACCACAGTACTCTGAAATTGGAAATCATCTACAAAAAGAAAGCTGGAAAAATAGGCTATTAAACAATGACTCAGTCAAAGAAGAAATTACAAGACATGAAAGGATACATATAGAGACAGATGAGAATGGCAGCATGATATATGAGAACTTTTGGGATATAGCAAAAGCAGTAATAAGATGGAAGTTCATATCATTATAGACCTATCTCAATAAACAAAAATTACATATAATCTAATGTTTCACCTTAAAGAACTAGGAAAAGAAGAACAAAGGAAGTCCAAAGTCAGTAGAAGGAAGGAAATAATAAACACTTGAGCAGAATTAAAATAGAAAACAAAAAATGTAATAGAAAAATTAATGTAACAAAACTGGTTCTTTGAGAAGATTATTAATAGACATGATTTTCTTTGTACTTTGCTTGGAGTCATCTGTGAGCTGCTTGGATCTGTAAATTTATACATTCCACCAAGTTTGGGGATTTTACGGCTGTTCAAATACTTTCTCTTCTTTTTTTTTCCTCTCCTTCTGTGACTCTAAAATACATACCCAAGTGTCCAACAACTATTTTTCAATAATTTTTTTCTCTAGTTTCTGATATCTTTTGATCTTCAGTACTTTCTCAATGCTGATGTCAAGCCCATGCAGTAGTTTTTTAAAATTTAGTTTTGGAATTTTCACTTGGCTCTTTTTTATATTTTTATTTTTCTGCTGAAATTTGCAGTTTGTTCATCTATTACAGCAACTGTATTTTTCATCTTCAACGTACTGACAATAGCTGCTTTTAGATCTTTGCTAATTCTGATATGAGTTAGCTTGTGGTTGGGCTCTACTGATTGTCTTTACTCTTGAGTATGAATGACATTTTCTTGTTTCTTCATGAGTTTAGAAATTTTGTTTATATCCTGCACACTATGAATAACACATTATAGCGACTCTGGGATTTGGTGTAGTATTATTCTGGAGAGTGTTGATTTTTTGGCTGTTATTTGTATTAATAAAGAATTAACTTGGCTGGACCGAAGCCTAGATTGTGTCTCCCTACAGAGGATGGCAGATGAACAGAGATTAATATCTTTGTTTAGTTGTTTTAGCCTTACCTGGACTGCTTACAGTCTGTTTCACTCTTGGCATAGATCAATGAATGGATAGAGGTAATATGCAGAATTTGCAACTCTCTTTTTGGTGTTTTATCTTCCAGCATATGTATTTATGCCTTCTTTCCAGCTGCTGTGGTAGCTCCAGACGAATTTCTCAGTGAGACTGCATGTTATGCTCCAAGTTTCAGCTGCTCTGTGCAGCTCCGACTGTGGACCCTCTCTCCAGCAAAAGCTGTGAAAAACACAAAACCCACCTAGTTCTGTTCCCTTCCTAAATGTTGTCTCCTCTCCAGATTCTGCCTACTTTTAGTTGCTCAAGTGCCAGGTAGTTGTTTTTATATATTTTTCCAGAATTTATACTTATTTGTGGAAACATTGGTCTGATAAGAGGTATTCTGCTACTACTTGTGGCAGAATCTATATTTTTTAAAATTATTTGTTTTAAAAGGTAAAAATATCTCATGAATTTATATTGCTGCTTCCAATTCAAATCAGAACTACAAGGTTTTTATTATAGCTGTGTCTTCTTCTGTACCAAGAATTGTAGTTTTCAAGAACATAAATCAGATGATACGATTAGGATATCACCTAATTATTTTTTCTACACACACAGTAGTCTCAAAAAGCTACTTGTGCTATCACAGTGACCAAAGTGATTGCTGAAAACTGTTAAACATTTTTTTACTTGTGCTTTCTATAAAATTCCATTCCCCAGTTTTTAAAATAATGTATTAACAACTTCATATGCAGTTAGCCATTAAATTTTATAGTTTCTTCCTTCCATTTCTCATTTGACCTTTATCAATAAGTAATATTGATTGCATCAGTTTTTAGGTTGAAAATTCACTTTGGCTATCCTAAGCTTGTTCTCTGGATTCTTTTGGAAGGTTCATCGGAGCAGTATTTCCTGATTTCTGTCATTTTGATAAATTCATTTATGCGTTGTGTATGTTAAAAATCAATTTTACTGGATATAAAACACTTTATAGTTTCTTAAATATCTTAATTTTGTGACTCCATTTTCTTCTGCCATAAAGTGTTGCCTTTGAAAAATTTGATATTTGTAGGTGCAACATGTGCTCTTTCAGGGAGTAGTTTCAACTTTTAAAAAATGTTTTAAGAGTGTCGCAGGTTCAATTCCCAGTCAGGGTACATGCCTGGGTTGCAGGCCATGACCCCCAGCAACCGCACATTGATGTTTCTCTCTCTCTCTCTCTCTCTCTCTCTTTCTCCCTCCCTTCCCTCTCTAAAAATAAATAAACAAATACAATCTTTTAAAAAAATGTTTTAAGGAGGATTTCTTCAATTACAGTTTCTACTATTTGTTTCTTTCACCAGTGCTCTTTAAAGACTTCTGTTACCTGAATGTTAGGTATTTGTTGCTTTCTCTCATTCTTTTAATCTTCAAAATTTCTTTTGATTTTAAAAATATTCCTCCTTTTTCACTTAGTTCTCTTAAAAGTATTATCTGTTTGTATTTTCTTTTGGGTTCATTGAGGCTTAATTTTCATTATTGAACCTTTCTTTCCAATTTCTGATGCCTTCCTACTTTCTATTATCTCTGAGTTTTATGAAATCTGATTTATGTTGTTCTTTCATGTCTTCTGTCATTTTAGTAATGTCTTTTAGCTCATTTTGAAATAGTAAGTTAGTTTTCACTTATTTTGTGAAATGTGTATGTGTTTCTGGTATGTTTTTATTATCAGGATATTCCATATCTTTTTTTCTTATGATAACTTCATGGGATGATCAACATGATTTTCTGTTGCCTACTTTTTTGAGGTTAAGAATGGCTTTTCTTACAGAGCTCCCTCTGCTGTTGTTTTTGGGTACTCTTTGTAAGTGTGGTACTTGCTTTTTGAGATTCATAAGCTTTGCTCCTTTTCCCACTTTTATTTTGACATTCTGTTTCCTTTATCTTCATTGTACCTGTTGTGCTTAATTTTGCTTCCATATGCAGTAATTTATTTTTACTGTGACACCCTTAATGAAGGGTCAGTTTCAAAAGTTCATAGGGGCTACATTGCTCCAACTTCTTTAGACTTCACGATGGACCCTTTGCGGTTAGTCACTGTTGGAAAGGGCAGAAACTCCTCCAGTATAGTGTCTGTACTCAAATTTACTTACTGGTCAATTTGCATTTGCTGTTTTGGGAGTTTCTGTTGCCAGATCTGGCAGACACCCTCTTTTTGCTTCCTCTTATACCAGTGCAGGTCCTGTGTTTGGTGATCTGTTCCCACCTGCTATGTTGGGGAGATCCCTAGTTTATCCAGTTGCGTTGTAGATGTTGTGTCTAGGTTTGGAGTTTATGTTTTTACATGGAGATTTAGAGATGCTCAAAAATGCTGCTACTGCTCCACTGTCCCTGAATCTTTATAGTTTATCATTTCTTAATTGCTGTTTATATGGTGTTCTTTGTTTCAAGTTTGATCACCTTGCTCTAATTAGATTATATAACTTCCTCTAAATAGTGCTTGAATCTTAAATCAATTTGAGTGCTATTTATGTAGAAAACATTTTACAGTGTCCAGCATCATATTGGATATGTATGCAATATCTCACAGTCATCTGATTGGAAATTAGTATAACAGTAATTATAGTCCAACTTTTTCAGCCTTTTAATACTAACAGCTACTGTTACAGATTGAAGGTAAACTGATTATCAGCTGGCGTGGATGCCCATGAAGTTGATTTGTACATCATCTTTGGCATATATGCCATAGCCTGTCATCTTCTGGTCTAAACATTCCTGGAAGACATGTATCTGATCTACTGTTGGTCCAAAAAAGGCTACAAAATAATAAGCACCATAGAAACCTCTTTGAAACATAGCAAACATCCTGCAGAATAACAACTCAATTCTGTTGGTCACAGTTCAAAAAAACATTGTAAAAGAAATGTAAAGGAAATTGCTTGAGCGAAGCAATTAAAATGGTCAACATGATAAATTTTTCTTAAAACACTTAAACAAAAAAACAAAGATTGTCCAGTTAATATGAAGAAAAGGCCAATGGGTATGAATGGAATGTGATGGAATTTGATAAGATTGTGAAGAGAATTAAGGAGCACAAATTGTACTTTCAGTTAAAGGAAACATTAGTTTTTAATACATTGGGTAGTAGTTTTAGGGATCTTGTTAGCCTAACAATAGCCCAATTCCTTTGCTTCTGAATTTGGTTTTGTAAAATGGCCATGCCTGGTCTGGCTCAGGGAGTTGAGTGCTGTCCCATGAACCAGAAGGTTCAGTTCCCGATCAGGGCACATGCCTGGGTTCCTGGCTAGATGCCCAGTTGGGGGCATTTGAGAGGTAACCAATGATATTTCTCTTATCATTGATGTTTCTCTCCCACATTGATGTTTTTCTTCCTCTCTTTTTTTCCTCCCTTCCCCTCTCTCTAAAAATAAAAATTTAAAAAAAAAACTTAAAAAAAAAAAAACAATAACTAGTAAATTTGTTCCTAAAATACAGCAGAACTTTATTGACTTGGTAAAACTTTTCAAGATATTTATAGTGTTAACAGGTTGGTATTTCTTTATTTTTACCTTACTTGACTTCCTTGATGAAAGGAATCATACTTTATTTTTAATTTATGAGGATAATTTACTTTTTGTAATATGTTTCATTTAAAATTATTTCTAACTTTTACCTTTTTAAAAATCTTTAACAGGCCTCAACAAATAATGAAAGCTCTAATCATAGTTTTGGAAGCTTGGGATCTTTAAGTGACAAAGAATCAGAGGTAAGTAACTTCATTTTAAATATGGTGCTGTTAAAATAAAAGCTGGAATCATCCTTTTAAAAAATTAAATAGGTTTTTTCCATCATCTCTTGTGCTAAATGTTAATGCTTTTTAAAGTTTTTTTTTTTGTAGGAGCATTTTACTCTGCCTGTGAAGCACAGCATTCAGACTGAAGACTGTATTTGATAGAAAGAAAATATAGTTTTTTTAGTTATGTAGCCAAACTTGTGGTATAGGTATTCTTATTGGAAGACAGTAGCCATTCATAATTCTAGGAGAAGAAGATGGTTTTTGCAATACACTGTTTCACAGTTTTCTATTTCTTGTTAAATCCTTTTAGCTTGGCTCTGAGTAAGGGTTTGTTTACTTTCTGAGATACAGATACAAGGTTTTTTTCTCTTTGTGAAATCTCTTGTGGAATTTCATGCTGTTGATTTTCACATTTCTTACTTAAACATATCTGAAAAAATCTCCCTTCCCACCCACTTACTGACCCCAATAAGAAAATACATTGAATTTTGTAAGTAGTCATTTGGATCCATGGTAGAGTTCACATTGAGCATAATATACTTGGTGACATCTTTTTAAAATGTGTAGACAGGAATGTCTGAGTTTTAGCATTTACTAATTGATGCTGCAACTTTACTTTTTTTGGCTGTAGCTTGTAATATTATCTGTTCTCAAATTATAGAGTTCTTTCTTCGGTGTATATGTGCGTATGTGTCTGTGTATGTATGTTTTCCCTGTCAGTGTTAAATTATTTCTACTTGATCCATTTTAGTCTTTTTTTTTTTTAATTTGGGTTAGTGTAGGTGTATAACTTTGATAATACCAGAATGTCATTAGCACTCAGTAACTCTTAGCCATTCAGTTCTGGTGTTCAGTGGAAAGGGAATATCAAAGGTGGCATCTTTGTAAAGCCTGTGTCATGGAAAGCATCTAGGAATCTCCGGGTAGACAGCTCTGTGCAGTTCTGTGCAGGCACCCTGACACTCGGAAGGAGTGTGGCATAGGGCTCTCACTCATCAGGCTTTCCCTTCCACAGAGACAACTGGCAGGCAGCTGAAAGGACTGTGCAAGTGACGGGACTTTATCTGCAGTAGGTTCCCTTGAGGTAAGCGTTAGTAGCCCCTAAAGTACCAGACTGTCACAGTTTAGTTTTTTTAAATTAACACAGTTATACTGAGACTTTAAAAATTATAGGTTTAGATCTAGACAAAGTACAGTTTTTCAAAAACTATATCAAGAATGTTTTCATTTTATATTTCTTGGACTTTGAAATATTTCTTGATATTTCCAGATTTGGGTCTATTTAGTAAATTCACGTGCCTCCTCTTTCACAGGCTTTTATGTTATAAAGAGCAAAAAAATAATTTTATATATTTCCTCTTTCTGTTCACCAAATCTGGTGTTTCTGGTTTTTTTAAATAGTAAAACATAGGAAAAAGTTAGATCACCTGTAACATATATTTCTATGTTTTTTATAGATGCAGTATTTGATTCCTTTAAAAGAATCACTCAGTAAGAAAATAGCACTTCCCTTTAAAGAATTACAAGAATCATTTTTTGGTTAAGTTTTTAATAAAAAAAATTTTTTTAATGCCATAGTGGCACTTGCAGTGAAATACAATTTGTTTCACCATTGGATGTACTTAGCTTTATTTGCATAGAAATCTTGCTATAGGGGCAGCAATGGAAAATCTTAATATTTTGAGTTTTGCTGTTCTGTATCTGGAAGTTTTAGAAATTAATGGTTTAAGTTAAGTGGCACAATATTTTAAAAATAACTACAGATTATACATTTTCCTTAAGATTTGAAGAAGCATATTTTTTTTTGTCTTTCCATTATAAGAAGCCACATGTCTGGAAAATGAGTCCCAGGTTTTATTTCTTCTATACTGCACACCTTAATTATTGAGTTCCTTTGTGGTGAAATTTCATACAGATCAAGAGGCATATATTCATAGCCCATTAAGTTGTTGGAAGTAAAGAGTAAATTGCAGAGGTACTCCTTTTTCCCTGTACACCAAGTAGTAGAGTTCATGTAGCATTTCATTGTCTTCTGATGTCATTTTATTCTTTTGGTAATCCATTTCCTAATCATTACTTTAAAAAAATAATAGTTTTTGCTTTTATGAACACATAGTACTAAAAGCTTCATTTATTTATTTAATTTTAAAAAGCAGTTCCCTACCAGCCATTTTCCCCACACCCCTCTGTTTGTTTGTTTTTTTTTTAGCTTTTCTTCCTGGTATTTATTTCCACATTTTATAATATAAATAATGTGTGTAACTTGCTATTTTGTTTTATCAGTTAGCATTGTCTGTTGAGTCCCTCTAAGAACTTACGAAGATTTTAGGTTTCCCTACTCTGTACCCTCCTACCTAGTACTCTTCAGATACCCAGAACCCTACTGTATTCTGTTTATTCTTTTACTATTAAAGCTGGAAAACATATATTTATTGTTAGGCTAATTGAATCTACTTTAACTGAAATTTTTCATTTCAGTTAATATATGAATTGCTTCATAAATGGATTTTCCTTTATTTCTAAATGTAGATATAGGTTCTAAATGTAAGTTCTAAATGTAAGTTTCTCCTTTTGTTAATGAAATTGCCTATAGTAGGTAGGAAGGTGTTGATTTGTTTTGCTTTATTTTATATCTGTCTAGGTCTATTCAACAGACTCTGAAAATTTACTGTTTTCATTAAGCATTTATTACTTATCTACTATCTTCTAACCTCTGCCCAAGCACAGAGAATGTAAATATGAATAGGATATTATTTCTGCCTTCACTAGAGATCAGTATTAAGTAGGACAGACTACTTTATAAACAGTGTGGGCTGTTGAAATAAGTGTAAACAAGGACAAGGTGCTATGAGATCAAAGAGCAAGAAACCCCTAATTCCATCTGCCTGCAAGGGAGAGGAGGGAGAAGAGAAGTCTTCCTTCAGAGAAGCAATGACAGTTGTTACGAAAGGGTATGGATTCATTCTGAGAACAAGGGCAAAGTATGAGAAGGCAGGCAGAGGGACTAGGATATGTTTTTGCTTTTGCTTTTGCTTTTGCTTTTGCATGGAAGCATGGGTGATTCTGCTGCGGAGGTGATTCAGCTGGTTTGCATCTTGTGGTATAGGGACGACATGCATGAAGGGTGAAAGATAGGCAGTGGTCAGGGTTTGAAAGAAAGCCTTTTTATTTCATAGAAAGGGATTTGGGCTTTTACCTGGGTGATGGGGAGTTGTTCAAGTGTAGGGGCTAAGGGAAGAAAAAATAGGGATAAAGAAGTCCTCCCCAGGTGGCAGTGTAGAGGATCAGACTGATGGGAAGGTAAACCTAAGTTGGGAAGATCATTTGCTTTAGGAATACCATGCCTTTACAAAACTCCAGACCTTCAAGGTTTAGATTTAGGAGGAAAAACTTCAAATAAGAGGGGTTCTGATTTAGTGTTCTCAAGTTTGCCTTTCAGATATCCTTCTGCTTCAGATTCTCTAACTTTGATGCTATCACCACCCAGGCCCATGTGTCTCAGATTTTAATGTACAAGTGAATTACCAAGGATTTTTTTGTATGTGGGTCTGGGGTGGGGCATTGCATTTCTCTAACAAGCTCTCAAATTCTGCTAGATTTTAAAAGTAGAATCAGTAGGGTTTGATGACTGAATGAGAGTAAAGAAGGAAAGGGAAGAGCCTAGGATTATGTAGAGGTACATAACTTTAGGTGATAGCTTGGGAAAGAAAGAGGTCAGACTGTAGATAAAGATTTAGGAGTTTCTACATAGGTGTGAGGTGATTGGGTTGTCTCAGGGCTCCTGGGGACCCAGAGACTCTTTCAGGGGGTCCATAAGGTTAAAACAGTTTTATAACAGTGCTAAAACATTACTTACCTTTTAAAAAAGTAATGCTAAGACATATTTGGCTTTTTCCTACTTTTATTTTCTCCTGAGTTTACAATGAAACTTTACAGAGGCTGAATGACATGTGATATCATCACTGATAATGTATGGGTTCTCTACCTGTGTGTTCTGATGTTTAAAAGTTTTTTAGTTTTAAAAGCTAAAATAGTAGCCCTGGCTGGCGTAGCTCAGTGGATTGAGCGCGGGCTGGGAACCAAAGTGTCGCAGGTTCAATTCCCAGTCAGGGTACACGCCTGGGTTGCAGGCCATGACCCCCAGCAACCACACATTGATGTTTCTCTCTCTCTCTCTTTCTCCCTCTCTAAAAATAAATAAATAAAATCTTTTTTTAAAAAAGCTAAAATAGTAAATATTGATGGTTATAAACCACATGAATGAAAGCTTTTTTGGGGGGGTGTTCCTCAACAGATTTTAAGAGTTTGTAGAAGACTCCTGAGACCCAAAAGTTTAAAAACTGCTTTTATAGATGAACTTGTGATAGTTTGTGTAACTCTAGGAAATATTATCAGGCAAGATGGGTGTCCTGGGGAAAAGAGGTAGATAGATAGTAGGAAGAAAAAGGAGAAAGTGAAGAAGAATTGAGTGTCTTGAAGTCATATAAGGTAATGACAGTAAAAAGCTACTAAGAATTTGTTGCTTAGTTTTAGTATATTAATGGTAGCAAGATGCCAGGTTATAGTTGGTTAAGGAAGCATTGGAAAGTGAGGAAATAGTGGCAGCAGATATTGACAGCTGTTGGCAGAATCTTGACTGTGGTGAAAAGGAGACAGTATCAAGAGTCTTAACAGGCTTGACATACCATGTGCTAAGGAAGGGGGTTTATAGCAGGGTTATGATGGGACGAGGAAAGTGCTGAAGAGACTGGAGAAAATAGAACCAGAACTTGACATGGTTTCCTTAAGGTGGTGTGATTGGTGAGACCCAGACTCTGATAGGCAGGGTGAGTTGTAGGCAGAAATGACTACAGACGGCCTTTCTCCTGATGGATGGATTTCCAAACCTAATAACCTTTTTCTTACCTCATGGTGAAAATAGAGGTTATCAGCTGAAGCAAAGAATTAAAATGGGTTTTGGGTGTGAGGGGAATGATACCAATTTTATGAGAGGGACAGGGAAGAAAGTGTGAGGGAGAGGGGTCACTCATCCTTTTTAAAAATGTTTTAGAATGCCTTTAGGAGTTACAAACTTGATCTGTGTGATTTATGTGCTAGGTAAAAGTCCAGATTATTTTGTGAGGATAAGAGAAGGAGCCCATGTTTCTTAGTTATGTTTTCCAAGTTTTAGAACCTGCCTTGATCTGCAGTTCTTGCAGGAATCTTCCATGTCAAAACACAAAGATCTTTACTTTCTCTAAATTTTGCACAATTACTATTCTCACTCAACCTTACCTGAAGGTACTAAGATAAACTGTGTATCTTATATAGCTCATTTGGAATGTGTAATGAATATTAGTACCATAACCATTCCTCCTCCCTGCCTCTCTTTTGGGATGTTGTAGAATATAGTTCTGTGCTTTATTTTATTTCTTACTGAGGTGGGATATTTGTGACTGAATGTAAATATCATTGAATTATATCATCTTTAATAATGTTGGAGAAGCACATTTAAGTCTACATATGCATGTACGCTTGCATTCAGTGTACTACACAATAATGTTTGTAAAGCAGACACACATGCCAGATTCTGTTTTTCCCTCAATTTAATCTTTATCTTCTATAATACTTATATATAACTTTAATCAGAATCGAAGACTTTAACATACATTCTGTCTCTATTGTCCCTTCCTCCTGGGTGAGTATCAGTTCTTTAACTCCTTGTGACCCTCTCCTTTGCACCGTGGCATTGAATTACTATTTATTTTTTATCCAGGTACATTTGGGGATTTTTGAGTTATTTAGGATTAAGGGTATTTTAAGTAATAGATATGTAGGAACTGAGACAGTTGTTCCATCTAGGCATTTAAACTTAGATCCACTTTCAGAAGTGTAATAATTGTAAGGAAAGAATATAATGTAGATGTGATACCTTGATTATCTTAATTTACCTCTAATAGTGATTAATGAAGGCCATTTTATGAAAGAAGATCTGATTAGCTTTATCATTTGAATTAAGTTTTAGAAGTAGTCTTGTAACTTAAGTTTTCCCCCTCATTTGAGTTATAGTATTGAAGACAATTTGAAGCATTAATACTTTTGTTCTTTTTAAAAAAGACTTTTCAAAGGGCCACAGTTTGTGTGATTCATTTGCATATTTTAGAGGAAGTAGAAATAAAGAAAACTAGGGAATTGGACCTAAAACTAACTTGGACCTGGCTTCAGGAGGGCATTATTTCTATTTCTGGAACTGGTGATATTGTTTTTAGAAGTAAATTCTCCTTTTTTGAAGATGTTTTTAAAAAGTAACACATGACCGTGTATTTATTGATTAAATGGGTTCTCTTCTTAGTAAATTGGCTAGATTAGGAGAGGGGTTAGAATATTTTGTTCTTAACCTTGTTTTTATATACACATCTATCTCTACTTTTTCCTTTTTTCTTTTTTAATAGTGTTTAGCTTGAATGTTTTCTCGGTGAACACTTAGGTACTCAGGATTGATTGGAAGTTATGATTCTGTTTGAAAATAGAAGTAACACTGGCCTTAAGTTTTAGGTTTTAGATTTTTTAAAATTTATTAAACTGTTACTTGTCTATATATGTATTTGTTATAATTTGGACAAATCTTTTCTTTAATGTCTTAGTCTGAGTACCCAGTAAGAAAGAAGAAAACTTGGAAAATGAATTTAATGATATATAGTTTAAGTATCACTGAAAGTTATTATTTTTATGCCTCTTTTCCCTGAATGAATTACCTTTTACCTTATTCTACTTAAATCTGTTCAGTTTCTCAAGATTGTTAGACATTTAGTTGTTTTTAAGAAATATTCTTTGTATTCTACCACCTACATTATTTTCTAAAATGTTTTAGCCTGATAAATGATCTTTGTGGTATTATATTGGATGAGTTCCACTATTTTCTCCTTTACTTATCTTCCTGCTGGTACTATTTTCTCACTTCTTACTATGTTAGGTGGGCCAAACCATAAATCTTACTCAGTATTATTATGTCATTTGTTTTATTAAGACATTGTATATAACACTGTTACCATATATAAAATGTACAGTATCATTGTTGTCTTGAAGGAGAGTACTCTGTGTGCATGCAAAATTGTATATTTTGTAACATTAATAAATACCTTGTTTCTTTTGGGGAGTAAATTTGTTTCTTTCTCTTATTAAAACTAATAATCATTTTTATAAATGACAGGATTTAAAAGTTCCCATGAAAATCCTGAAATTACATTTAAAATCTTCATTTTATTTAAAAAAACTAATTCTACCGCTATACATTAAAGGACATACTGTTATATGTGAACTGTATTCAGCTATAAATTAGAGTGTCTTACCCTAAAGTATGTTATATGATGGGGGTCACGCAAAGGAAGTGAGTCTATCTTGGTGAATATACGTGTCCTTAGTCTCCCAGAAGGAAAAGTGAACTGGAAACCAAATGTGGGTCTAATATTGGTTCTGTGGCTCTGTTTTTATAAAGGTGGAGGACTGTTTGTCAGACTTACCTGAGAAGCCTTTCAAAGTATAAGTACCCAGACTATAAGTCATAGAGTCTTAAAATGATAATATAGTAAACCATTTATCAAATAGACATATAGTTGATTTAGTGTAACTGGTTGGTTGTTTTTAGAGCAAGAAAGTTCTGAGCCAATTGATGGAAACAAGATTAAAAGAGAAAAATGCCAGGTCATTTTAAGAAGGAAGACATACTTTAAAGTGGAACTTGGTATAGTCCTCAACCATACACAGTGGTCAGTAAATATTTGTTAACATCACTTTAGTTGTTAACATGGTAGTTTTTTTGTCGACTATGAATGATTCTCATGTTTTCATCAAAACAAGGTTTCTAACACTTGAACGTAAGTGTCATTTGGGGTCAGATAATCCTTGTGGTGGCGTGGGTGTGGGATTGCCCTGAGCAATGTAGGGTGTTCAGCAGTATCACTAACACATTAGGTATCTGTAGCCTGTGGTTGTGGCAACCAAAAATGTCTCTAGATATTGCCAAATATCCTCTGGGGGTCTGGGCATATCTCCTCTGGGAGAACCATTAATGAGGAGGAGAATAAAGTTTTAACACCTTACCTATGGAGCTGGATTATAACTATAGAAGCTTAACATCTCTCAGTTTGGAAACAGTAGCCCAGAAGGATTAATTACTTTGCCCAAAGATAATAAGTCGACAGTCAAAATGATAATTCCAAAGTGTCTCTTATTTCAGAGTGATACTCAACTGATGTGTACAT
Source organism: Phyllostomus discolor (assembly GCF_004126475.2). Classification (NCBI taxonomy): domain Eukaryota; kingdom Metazoa; phylum Chordata; class Mammalia; order Chiroptera; family Phyllostomidae; genus Phyllostomus; species Phyllostomus discolor. The sequence continues at coordinate 51,894,709 of NC_040906.2, forward strand.
TCTCTCTGCATAACTAAAATAGTGTATAACTTACAAGTAAGATAAATGACCCTAGTTAGTCCTTTGAAAAAATGTATTCTTTTTGGAAATACTCAGATTTAAGGTGATTTATAGTGATCATCAAATTTGACAATGCAAGATATTCCTGGACTAACAGCGGCACTTCACAAACGTTTTATCTGATAAATACTGATTTTAGACTGAATTTTAAGGTCATTCGGTATAAGTTGACATTACCGAGAAATTTGGTTTCAGTATTTTATACTATAGTAGAATTTTTTAAATAGTAGATGTATTTTTATGTCAGTAGAACATAGTGATTATTTTACTATTTTTTGTTTTTGTTTTTTGATGAGGCAGTGTTTTTTTTTTTAAGATGTTACTTATTTATTTTTAGAGAGAGGGAAAGAGAAGGAGAAAAGAGAGGAGAGAAACAACAATGTGGAGAGATGCCTCTCGAATGCCCCCAACTGGGGACCTGGCCTGCAACCCAGGCATGTGGGTTCTCCCCAATCAGGGAATAGTAATAACTTATTCCACTGAGCCACACCAGCCAGGGCTATTTTACTTTTTTTTTTTAAAGACTTTATTTTTATTTATTTTTAGGGAGGGAAGGGAGAGAGATAGAGAGATAGATAGATAGATAGATAGAGAGAGAGAGAGAGAGAGAGAGAGAGAGAGAGAGAAACATCAATGTGCGGTTGCTGGGGGTTATGGCCTGCAACCCAGGAATGTACCCTGGCTGGGAATCAAACCTGGGACACTTTGGTTCCCAGCCCATGCTCAATCCACTGAGCTACACCAGCCAGGGCCTACTTTTTTTTTTTTTTTTTTTTTTAAGGTTAATTCAGTTTTTCTAAAAAAATAACTGAGTAACCATGACAACTGGTTGGACTTCTTATATCCTAATGAGTTTTCAGCTATATGTCACAATTTTGGTCTTTAATTCAGAATGGAAGATTATATATAAAGAATAACATTAATTTTAGAGATTCTCTAAAATAGAATATGCAGGAAATACATGACACTATTCTAAATGTAGATGGCTATTGCTAATCATGATGATACATCAGCATCACTTTTGGAGGTTTTTAAAAATAAGAATTCCTTTGGTCTCTTTCCAGAAATGGTTGAATTTGGAATGGGGACTTGAGCATGAACTTGAAATAAAAGTTTTATAAGTGATTTTGATGTATAGTTAGTGTTGAGAGTCAGTGCTAGTAGATAAATGATAGAACAATTTCTGTTAAAAAATAAAGAAATCATTTTTTTCTGATAATAAATGTAGTATTGCCACAGAGAAAACACATCAGGTAAACAGAGCTGAAATTGGTAGGTAGTGTTAGTATTAGTGAGATTGATGTTACCTTTTTTTGTTTTGGTTTTTAATTTTTTAGAGAAAGCGGAAGGGAGATAGAAAGGGAGAGAAGCATCATCAATTGGCTGCCTCTCACACACCCCCAGCATGTGCCCTGACCAAAGTCAAACCAGTGACCTTTCATTTGGCAGGCTGGCACTCAGCCCACTTAGCCACACCAACTGTGGCTGATAGTGTCTTTGAAAGTACAATTTGACAATGTCTTAAAAACTTTAAACGTGCATATTCTATGACACATCATTTACATTTAAGAGGGTCTGTCCTGGCCCTGACTGGCCTAGCTCAGTGGATTGAGCACGGGCTGGGAACCAAAGTGTCCCAGGTTTGATTCCCAGCCAGGGTACATTCCTGGGTTGCAGGCCATAACCCCCAGCAACCGCACATTGATGTTTCTCTCTCTCTCTCTCTCTCTCTCTCTCTCTCTCTCTCTCTATCTCTCTCCCTCCCTTCCCTCCCTAAAAATAAATAAATAAAATCTTAAAAAAAGAAAAAAAGAGGGTCTGTCCTGAAGAAATAATTGTGTAAGGACTTATAGTCACGATCAAGGAAATGCCTGTAGGGATGTATTATACAGGAGCGTGTCACTCCACCATGAGTGTCACAAGGGGCGAAAGCTTAGGAAATCACTCTTCTAAATTTTACTATTATAAGTACTCTCAAAATGCCAACATTTCCAGAATAAGTTATCTTGAAATTTTGGGGTTTTTTTTTTCCTTCATAGCAGTTGTTTTGCATGGCTGTTTTGCTCTGATTGTATGATTTGAAAACAACTTACAAGATTATATGACTAGAGGAGAAAGTCCAATTTTATTTTAATTTTATGACTTACACTATTTGACAAATAAAAAGGAAAAGCCAGAGAAGGGAAAATGCCAAGATATAGTTATGCTATGTAATGATAAGAAAATGGCAAACAACATGCATTCTACCAATATTGAAGACTTGATACATATGCTTCTTTTAAATACATGTGAATGCAAATTAAAATGGGTCCATGTGACAGGAGCTTTAAGAAGTCAGACTGAGGGATGGAAAGTTAAAAAACTACCTAAAATGGAGAGTAAGATTGCTTTAGTATTATATTTCCTTTACGTACTGGTTTGGTTGTGGATGCTGGTATATTTGTGAAGGGAGTAAAGATCTTTAAGGCTTTAAAATATGAACTGGCACGCATTAAGTTATCTATAAGACAGCACATGTTTTAGTTGGGTGGCTACCCAGTTTTGTTTTGATAGCTCTCTACCATCTTAGATATTACATATTATTAAATAGTAAAGGGAATACAGCAGAAAATAGGCCACACGGAAAATTACTGATACATTAGTTGTATTTATATTGAATAGCAGGGAAATGCTCTTGTTTAGTTATAAGATCCCAAAATGTTGCTATATTGCTAGTTTCAATATAGCAGTGATCTTCTTATAGGTGTCAAAGATTCAAGCAAACATTTCCAGGTAATAGTTCTCGATAATTTTAAAGTTTTGTCTCTTAGGCAAAGACAGAGTCTATGAATTTCAGGTCATGCCAGCTCAAAATCTTCCTTGACTTAGGGTGTACATATTTCATAATAGTTTATCTAAATTTAAATTGGATACAAAACAGCAAGGAAATTTTTACAACAGATTTTCAGTGTTCTTATAACGCATTATTCTGACCTAATTTTTATAGCAGTAGGTTGGACAAAACTATATCTTGTATACATGATATTCTTGACTAGAACATCTATTTAACATTGACTTTTTTTAACAGGGCTTTTTTTTTTTTTAATTCCTCACCTGAAGACATGCTTATTGATTTTAGAGAGGGCAAGAGAGGGAGAGAGATGGAGAGAAACACCAATCCGGTGCTTCTTGTACCCACCCCAACTGGGGTCCAGATCCACAACCTAGGCATGCACCCTGACTGGGAGTCGAACCTGTGGCCCTTTTGGTTTACCAAATGACGCTTCAGCCAACTCAGCCACATTGACCAGGGCCTCTTTAATAATTTTTGAGGCACAACCTGCTTACCCCTAAGGTACCCCTGGAGTGTAGTTTAAAAATCAAAGGTAGTATTCTGAACTCTTCTTCAGTGATGAGCCATTTAAGAGATTAAATATTTGGTAAGATTCTGCATATCCTAAATTCCCAAGGTTCTAAAGCCCCCAGATAAGTTCATTCGCAGATGAGTGACTCAGGAGAATTGGCAACAGTAGGCTTCATTGAGAGTTTTTGTTTTGTTTAATATAGGTGTTCTCCGATTATTGAAATTCAAAACCAAAAGACTGTTTAATCTATATTTGCATGAGGGTTAATGATGTGATACTTAGGACCTTAGTTTATAGGTTCTGTGGCTTGTAGTCTAGAACAGAGTTGCATGAGACAATTTAAAGAGGAAATATGCTTATTTTGCAAGCCCGAGTTGTGAGTTATTAGGGTAGAAGCTCCTGATCATTTAATAGGTGACGCATGACTGAGGTTTTGAAAAACATAAAAGTACATGGATATTTATAGTAACAGAAGGATAGCAATTTAAATCAGGGAATTTGAGTGCTCACTGACATTTATAGAGTACACACTTTGTTCCAGATGCCATTCTAGGTATGTTTGTGGTATGTTTCTCCTTTCGTACCCACAGTCCTCCTCTGCCTGTGTGATCACATTTACAATTGAGGAGAAAATCAAGTCTTGGGTTAAATGACATACTGAGAGTTATAGTAAATAAGGGACCCACAGATTTCTTAGTCTGTTTCTTCAGAAGCCCATGGTACTTGCTCCTTAGGAAGTTGTGGTCCATTGGCCTGACAGAACAATCCTAAAATAATTTATGAGGTGAGGGTGAAATTAAGGGTTGACATCAGATAGTCATACTAAGACATAGGTGAAGAGGATTAGGGTTTGGGAGAAGGGACAGAAAATGCTGTTTGTAAGGGAGATAATTACTTTATAAGCTAATTTAGGAATATCTAGGTTTCCCTTTTATTTTGTTCAACTTTTTAGTTTTTTATTACTTATTTCCAACTTCTTACCCCCATCAGTAATACAGTCTTAATTTCAGTCCTGTCATCCTTTTTTCCTCCTCTTTCTCAAAATCTTTTCTGGTTTAAAGGAGGTAAACTTAGTTGCGTTTTTATCTTTACTGAAGTCATTATGCATTTGGGTTTTTTCTCCCTCATTTTTGTTTTTAGGCAAAGTGATATTTCCCCCAAAGGAGACTGTCCCACGTCTCTGTTCCAGAAAATTTTATCTTGGGGGAAATTTTGCCTTGGAGAAAAAAGTTTTTACCAAAAAATCTATGTCTTTTATTATTTACTTTAAAATTAAGTTGATAATAGTATTATATTAGTTTCAGGGGTACTATATAGTGATTAGACATTTATCAGACTTACTAAGTACTCTCTCCAAGTCTAGTGACCATCTGTCACTATACATAGTTATTACAATACTGTTGACTCCATTCCTTATGCTGTACATTGCATTCCCATGACTTAAAATACAAGGAATGCTTCACAGATTTGCATGACGTCCTTGTACAGGAGCTGTGTCATGCTCATCTTTGATGTATCGTTCGTACTTTAGTCTGTGTGCTGCCCAAGTGAGCACTGTGTTTGTCTTTAAAAAAAAAAAGAACTTAAATATCTTAAATTACATATTTAGTGAAATATTTAATGAATGTTATCCCAAATAAGTTTGAGAATTTGTACATATATTTTATCCTTCATCCCACTCCCCTTTTGGAGATAGCCAGTAAATATAGCATTTTAATGGTTCTTAGAAGCATGGCAGTAAAGAAATCAAATTTTGTTCACCCTGGTGAAACCAGCCTATTAACCCTTTAAAATGTAGTCCCTCAATCTGTCACTGATTCAGTTTTCTTTGTAATATGCTTTAGAAAACAATGTGTAGCCATTAAGAACATTATATATTTTCTTTAGTTTTTTTGATAGGAAATGTTTCAAATATAACTTACAGAATTGTATTTTGTAGGGGTTGTTTTGTTTATTCAGAAGTAGTCAAGATTTAAGTTAGAGTTCAAGTGGGATCCTGCCATGCTTAAAAATTAGTATAAAACTGTTCTGAAAAATCATTATCTTCTTGACCTTGAATTACATTTTTTATATAGACTAAGTTGGGAAGGATATGAATAAATTATTATTTGGCAATCCTTTTGCTCTAATATAGGTTTTTTTAGAGTTCTTTATAAAAATGTTAACTTGGAATTTTTAATTTGGTGCTGTTTTTATTATGAGGAAAATAGAACATTGGGCATTGTTGAAATTTGAATGTTTTAATTTTGACAGTGAAACTAAACCAATTAACTATTGACCTTAAATTGCTGGTACATCAGTCTGCATCCTGAGTAGTTACTGTGGATTTCTTTAAGTTCCCTGGTTTGTGATGCGAAACATATATAGGTAAATTGCTGTCATAATGAATTTTTACTTAGAAACTTAGTATAATTTTGAAGTATTTTTGCATAGCTGATTCATTCAGTCCTTGACATGTAGGGCATATAGCCTGTTAGAGAAAAAAAATGGATTTAGGCCTTGGAAATGTAAAGAATTGGATTTGAATCCTGGTTACTTTGAGTAAGTTATTTAATATTCATGCATTTATCAAGTAATAATTATGTGCTGTGCACATGGGTGGGAGCGGTGATGTGGGGAGAAGGTATAACTCTTATCTTTAAAGAATTCAGAGACTAGTAACATTGGTGCCAATCTCTGAATCTGTTACTTTGTTGGCAAAATGGAGATGAGACGACTTAAAACCTCCAAAATAATATTTAGAGGAACCATAGGTGCTCAATATGAGTTAGATTATGTATTGTCATTCATACTACTTAATCTAAACTACTCATAGATATCAAAATACGGGTTAAGTCCCTTCCTTGTTTGGGAGCCACTTTGCCCTTAGAGATTTATTTAAGTTGTCTTGATGTTTCAAATACTCTTCATTCTGGCACTGGACATACATGCCAAACTTCTAGAATCTGAGGGTCCCGTGCCGTTGCCTTGTGCTCTGGGGTTTAATTCTATCTAAGCACAACAGTCTATCAGCCTCCGCAAAAATTCCTCATTATTTTAGCCTGGTGCAGATACTTGCTATCAGCTAAAAGAACAAATCTGGAATTTGAAAACAAGCCATCATGTAGGTCAGGGGTCTGCTGACTTTTTTCTGTAAAGGGCCAGTTATTTTAGGCCTTGTGGACCATATATATGGCCTCTGTTGGAACTGTTTAGCTCAGATATTATAATGTGAAAGCAACTGTAGGAAGTACATAAATGAATGAGTGTGGCTGTGTTCCAACAAAACTTTACTTATGGAAAGTGAAATTTAAATTTCTTATAACTTTCATATCATAAAATATTGTTTTGACTTTTAAATTTCTTAATCATTTAAGAATATAAAAGTAATGCTTAGATTATGGATTCTACAAAACAGGTATCCAGAGAGAATTGGCCAGTGGACTATAGTTTGCTGACCCTTGTTCTGAGGGGTGATCTATGAGTTTACTGCAAACTGTTAATTGGATAATAATTGTTAGGCATATTCAGGTAAATGGTCCTGCTGATAGTCAGGATTGTGTATATAAGGGTTTGTGTTCTGCTTCATTTTTCCTTATCTAAGTTACTTTTATAGACTATGTGTGAATAGTAGAAAACAAGTAGGAAAAACATAAGGTTTTGTTATTATTTAGCTCTATTCAGTTAAGAATTTAAAGGGCATCTTTTAAAGGCTAATTACTCTCATATTTTTCATTTACCTCAAGTCAAGTTTTGTAAATGTAAATTTCAAGTAATGTGTACAAGGTCTTTTATGCTTCAAATTTTAAAAGTTTACAGAGTAGGAAATTTGGGGTTTTAAATAAATTGTATGTAAGTGCACATTTACATTCTGTGGGCGCTATTGAGTCGAACGATGCAGGGTTGGGGCAGAAGTAGGTTTTCAGTTGCGAAACAGTTTTATTGTATTATTTATTAATTATTGCATTGTTTTCCATATGAGCAACTGTAAACCTACTTTCCCCCATCATGTATTCTAATTTGAAAATAAAAATGGTTTTTATACTGACTGTAATAATTTTGTATAATGAAACTGTGGTTTAAAAATGCTGTTAACTTTGCTTTCTGTAGACACCAGAGAAGAAACAATCGGAGTCATCCAGAGGAAGAAAGAGAAAAGCAGAAAACCAGAATGAAAGTAGTCAGGGTAAGTGAAGCAGAATCTTCCTTCAGACCAAACAGGCATTTATAATTATTATGTTTTTTAACCAGTTAATAGTTTAAATATAAAATAAGTTTTAATGATTTTTAAAGCTATTATATAATTCCTACATTTAATAATAGTTTAGGAATGTACTTTGAATAAGAAATAATAATATGAAATTGGAATCTTTTTGTACCACAGTGTGTGGTTACTGTTTAGGTTTTTTGACATTTCCCTTATTTTTTAGATTAGAATTAATAAGATAAGTGTCATGTCTAACCTTGGCAAGCATTACTTTATAACTTTCATTTTTCTCTTTTTTATGTGAATCAGGATATTGATTAAGAACTTTAGATCTCACTTGAAAACCCAAACTTACTCATCCCTTTTATTTACCAAGGAAAAAACTAAATAATTGAGAAACTTTTATTAAGGTATCATCTTTTTCTTTTCATATCTGTCCTTTATGATTTTTTTTAATATCTACCTTTTGTAATGTGAACTGAGACAATTATTTTCCTTAGACTTAAAAATTTCTTAACAATGGACAACAAAATACTAATGTCATTTAATTTGGCCATTCAAAATTAAATATAATAAAGTGGCCTCTTACAACATACATAATGATTTTATACATATATAACATGATTTGGGACCATGAACCTGTGACTTACTGGTATTTTTACATGTGACACTGGCATCAAGGAATGTATTTGTAGCATTTGTCTTTGCATAAAGAAGGAATGAAGTCATTCTAGCACCTTCTCTGGTTGTGTGATATATTGTATCTCACTTTGTCCTGAGCTACTTTTTGGTTTTAGTGTAGTTCCTCCAAATTTCGTTTTTGTTTTTAAAGATTTTATTTTATTATATTTTTTAGAGGGGGAAAGAGAGGGAAAGAAACATAATGTGTGGCTGCATCTCATGCACCCCCTACTGGGGACCTGGCCTGCAACCCAGGTGTGTATCCTGACTGGGAACGGAACCAGTGACCCTTTGGTTCCCAGGCCAGTGTTCAATCCACTGAGCCAGACCAGCCAGGGTGAAGTTTTGGTTAATGGACTTGGAGCTTTATTTACTATAAAGATACATTAATTATGTCTGTTTCAACTTTAGATTTAAAAAACACAATTTAAAGCAGGTCTAAAATAGGGTGGGGCTTCTGAGTTGGTTAATCCAACCAATGTCCTTAAGAGCCCCCATGTGATTCTTTGTGGTCTGCCATATGCAGAATTGTCTGATTTTCTATGGTGTTAGACTGGTCATTAGTTTTTATTGGATTTACTGATACATCCAGTGCTTTTGCTGATCCTTTTTTTTTTTATCCTCACCCAAGGATATGTTTATTCATTTAGAGAGAGACATTGATCAGTTGCCTTCTATACACTACCTGCCTTGGTATTTTGAACTACAACCTTTTTGGTGTATGGGACAATGATCTAACCAGCTGAGCCACCTGGCCAGGGCTCATATTTGCTTTAAGAAAAGGGCTGGGTTAAAGGACCTCTGGGACGGTGTCAAGCATGCAAATAGTTGCAGCATAGAGGTACCACAAGAATAGAGCAAAGAATTAAGAAAAGGACTGGTTTTTTGTGGATTTTTTTTTTCTGTTTCTTTGAAGTAACCTTCAAACCTCTCCTGTCATCCAGAGTTGGGTCATGTGTCCATTCCAAAACCACTTATGTCCAACAAAAATATTGTTGCCCTTAAAAAAAATCAGGCCCATCTTGCCCTGGCTGGTTGGATTAGTTGGTTGGAGCTTCGTCCCATACACCAAAAGGTTGCAGGTTCAATCCCTGGTCAGGGCACATACCTGGGTTGTAGTTTAGATTCTCCAGTTGGGGTATGTATAGGAGGCAATTAATTGATGTTTCTCTCACACTGATGTTTTTGTCTGTCTCTCTGTCTCTCTCTTTCCTTGTCCCCTCTTCTCTAAAATGAATAAACATGTCCTCAGATGAGGATTTTTTAAAAATCAGGTGCATATCTGAAATTGAAAATGGGTAAAAGTTCTCCTTAAATACAGGCATCATGGAAAAGGGATGGTAACTGAACATAATTAGATTTCTTCTCAGAAGGGGAATAGGAATTGAGGCTGGATGGGAGTCAGCTTTCCCTAAAGTTACATGTACTGTGTAGGGAAGGGAATGTTAACAAAATTTGGGTTCAGTTGGACAAACAGGTTCTGGGTAGGTAACCCCAAAGTCTGTGTTTATTAAATAGCACTTCTTCAGAATCTGCAGGAAAGTTGTTACAGGCAGAAGGAAAATTCCTTTGGCATAAAATTTTTTGTCTTTCTGACCTTTAAATAAACCTGTACAAAATTATTGTTCAGACTTTCTAGGTAGCATTTATAGTCCTCAGTTCTTAACTAAGTTTTAAAAGAAATTCCCCTACCTTGTTCCAAGTAATGAATTTAAGGTTGTTGAGCTTTTAGTGTCTGCCATGACAAAGTAACCGCTTGAGCCAAAGCTGACCTGAGGTTGTTGAGCTTTTAAATGTATTGTTTGTTCACCGCAGTAATGCCTGGCACATAGTTTCTACTCAAGATACAGTTCTTGAATAATATAGATGAATAAATGTAAGTCAGTATTGAATTGATAAATCCATGTTTTTATTATGCAAAACTTTTGATTTCATGGTATCATAATTTTTTCTTTTGTAACTTGAAAAAATCTTGTATTCTATATAGTTCCTATGAAAGGTGGATTAACCCCATCCAAAAAAGCATCTCGAAACACCATATTTCTTTTCGACTTCCTAATTCAATTTTTATAAAACTGAGTCCATTTTAGAGCAAAACTTTTAACTAAAGAGCTGTGATCACTTTATCAATATATAGCATATAAGTAAAATATTTAAAATCTATTTTTGTTTTGTTTTTTTAAAGATTTTATTTATTTATTTTCAGAGTGGGAAGGGAGGGAGATAGAGAGAAACATCAATGTGCGGTTGCTGGGGGTTATGGCCTGCAACCCAGGCATGTACCCTGGCTGGGAATTGAACCTGCGACACTTTGGTTCGCAGCCGGCGCTCAATCCACTGAGCTACTCCAGCCAGGGCTAAAATCTAGTTTTTTAAAAAACAGCCTGTAAATTTGGAATTTTCAATTCTCTTTTTAGAGAATGAAAACATTTTTAAAAAGAGCATTCATATTAAAGCATGTTATTGTTAGTTATGGTTTGTGTTAACAAAAGCTTTTTTATTATTTACAGGTATGAATCATTTTGTCTTAGATTTTTTTTAACTCATTGATTTGCTTTAATGAAATTAGAAGACATTATGCAATATTAATGACTGATTTTAAATCTATAAAACTTTTTACTTTTATATTTTAGGAAAAAGTATTGGGGGACGTGGCCACAAAATTAGCGACTATTTTGAAGTAAGTTCATTAAGGAACATCTTTAGTTCTTAATGCATTTCTGCTATGGGCTGAGATAATTTCTTTGAAGCACAAGGTCAACTTTTGATTTATCTATTTGATTAGAGCATAGGTTCGGTCTATGTAATGTCCTGTCTTCCTAGGAACATTAAAATTTACTTCTACATTGGTATAGTACATAATAATTTTCAAAGTACTTTATCACATATTTGTTTATAACAACTTGGGTGATAAGCAAAATAGGTATTTACAGATGAGGAAACTGAGGACCACAAATATAAAGTAGCCTACAGAAAGACAAATTCTAAATGGAAAAGCAAAGAGTAGAACTTAAAGTCTAACAGCTACTTGTTCAGGATTGTTTCTCCTGTTGATACAGGCTATACTACACTACAGCAACATTTGAGCCCTGTGGATAGAGATTAAATAATGTCAATCTAAGAGTTCCTGAAAATAATAAACAGTGGTAAATGTAGATTGTAACCCAATTCTGGAATGTTTCCTTGCTTCTACACAGAAATGCTCTAGCTGCCAGTTTCACATTATAAAACATAAACATTATTTATTAAAACAACAAGCATCATCTACTCAGTTGAAATATATATATATATATATATATATATTTTTTTTTAATTTGCTTGAGAATAAGAAGAGAATTTGCTGATTGGAGGAAGGGATACATTTTAAAAAACATTGTTTTTCTCCTCTCCATTGTTTTTTTGGGGCGTTTGCAGAATCTAAGGTAAAATTGTTGGTGATGACAAGATACCTAATACTCTTTAGTGGACGTTATTCCTTCAATGTTAGTATCATTAAGAATCTTTGCCAAAGGTAGGATCAATTCAAATAAAATCTCAAGACTCTTGAATGCCAGTATGTGCTGGGCGTTACGCTGGGCACTAGAGATTTTTTTTTTAAAAGATAGAAAAGAAAAAATTCCACAAAGCCCCTATGTTACAGGAAGTTGTTTAATGATCACACTAGAAGTCCCCGTCCCTGCTGCTCATGCCTAATACCCTGCGAGGAAGCCAGTAACAGCAAATTTTCTCTTCCCATTCTTGATACAGAAACATGAGAAATGAGAGAGGTAGCTATGGAACAGATTGAGTGGCTTCCCTCCCTATGTAGCTAAATCATGTACTGTAATACATGTCATGCATGTAAGAAAGGATTGATTTTTACTAGATTGTATACTGTTAAGGAGAAGGAACTCAAGCCTGTAGACTTGTATATAGTGCTACAAACATTTAGATATATGACAGGTCTTGAGAATGCTGCTTCTGTTTTAAGATGGTTGATTATGTTTACTAACATCTACATGTAAATGTGTTAAGTTTTGGGGGATTAGGGTTTCTACTGGCTGAACAAACATTTATAATGTTAGTGTCATTGTGTCAGTTCTATCACTGTAATTCTTAAAGTTATTGTTGAGTTTCAGATTTTAGTTTCATGCTCAAATTTGAAGGAAATATAAGATGTTTATTGTTTGTGGGGGGGAAATATTTGTCTTTTAGTCTGCCGTAATAACAAGTTATATGTAGTTAGAAGTTGAAGAAATAAGGGCCTGTAGGAAATACGGTCTTGTCGTGTTCTCATGATCCATCAGTATTATCTCTCTAGAGTCTTTTGGGACTTAGCTGTGACCAACATTACTTTTGCTTTTGCTTGACCTATTTAAAGGACTACTGGATTTAATTTAAAATAAGATATATTTAAATTAATTCTTAATGCTGTGTCTAAAATAACATTTATCTAAACCTGTTTTTAGTAGTGATGTTTCCTTTTTCCCTCAGTACCAAGGTGGGAATGGCTCAAGTCCAGTGAGAGGCATACCTCCTGCAATCCGATCTCCTCAGAACTCACACTCACATTCCACTCCTTCCTCATCTGTAAGTTTTTGCGTGCCTAGTCGTTTGTCTAGGGCATTCTGTAGACCATATAACTTTTATAATTTGTTGTCTTTATGGAGAACTTCTGTATATATTGTTTATCTTTTCAAGAATCATGCTGTGTGGTTGAGTCCTTTTCAGTGATCTAATGTTATTAGAACTTTATTACTAAAAGTGAGATTCCTCAATTAAAGTTTTCCTGAACTGATTATATCCAAGAAGTAACGTTTCTGTAAAAGAATGATGTTGAGCCTGTGGGGACTAATGCGGAGACTCATAGAGATCCGTGTTCAGTTACTTAGTTCTAGATTTTAACTTTCTTATGAATTAAATTTCTCAACCATTAAAATGATAGCATAATTCCTTTCTGGATATCCTTAAGAAAAAGATAGGTAGCCATCAGCCTTGGATTATTTAGTTCAGTATTGGATGAGGATCTTGGACCTGAAAATTATCTTGTAACTTTTTTGGTTTGTTTCTAACATTTTGTAACCTACTTCTTTTATCTGCATTGTTTTACATATTGGATTTCATTTTTCTTTACTTTCATTGTGTGAAAGTTCATTGGCTAACCAGAAAAACAACATTGGCTTTTAGTAACTCGAAGACAAATTACAGATTTTTCAAAATCAGAGTATCTCTTATTTATTTAAGTACCCTGCTTGTACTTCCAGTGTACCCTATTGGTCCTTGTCTACAGACATATATTTCATTTTTTCTTAATCATTTTGTACCTTGGGACACATCAAAGTAAAGTATCATATTCAACCATAAGTGTAAGAGTTGTAGTGGTAACATTGGTACAGTGATGTAATCTCCTGTTTTCAATGAATGTGTTTTAAAACTAGTGACTAGATAAACCACAAAACTCATCAGTAAATTGATATTATATGACGTACGGGAATGCGTTATTGTCTCTAGTACTAAGAGTTCTGCATTCACATCTTTTCAGTTTTACTTAACATTTTTGTTTTAATATTAATGTATTGGCCTTGTTTTATTTAACTGATTGAAAGCATGCAGCTTTTTTTTTTTAAGATTTTATTTATTTTTAGAGAGGGAAGGGAAGGGGGGAGAGAGAGAGAGGAGAGAGGAGAGAGACACACACACATCAATGTGCGGTTGCTGGGGGTCATGGCCTGCAACCCAGGAATGTACCCTGGCTGGAAATCGAACCTGCAACACTTTGGTTCACAGCCCAAGCTCAATCCACTGAGCTACGCCAGCCAGGCATTCAACTTTTTTTTATGGCACTAGAACATGACCATGAGGGCAGGGGAAAAATGATCATCTTTCACTGGGCCTTAGGTGAAGGAGGTGCTCAATAAATGCAAACTGAATAAGTGGTTAACAGTTTTAAAGTCATTATGTTTTAATGACATTTATTATCTTGACAGAAACTTAAATAGTTGTTGCTCAACAGAAGCCTGTTTTTTTCTTGCTAATGTAAAAATTTTAATATGTTTTTTAAGGTTCGACCTAATAGCCCTTCTCCTACTACATTAGCTTTTGGGGACCACCCTGTTGTACAACCAAAGCAGTTATGTTTTAAAATTACTCAGGTAAATATTTATTGAAATGTATTGGTATGATTTCTAAGAAATGAGTAACCAGCTTTATACAGACAACTCATATGTCTTGTCTTTGTTTTGGACATAGTCATAAAGTAAAACTGTCTATCAAGGAAGCTTATTCCTAAACAAAAAAACAGTTTGTCAGAAGTAAAAAAAATGGAATACCCAATTTACTATCATCTTGTCCTTTATTACACATTGGTTAAATATGTAGATGTTTTAAGTAAATTAAATAAACAAAACAACCATAATAATGTCACTTCTGTTTGCTGATTCTTTTTGAACTTAACGTCCTAGTACATATAGTCAGTGTCTTCATGAAGCTCTTCTGTTTATTATAAGTGGACATCAAAGCCATTCATTTGGGGTATCTTATGTATATTCGTATATCCTACACACTTCACAAAAATATTTGAAAATTGAATTAACCCAATATCTTTTTTACTTCTTTAGTTTTATTAATTTTGAGTACTTTTTCATTTCAACTTTTTTTACATGTAAGTTTTTGAATGACACTGTCTCAGACCAGGCACTGGGAGAGTTGATCTTTTTTGCCTGGCTATCTCAGCTGCCTGATTTATTGCCATGAGACTTTTATTGCTAGGTGATGTCTAAGCTGTTGCATGTACATCAAAACTACTACTTCTTCCTTTTTTTTTTTTTTTTTTTTGATGCTCTTTAGGCTAGGATTATAAGAAGTACATTTACTTTCAGCAAGTGAATAACTCATAAAAGTTTTTGTCATGTTCAAAATCAAAGTTGATGGCCTAGAGCAGTGGTTAGATTGAATTTTAATGATGACTATATCAATAGTCTAAAATTTTGAATACTCTTTAAATGTTTCTTTGTAAGTTGGTAGCACTTACATTTCTGATTAAAATTTAAAACTGCACTGAGGCTTTTTGGGATAGCCTTTACATACACACAAAATCAAATATTTTCCTTTTTAGAATCAGTAAAATCAAATTTATGTTTACATGCAATGATATATATATATATATATATATATATATAAAGGAGATAATAAAATAGCTTTTCTTTCATTTAGACTGATCTCACAATGCTGAAAATAGCAGCATTAGAAAGTAATAAAAACCAGGACCTGGAAAAGAAGGAAGGTCGTATAGATGACTTGCTCAGGGTAAGTAGTAAGTCATGAAGGCTAAAAAAAAAAAAAAGACTATTCAGGAATAGTAAAACTGTTGAGAAAAGACTTGGCATTGTAAAAAATTTCTATAGCTGAAAAAACCCATAAGCCTTTTATGGTTGTATAAATACCTGATTGAAATTTTCAGCTTTAAAGTGGAAGTTATTTTGTTGGCTCTTTAAAATGTGAATTGAGAACAATTGGCGAAATGGAAGGATGTTAATAAAAATTATTTTTATTTGAATAACTATCATAAGACAGAGATAATCCATTTCATGTTAGTTTTAAAGTTAATTGATTTTGTTGCAAACCTGAACATCTGCTATTTTATAAGATGGAGTAACTACAGCAGTCCTGTGAGATTTTTAATGGAAACTTTATAAAAAGACCATCAAAAGGTGTACTTAGAATATGAGGAAAGTGTAAAGCAGTGGTTCTTGCTCTGTGCAGCTCATTAGAATCACTGGGTGAGGGAAGGCAGGGTGGGAGGCCCGGGATCAAAGTACTAATGCCAAAACGCTACCCCGGGGGGTTCTGATTAAATTGACATAGAGGTTTTGTATTGGTAGTTTTACCAATCATCGTCTCCAGATGATTCCAGTTTAAGTCAGCATTGAGAACCATTGGTATAGAGACTCAGTAAAACCAACATCCATGATTCTACCATGATGACCAGTACCTTTGAAACGTCCAGTGTGCCTTTCCTGATTCCATCACATTCACTGCCTCACATTCCTTTACCATTAACCACTATTCTAAGTTTTGTATTTACTATGCTTTTGCATAGTTTTATTACTTACATCTGTACAGTCTTAACATTATTTCAGTCTGTTTTTGAACTTTACATGAGCAGAATTACCCTGTATGTACTCTTTTACCCTGTTTGTTTTCACTCATCATTATATATACGATTGTCATGTAATTTGTTCATTTTACTGCTATATAGTGAGGCATTATATGAATATACCATAATTTATCTTTTCTTCTCTTGGTGGACATTTAGTTTCTACTTTTTGCTAATACGAACTGCTCAAAACACACTTGTATATGTCTTCTAGGAAAGTATGGATTTCTCTATGGTATGTGCATAGAAGTACTGGGCATGCACATCTACAACTTTGCTGTATAATGTCAGATTTTCCAAAAGTGGATCGATCCCACCAGTGGTGGGCAGAAATAATTTTGTCGTTCATTATCCTTGTCAAGTCTTGTTTTAATTGGATTTAACTTTTTTAAAAATGTTTGGCCAAATTGATGGATATAACAAAGTGTCTTTAATTATGCATTCCCTGTTTTTTGAACATCTTTTAAAATATTTATTAACCATATTTGTTTCTTCTGGGAAATAACTGATCATGTTTTTTGCTTATTTTCTTACTGGGTTGCTGTTTTTATTGATGTCATTTTTTTTTTCTTTCAATATGCAGGGTGGGGCAAAAGAAGGTTACAGTTCATATGGAAAATAACAATAATTAATACAAGAATAAACTTTTGTGTACTCACCACTGTAAACCTCCTTGTAAACCTCCTTTTGCCCCACCATCTATATTAATTTTCTCCAATTGTTTCCATTGTCTTTTCATTTCTTCATGCTATCTTTTGATGACTACAGGCATTCAAAATTTTTGTGATTAAATATATCTTATTTATAGTTTTATTTGTACCAAATTATTGGAAAAGGTCTACCAAAATAAGTTTTCCTTTAGATTATAAAGATGTTCTATATTTTCTTTTAAAAATTTTATAGTCTGGTTTTTCAATATAAATTGTTAATTTCACTGAAACTCGTTTTGGGGTATGGTGTGAAGAAGTAGGTTTCATTTTAATTTCTTTCTATATAGATAACCAGTTGTCCAGCCCAGTTAATTAAAAGTCCATTCTTTACCACCAGCTTTACCATATGAGTCTAGTTTCATAAACAAGTGGGCCTATATCTGTGTTCTTTGCTATATTCTATATTCTGTCTGTGTATTCCTATGCTGGTTTCAGTGTATCTTTTTCGTTGTCTCTGGCTATTAGTGACAGAACATAAAACACTAATACTTTAGATGAGATCGAGTGTTACTTTTTGAGAGAACAGAAGTGGGCAGCCTGGGTATGATGGCTTCACAGTGACATATATGGGATTTTGACTCCTTTTGTTTTTCTCTCTCATCCCTAGTGTATGGTTTCTATCTTGAGGGTCATATGAAGGTACAAAATATTTATTAGAGTCACAGTTATGATCTCTGTGTTCCTAAGCAGAAAACAGAAAGAAGCAGGGAATAACAAAAAAGGCAACAATTCTGTTTGCAGCTTTCTTGAATATTCCATTTCTTAGCTGTAAGGGAAGCTGGGAAGTGTGTTTCTAGCTAGGCACATACCAATCCAGAATAAAATACTGTTTTTTCATTATTAAGGAAGGAGAAAATACATTTGGACCATCATAATTCCTGTAGCTTTCTATTAAATCTTGACAAATATCTTCTTCTTTTTGGCTGTATTTGGCCCTTTGCCAGTCTAAGAGGAATGTTAAAATCCATTTTTTAAGTTACACATACACACAATTTGTTGGAGTTTTGTTTGAATTGCTCCTGATGGAATGATGAGGTGAAAAATTCCACCTATGTTTCTCAGAAAGTATCTTTATTTTACGCTTTTTCTTGAAAATCAGTTTTATTAGGTATATAATTTTAGGTTGGTAGCCATTATCCCATCATTTTTTATTTATTATACCACTGTCTTTTGGTTTCCACCATGATTGGCCTAGACCCATTGATCTCAAAGTATGATACCCCAGATCAGAAGCATTAGCATTACTGAGAAACTTACTAGAAATTAATGTTCAGACCCTACCTCAGTTCTACACATTCAGAAACTCTGGAGATGGGTCCCAGCAATCTGTGTCCCAACAAGCTCTTCAAGTTCTTGTCTTGTTGTTGCACTGAGTTTAGAGAGAGGCCTCTTCCCTGAGCAATTGGCTGCCTACAGAGTGAACAAAATTGGTATATGTTTGCCAAGAAAGATGTTGAGGGTGTCTATTGGATAGGCATCAACAGTGTCATCCACAAATTGAGTGCAGAGAAATTTTTTTTTAATTACAAAAGGTAGAAAAGAATCGTATTCACCTTTAAGTGTTAGACACTTTATATACCATAATTTGGTTATTTTTAACTAAGTTTAGGTAAATGATATTGTTCCTATTTTAAAAATAAGTCAACTGAACTAAGATTCAAATAACTTAGAGTGGATTTGAACCCATCGAGTGTGTATACACATTCCGTGTACTTTCCACTACGCAATTAAGCAGCATAATACCCCATGGGTAAGCAGATGATTTTTTTAAAAAAATTTAGTGTCATATTCATATCTAATCTTTTTCTTTATATAATTTATGCAGTACATTAAAACTCTTCCTGAGTGTCTCATGTATATAAATTTTAGATCTTTTCCATTTTCTACTTACGTTGTAGGCTAACTGTGATCTCAGACGGCAAATAGATGAACAACAAAAATTACTTGAAAAATACAAAGAACGATTAAATAAGTGCATATCAATGAGCAAGAAACTGCTTATTGAAAAGGTAAGTTGAAGTTCAATAAAATTTGCCTTGTTTTTGAATAGTCCCTTTTGCCTTGTACACTTTTAAAATTTAAAGAAATATAATTGAGTGATGAATTTTCCTCCTTTTTTCAGAGTACCCAAGAAAAACTGGCAAGCCGAGAGAAGAGTATGCAAGACAGATTACGCCTTGGACACTTCACAACAGTTAGACATGGTGCTTCATTTACTGAACAATGGACAGATGGTTTTGCATTTCAGAATCTTGTGAAGTTAGTCATTCTTACATTTTAAAACATTTAATTTTCCTTTGGGTTTTCATTACTTTCAACGATTCTAGATTTGGGATTATGTTCTACATCTATTCCTACTTTTTGAGATGATAGAATTTAGTACATTTGAAAGGAACATAAAGCAAAAAAAAAAACACATAATTTTAGCTTTAGCAGACTTTTTTGACTAGTTAGCATTTATCTGTATGGTATGGTGTATTATTCTAAATATGAATTTCCAAAAACAAATTGACCTTTTAGCTTTATAGATGATATTGGAGTAAAATTACTGAAAATTTAATTTTCATTGGAAGATTTATATTTATATCTATATAGATCTTGAGATTTTTCTACTTAGTTTTTTTTTTCCTTTTTTATTCTCTAATTTTAAGTGTTAATATTCATTACTTGCCTGGTCTCTATACCTACAAAAAAAGATAATACCCTTTTCCTTCTGCCTCAGGTACAATAACTCATAAATCAGTTGAACTGAACATGTAGCTTTAGTGTTCTTTAAAAAAAAAGTAATTGTTACTATATTTTCTTGAGTTCAGATGGCGAGAAGGTTGAGTTAACTGTGTATGTGCTAAGGAGCCAGGATATATGCTGCCTTTTGTTGTTGTCATTGTTGTTGCTGGAAAAGGTTTTTTTAAACGTGAAAAGCAAGAATAGTGTCAGCATGTTCATCAAATTTTCCATAGTCTAGTTAAATGGAACATGGAGACAAAGCGTTATTTCACAAAGCATTATTTATCAAATAAAAATTGCTTTTTCAAACACTAGTACCCATGACTCATCACAGAATGGCTTTCTCTGTATCTCAGTTGATTTATTCAGCTTTTGTTCAACACAGTTGTGCTAGGCTTTTAGGTATGCCATAATGAAAGTGTCTTGTGATACTGGGGAGTCAGGTTTTTGTTTGTTTGTTTGTTTGTTTAATCATTTTTTTCTATTAATGTTCTAATGGGAGTGTTAGGGTTTTAATTCTGTGGATAATGGGGAACTTCTAAAGGTTGTGCAGTGTATATGATCAGACTTGAGTTTTAGAAAATTTTGATGGTAATGTTGGAGTGATATTGGAAAGGGGATAAATAGGTGAGTTCAAATGGAAAAGTGTCCAAATGCAAGGTGATTAGGCTTGAACTAAAATGTTCACAGTAAAATGGAGAGTAGGATTTACATTAGAGATAGAAACCATAGTTTTTGAGTGTTTATGAGCAAGAGCCTCTGCTACTAAATTCAGACCCACAGTTGCCCTGGTAATGAATAGAAGAGAAGGTTATATAATATAACCTCAAAAGTAAACTAGAAATATAAATCTGAAATATAAACTCTACCTCATACTTAACTTTGTAAGTTCTTTTTTAATAACACATTTATTTCATTCAGTAAATACAGGGGTGGGCAAAAGGTTTCCAGTTGTGAGTATGTGAAACACAGACTTAAGGAAACTATTCTAATAAACATACCTGTGAGTCTTTTTCCACATGCACAACTGTAAACCCTCTTTTGCCAACATTATATTTTTTGAATACATAGTATACCAATCCCCGTGTTGGACACTAGTAATACAATAGGATATAAAACAAATGTAGTGTCTGTTCTCATGGAGTGATGTAGTCCAGCCATTCTGATCAGTATCTACAGGAATGATATTCATTAGAAGGAGGTGAGGAGCAACAACGTACCATGAGAATGTATATGGTTATGTACCTTTCCCTAGTCTAGGAGTGTGAGGGATACCTCATTCAGAAATGGATGTTTCAGAGGAGACCTGGACTGTGTGTACGAGTTGGTTCAATAGAGAGGTACCAAAAGGTACAAATTTATATCATAATGACTTTTGATTTTCAGGTTTTAACTGTGAAAAGTTAATGGAAAATTAATACAGTTTTATACATTTATTTTTATACAGGCAACAAGAATGGGTGAATCAGCAAAGGGAAGATATTGAAAGGCAAAGGAAACTTCTAGCCAAACGCAAACCTCCCACAGCTAATAATTCTCAGGCACCCTCTACCAATTCTGAACCAAAACAAAGGAAAAACAAAGCAGTCAATGGAGCAGAAAATGATCCCTTTGTTAGACCAAATTTACCACAACTGTAAGCCTCCATTTTTTACTCTCCTTCTTTTAAATTGTAGCCATGAATGTTATTAGTGGCTGTTTTTTTATAATTATACTAATACTTAAGTAGCAATAATAGTTATGGCCAGGAGGAAAGGCAGTATTGAAAATACACCTCTAAATTAATAATAATCCCCATATATCTGAATTTTACTTTTGTAAGTGGAAATTTATTAATGCTCTTTTAAAATGGAGACTTAGGTAGCTAAGAGGAGACTGGAATCTCCTCTTTCATGTCTGAGTGAGTCCATTATTAATGTTCCTTTTTCTAAGAATGTTAAGTAATACAGCAGCCATTTATTTTCTCAACCAAAGGAAGCAATACCTTAGTAGATTGTGGGTATTGTTTTTCCCCTTTCTGCTTTTCTTTGTTTTCTGAATTTTTTGCTTCAATGATAAATATTCTTTATCATTCAAGGGAAAAAGTTTTTCTTTTAATAGTTACATGTTTATTGTAGAAAATTTGGAAAGTATGGAAGAACACAATAAAACAAATACAGATCATGATTCGATCCCACAAACAACACCATTTTAAAAACTTGGATGTGCACCCTGGCCAGTGCCCAGTTGGTTGGAGTGTTGTCTGGTAAACTGAAAAGTGGTAGGTGGGACTCCTGGTCAGGGCACATGCCTAGGTTGCAGGTTTGGTGTCCATTTGGGGCATGCAGGAGAGGCAGCCAGTTAATGTTTTTCTCTCTCTCACATCAGTGTTTCTCTCCTTTCTCCCTCCCTCCCTTCCCCTTTCTCTAAAGTCAATAAGCATGTCCTCGGGTGAAGATAAAAATTCTTTTTTGATGTGCAGTAGTTCCCCTTACCTGTGGTTTCACCTTCCATGGTTTTAGTCGCCCACAATCAGTCTAAAAATATTAAGTGAAAAATTCCAGAAATAAACAATTTGTAAGTTTTAAATTTCGGGCCATTCTGAGTAGTGTGATGAAATCTCACAGTGTCCCACTCTGTCCCACCTGGGACCATGCATTGTCCCTTTGTCCAATGTGTGCACCTTCTATATGCTGCATGCTTACTATTCACTTACTGGCTGTCTTAGTTATCAGATCAATTGTTGTAGAACAGTGTTGTGTTCAAGTAACCCTTAATTTACTAAGTAATGGCCCCAAGCCATAAGAGTAGTGATGTTGGCAATTCAGTACCCCAGAAAGAAGCCATGAAGCGCTTTCTTTAAGTGAAAAGGTGAGTATAGTACAATAAGAAATTTTGAGAGCAAGAGAGCACATTCATGTAATTTTTATTACAGTATACTGTTATAATTGTTTTATTAATATCTATAAATTAAACTTTACCATAGGTATGTATATAGAGAAAAACAGAGTATATATGGGGTTCCTCTCTATCTGTGGTTTGGGACATCTGTTGGGGGTGTTGAAATGTAGCCCCCATGGATGAAGGGGGTATACTATACAGATGTATCCAGACTTATTTTTCTATTCTATAAGAACTTAACATTAGTTCATGTGAGTAGGTAACGCATGTACCCTCCATTTGCTATTTTACGTGGGTGTTGTCTTTTTCTCCTCTTGAAAGATAGTGTTTTATCTGTGCTTTTAATCCCATTTTCTATTTCAGGGACCTCTTCTAGTAACACCTTCTTTATCTTAAATGTTCAGCCTTTTGCTTTTTCTCTCTTAGAAAGCAAAACACAAAACTCTCCCTCAATTATAAATCCCTCTCATCTTCATATTCTATCATCTTCATACGACATCTTCTACCTCATCTTCCATTTCCTCTTTTAACTGAAATTGTTTTTTTAAAGGTTGTTAACTATCTCCTTGATGCTAAATGGTGTAAACATTTGAGTTTTAACTTGGCAGCATTGAATATTGTTGATTCCTTATGTTTTCTTAAACAATATTGCCTTAGTTTTTGAAATGCCTTGTTCTCCTACTTTTCATTTTAACTCATTTGGCTATGTCTTCTTTATCTCTGCTATGGACATTATTTTCTCTTACCAATTTGTAAAATGTGGGTGATTTGTAATAATATGTTCTACTCCATTATATATCTTGAGTATTAGCTGCTCAGTCTCCTTGTACAACAGCTACTCTCATGTTTCACTTACCATGTGTATGTTGCTGACATCCAAACTTCTATCTCCAGCCCTTTTTTCTCTCTTGAGTATCAAATTTCTCAATCTTCAATGTCATGTCCTTGTTCTGTTCATATTGGTACTTAAATGTCTCATAGGAACCTCTAATGCAGTCTGTTCAAAACTGTATTTACTAAAAACACAACACAAAACAAAAACTGTATTGACTATTATCTTTCCCATTGCAGTCAGTCAGTCCCTCTCTCTACCTTTCTTTCTCCCTCAGTCCCTCTCCCCACACACGCACATGCACACACACACCCCTTGCCTCTTCCTGTGTTCTGTCAGTAATTGATACTACCACACTTTTGACTCCACATTCCAGAATTCGGGTTGCCACCCTTAACATTTAGATTAAGGTTCCACTTATTTTTCTTAATGCATTTTTATTATTTTCCATTGATAGGTTGGTGCCGATAATCTTATCTCTCAAACTCCATCTCAAAATCTACTTCTTCAAGCATTTCCTAATTGGGGGAGGAGGGCTGTGTAAACTGGAATTACAGTATTTACCTATCAGCTTTTTTTTTTTAATTTAGCAAATGACTTACTTTTTGTAAATATGTTGCTTAAAAAAAAAAGAGTCAACAGGTAGGGGAGCAGTTATATAGAAGAAAGTGTATGTTAGCTTTCACTTCAGCCCCAAAGACTCCCAATTCTTCTGTATCTCCAATGTACCCACTTACCTAAGCCTCCACTGATACCATTCTGACTCAAGTTACTGCCATCTCTTACTTGGGGTTTTTTACACACATTCCCTTTCCATGTTGGTCCTGTGCTCCAATTCATTTTCATGTCATAGACAAGTCATTGTTTTCCCCAAATAAAATTATGATCCATTTGTTCTCTTCCTTAGAATCCTAACATAGCTCTCTGTTACTTGAATGATATAACCCAAGTGTTAAGATAGCTTATTAAAGTACACTCGATCTGGCATCTTCTGACCTCTCTAGTCTCAATTACTGTCTCCTTATATATCTCATCATACAACTTATATTTCCTTCACTGGCCTTCAAGATAAACTTCACTCTTGTGAGGACCCTTTATACACCTTATTTCTCTCTTTATTCTCATTCCCCAACATCTGCCCTGTGTATCCTGTGTTAAACTCTTTCAGTTCTCTAAATGATCTATGGTTTTTGTGCCTTTGTACATCTTGTTCCTTGCCTTTCTTTTTTTAAAAAGATTTTTATTTATTTTTAGAGAGAGGAGAAGGGAGGGAGAAAGGGACAGAAACATCGATGTGTGAGAGATAACATCTGTCTGTTGCTTCTCATAGGCCCCCAACTGGGGACCTGGCCTGCCACGTAGGCAGATGCCCTGATGGGGAATCAACTGGCAGCTTGTTGCTTTGTGGGATGACACCCAACCATCTGAGCCACACAGATCAGGGCTTGTTCCTTGCCTGTCTTTACCTCATTTCCTAGTCATCCTTTAACACTTGGTTCAGATACCAGTTTTCAGCAGGAAGCCCTCTCCAATTTTATGTCTTCCTGGTTTCTGCCTCCTCCTCAAGTTAGGTGCCTGTAGCCTTTTGTGCATTCCTGTTTATATTGTAGCATTTATCTTACTATTTTATCTTTTACACATATTCTCAATATCTAGCACAGTTACTGGCATATGGAAAGTGGCTGGTAAATACTAAATTGCAGTACATAAGCATTTGATTTTCATTTTCTCTTACTCAACAGATCATATTTCTATTTCGTTACAGGTGTTTAGCTTTCTGCTTGCTTCCAAGATGCTAACAGCCATAACTGTAGTTTAATAATCATAGACTTGTGTCATTTCCATCCCATTTTATTGCATATGTTGACTTAGAACTAACCCTGAAGTTATGCTGCTATGTGTTCTTGGAGTGGCAAGTGAAGCGATAACTGTATAGCAATTTGATTACATCCTTATGCACATACAGATTTAAATAGGAGAAAAAGCCACAAAAGCACTTTGATTCATATATATTATAGTTTGATTTTTTAGCAGCCATATTCTGCAACTATCTTCTAAAAACTCCTTTTGAATCATTGTTCAGTGGAAAGTAGGCTTTACCTTGTGTGCAGAGTAACTAGTATAATTAGAGTAGAGATAATGAATCTTTAATTATTTTTCTATATAGAAATTGAAGTTACTTCCATCTAGTGGTTAGAACTTTAAGCCCTGTATTCCGACAAATGTGGAGTCCAGCCTTGACTCTTTTCCGTTTAATTTTGGTAAGCTGTTTTACTGTTAGAGCCTTTGTTTCCTCACTTACGAAAGTACATATATCAGTTTTGAAGTATAATATGTGGTAATGCATGTATTATATTTGCATAGTTCCTGGCTCCTGTTTTTCTGTCCTCACCTGAAGATGTGCTTATTGATTTTACAGAGAAGGGAAGGGAGGGAAAGAAACATTGATTGGTTGCCTCTCATACACACCCTGATCAGGAACTGAATTGGCAACCAAGGCATGTGCCCTGACTGGGGATTGAACCTGCAGCCTTTTGGTTTACAAAACTATGCTCCAACCAACCGAGCCATACCAGCCAGAGCTGGTTCCTGGCTCTTAACTAATTTTTAACTACCAGTAAGATTCAGACAAGTTTTTAAGGTTTCTAATTTTAGCCACAAATACTTTTATTCAGAGTAAATAGTTTACACAGATAAATAGTATCTATAGGTAATATCTAAGTGATTTTTGCATTAATTGTATATTAATACATTTTAATCAAGATTTTGACTTCATGTTAAATATATTTTAAGTTGTTTTGATTCTGTCTATATGTTCAAAAAAAATAAAGTGGTTATTTCATAACTACAAAAGGTTCAAATCACTGGGAACATATAATAATTCTCGACTTGTATACACATAATAACATGGCCTTAAGGTAAATTAAAATTGACAATTCTTTAAGGAGATGGAGACCCACAAATCATAATGGGAGATTTCAACACATAGATTTCTTAGTGATAAAACAGGCAGATAAAAAGAACACAGTATCAAATAAAGAGGGCCTAGAAAAATTCAGTGTTGATAAACTTAAACTAATGAATACATTCTCTTAACATCTACAGAATATATATTGTTTTTAAGTGTTGACTTTTATAAAAACCAAATGTGTTAGGTCACAAAGCAAGTCTTAACAAATTTGAAGGAATCGAAAGAGTTTGTATAAGATAGACTGGACCTAACATGTTTTGTCCTTAAATGCTTGGTAGGCTTTGGGATGAAACTTAAAGGATTAGAATCATATAGAACATGTTTTGTGACCACAGTGGAACTTAAGTAGAAGTCAGTAACAAAAAGGATTGTGGAAAAGTCTAAATGGAAATGAGAAAATATTTTTAGATAAAAGAGTGAAAGTGCTAAATAGCAAAATCTGTGAGATAAATATGAAACAGTATCTAGAAGTGGTACTTATAGCCTTGTATACATATAGAGGAAAAGAAGAAAAAGTGAAACTTTATAAACTAAACATCTGTTTCAGTAACTTAGGAGATGAGTAGCAGAATTAGCCAGGAAAGGAAGAGGGGAAAGATGGAAACAGTAATTCATTATACAGTAAGCAAACATACAATAGAGAGAATCAGTCAATCCCAAGAGGAATGTTTTTAAAATAAAAAACTAATGAAATTGAAAAAAGAAAGCAAGGAGACAAACATTATCAGGAATGAAAAAAGGAATATAACTACAGAGACTATAGATATTTTTTCTTTTAAATATGTTTTATTGATTATGCTATTACAGTTGTCCCATTTTCCCCCCTTTATTCCCCTCTTCCCTGCGCATCCCCTCCCACCCACATTCCCCCCCTTTAGTTCATGTCCATGGGTATATATATAACTTATTTGGCTTCTCCATTTCCTATACTATTCTTAACCTCCCCTGTATATCTTCTACCTATCATTTATGTTACTTATTCTCTGTACCTTTTCCCTCTCTCTCCCCCTCCCACTTCCCTGCTGATAACCTTCCATGTGATCTCCATTTCTGTGATTCTGTTCCTATTCTAGTTGTTTGCTTTGTTTTTGTTCTTGTTTTTGTTCTTGTTTTTGTTTTAGGTTCAGTTGTTAATAACTGTGAGTTATTGTCATTTTACTGTTCATACTTTTTATCTTCTTTTTCTTAGATAAGTCCCTTTAACATTTCATATAATAAGGGGTTGATAAGTCCCTTTAACATTTCATATAATAAGGGGTTGGTGATTATTAACTTGACCTTATCTGGGAAGCACTTTATCTGCCCTTCCATTCTAAATAATAGCTTTGCTGGATAGAGTAGTCTTGGATGTAAGTCCTTTCTTTCATGACTTCAAATACTACTTTCCAGCCCCTTCTTGCCTGAAAGATTTCTTTTGAGAAATCAGCTGACAGTCTTATGGGAACTCCTTTATAGGTAACTGTCTCCTTTTCTCTTGCTGCTTCTAAGATTCTCTCTATATTGTGAATCTTGGGTAATGTAATTATGATGTGTCTTAGTGTGTTCCTCCTTGGGTCCAACTTCTTTGGGACTTTCTGAGCTTCCTGGACTTCCTGGAAGTCTATTCTTTTGCCATATTGGGGAAGATCTCCTTTGTTACTTGTTCAAATAAGTTTTCAATTTCTTGCTCTTCCTCTTCTCTTTCTGGCACCCCTATGATTCAGATGTTGGAATGTTTAAGGTTGTTCTGGAGGTTCCTAAGTCTCACCTTGTTTTTTTTTAATTCTTGTTTCTTCATTCTGTTCTCATTGAATGTTTCTTTCTTCCTTCTGGTCCACGCCGTTGATTTGAATCCTGGTTTCACTGTTGGTTCCCTGTACATTTTCCTTTATTTCACTTAGCATAGCCTTCATTTTTTCATCTGATTTGCAACCATGTTCAATCAATTCTGTGAGCATCCTGATTACCAGTGTTTTGAACTGTGCATATGATAGGTTGGCTATCTCTGTCACTTAGTTGTATTTTTTCTGGAGCTTTGATCTGTTCTTTCATTCTGGCCATTTTTTTCGTCTGGGTACATCTGTTATGTGGTAAGGGGCAGAGCCTTAGGTGTTGACCAGGGCGGGGCAACCCACGTGGCTGCTGTGTGACACCATCTGTGGGGAAGGGGTCCAAGAGGGAACAGTGGCGCTTGTTCTGCTCTCTGCCAGCTTTCAGTCACTTCCCCCACTTCCCACAAGCAAATTGGACTTTTGTGCTGATTCCTGGGTGGCTGGGTTTGTGTATGTCCTAAAATCCTGTGGGTCTCTCCAACAAACTCTCCTGTGAGGCTGGGAGTTTCTCTTGCTGCCTCAACCTCCACAGGTGTTTTCAGTCAGAGGCTTTGAGGCTTTATTTCCCCCACTGGAGCTCTGGGTTGTATGTCTGTCTCACTCCCCAGTTGTTCCTCTGGTTTATCTGCACACGAATGTGGGACCACCAGTCCATCAGCGAGTCCTCTCAGCCCCAGGTGCCTGTCTCAGCCCCTCCTACTGGTCTGGATGAATGTTCTTTTTTAACCCCTTGGTTGTCGGGCTTCTATACAGTTGGTTTTGGTTGTTTTTTTGTTTTTAAATTTGTTGTCCTTCTTTTGGTTGTGTGAGGAGGCACAGTATGTCTACCTGTGCCTCCATCTTAGCTAGAAGTAGAGTCTATAGGTATTTAAAAGAAAACAAAATACAGAGGTTGGCAAAAGTAGGTTAACAGTTCATATGGAAAATAATATAATAATAAATAATATAAGAATAAACTGTATTTTGTGTACTCAAAACTATAAAACCCACTTTTGCCACATTGAATTATAAATTGTTTAAATTTGAAATTTTTGTGAAATGGATAAATTTCTAGAAAAATACAACGTAACAAAATTAGAAGAAATAAAATCCAAATAGTTATATTACTGTTAAAGAAATTAAATCTGTAATTGAAATCCTTGCTCATAGAAAACT
Organism: Phyllostomus discolor; assembly: GCF_004126475.2. NCBI lineage: Eukaryota > Metazoa > Chordata > Mammalia > Chiroptera > Phyllostomidae > Phyllostomus > Phyllostomus discolor. The sequence continues at coordinate 51,924,200 of NC_040906.2, forward strand.
CCAGGTACAGCCCTCACTGGGTTCAGTGGTTCAGTTGGTTGGAACATCATCCTGTACACCAAAAGTTGCAGGTTCAATTCCAGGTCAGGGCACATACATAGGTTACATCTTCAGACCCAGGTCAGGGTAGGTATGGGAGGCAACTGATCACTGTTTCTCTTTCTCTCTCGCTCTCTTTCTCTTCCTCCCCCTTTCCCTGTTTCCCCCTGCCCCACTCTTTTTCCCTCTCCTTCTTCTCCTTCCCCTCCCCCTCTAAAAATCAATAAACATATTCTTGGGGAAGGAATTAAGGGGAAAAAATGCTCTAGGTCCAGATGACTTTATCTATGTTGCCTGACAACCATTTAAGGAAGATACAGTGTCAGATCTTTCAAAACCTTTTTTAAGAACGGCTAAGGCAGAAGTGTTTCCAGTTTACTCTGAGGCCAACAAAATCTTGGTGTCAAAATCAACAAGGACTGTACAATAAAGGAAAGTTACAGGCTAATCTCACACTTATGCAAAAATCTTAAATAATCTTTACCAGCCCAAAATATATAAAAATGATAAACTATCAAGACAAAGTTGGGTTTATTTTAGGTATACAAGATTGGTTTAACATTAGAATTATTAATGTAATTTTCCACATAACAAGAAAGATTATATGATCATCTTAACAGATGCCAAAATAAGAAACAGTAGATAATATTCAGCATTGATCTCTGATTAAAGCTCTTAGCAAAAATCAGTAGTAGATAACTTTATTTTTCTTTTGGCTTACATCTCTACATGCTGTGCTCTTGAGTTACTTTGCTCTCTGTATCCTCAGTTTCTTCTTCCTGGCATCTTTCTGCTCCTCCTTAACCAAGTTCAGGTGTTAACCTCTCCTGTGTTTTTTTTTTCTACTTCCCTTGGGACAAATTTTTTTCTTCCATTTACTCATAGCTGTATTATCCAGGATAATCAACTTATTTTAAGGTCAGCTAATTAGCAGCCTTTGATCCCATTTAATCCTTTGCCAAGTAAGGCACCGTATTCACTAATTCCAAGGATTGGGATGTATCATCTTTGGGAAGCCATTGTTCTATTTATCGTATTCTGCCCTCTGAACCGAGATTCACATTCTTCCCACATGCAAAATATATTCATCCTATCCCAATATCCCCCAAAACCTCATTCACAATACAGCAACAACCCAACATCCAGAATCTCATCTACAACTTTTCTGCTCTGATGGTCTAAATCTCATTGTCTAACTCGGGTATGAGTGAGTCTCTGTGTATAATTTACCCTGAGACACAGTTCCTCTTAATCTGTGAACCTCAACAAACAAGGTAACATTTTTCCAAAATACAGTGATGAGGACAAAGTATAACAGTCATATATATGATTCTAGTTCAAACAAAAAGGAGTCACTGATTCCACGCAATTTCAAAAATCCATTCAGGCAATTCAAACACTATTTGGTTTCGAGGTCTCGTAGTAAGTATTTGTGTCTTGTGGCTCTGTCTTCTGAACTCAAGGTTTTGTCAGCAACTCTGAGTCTTCCATGAAGGTTATCAGGTATTTGTAGCTGAATAGCTTTATCAGCTTATGTCTTCTTTGTAGCATATTGGGGGTGTGACAGACTTTCATTGTATACTCTGTCCTTTTTAATCCAAGCTGGCAGTGTTTCTACTGTATAAAGTTTTTAATAATCTTTTGGTCTCCCATGTATGAAATAAGGATTCACTCCAAATAATCCCATTTCTATTTTTGGCCTCTGCTGAGAAAGCTGATGGAATGTATGAGTCACAATACTGTTCATCTTATTAAAGACCATTTATGTGACTGAATAGTCTGGCCTCTTTGGGGTATTAGCAAAAGGTTGTTTAGCTACACTCTCCTGTTTTATTTTCATTTATTTTTAATTAAATTTTTTTTTAAGAGCAGCTGACGGTGAATCTCAATTTTACTGTATTTAACACTGTGGTAGAATTAGAATTTCTTAAACCATCAAATCTTTGTTCCTTATTGTTGAACATTTCTTACCTGAATTTATCTTTCCTCACATTTTAATAAAAACAGGAAGAAGAAACTAGTCAATACCTTCAACACTTTGGAAATCTTTTTTTTTTTTAATTCTTGTCTAAAATTGAATTTATTGGCGTGACATTTGTTTAAAAAGCTATACAGGTTTCAGGCACACAGTTCTATAATATATCATCTGTATATTGTATTAACCCCAAGTCAAAGCTCCTTCCATCATCGTTTATCCTCCCTTTTACCCTTTTTTACCCCCCCCACCCCACTTTTCCTCTGGTAATCTCCATAGTATCGTCTGTGTCTGATACGTTTCTTTTTTCCTTAATCCTTTTACGTTTGTACCCAGCCCCCCAACTCCCTCTCTTCCAACAGCCGTCAGACTGCTCTGTTATCTGTGAGTCTGCTTCTGTTTTGTTAGTTTAGGTTCCACATATGAGTGAAATCATATGGTATTTGTCTTTCTCTGACTGACTTATTTCACTTAACCTATCCATGGTATTGGAAAAGGTAAGATTTCCTTAAGGTACCACAGCTTTTTATTCCCTTGTCTGCTGATGGAAACTTGGGCTACTTCCAAACCTCATCTATTATAAACAACACTGCAGTGAAGATAAGGGCACATATATTCTTTCAAATTAGTGTTTCAGGCTTTTTCGGATATGTTCCCAGAAGTGGAATCGCTGGGTCATAAGGCAGTTCCATTTTTAGTTTTATGAGGTAACCCCATACTGCCATTCAGGTTCTCGGGAAAGTGGGAGAATGGCACCTGTCCCAAATCCACACGGCTCAGGCTCTGACACCCAATGCATCGGCGCATCCTCTACATCCAGACCCAGGCACTGACCCCTCAGTAGGATGCAAGGGTGAGCCCCAGAAGATGGGACTATTACATTTCCCCAGGTTGATGCCAGATGGAGAGGAGTGCTCTTCCCAAGTAAGATGATGTCTGTAGCATGGGGGAATGACTCATCATAGGGATCCTGGCATCTGTCCCTTTAGGTCTCTCCCCCGAGCCATCAATTCCAGTTTCTTCTCATGTGACCCTAGTCTGCGGGACCCTCCTCCAGAGCCCAAGGTGAGGGACTGTGAAGAGATTCTGTGTGTTGGCCCTTAAAGAGGATGCCTGTGTCTCCAGCAGACTCCTGTCTCTCCCGGGCAGACAGAATCTCCACTGATTTTCACAGCCAGATGTTACGTGGGTGTCTCTTCCCAGGCTCTGGTGCTTTTGGGTTGGGTGGCCCAGTTTGAGGTCGAGACCCTGCACTTCTCAGGGGGAACTCTGCAGCTGAGGTATCCCTTTGGGATCTTAGCCCCTGGGAGCAGCGGACAGCCCTTTTTATATCTCCTCTCTTCCTGCCAGTCTTTATGTGGCTTCTTCTGTGTCAGGTTGTTGGCTCTATATTTTAGTTGTAATTCCAGTTTGATCCTGGGAAGAGGTGGATGTAACAGCCATTTACTCTGCCACCATCTTGGATCCCCTGGAAATCTGTTAAATGTTCAAGCTCACCTCTCATAACTTTGGCTTTCTGTATAAGTACTAGCTACAATTTTCCTGCGCTTTTTTCCATTAATAACAAGAATCCTCATTCCTCTAGTTTTTAATAACATGTTTCTTATTTCCTCTGAGTCCTCACCAGTAGTACTTCTTTGGTGTAGATTTCTACCAACAGACCGTTCATGACAATTTACGTGTTCTCTAAAGGGGTATGTGTTTTCTGTACTGTGCTTCAGAATTCCTTGAGTCTTCAGTAGCTGAGGTGTTAACATCCATATTTCTGTGAATGGGATCAAGGCAGTCTAACTCTTTTAAAAATCATGTTCCTCTAAATTATATTCTCTAGATTGTTGCCCAGTTCCAAAGCCACTTCCACATTTTTAGGTGTTGGTTGCAGGAATATCCCACTTCCTGCAAAATTTGTAGTAATTTTTTATTGCTGCTTTAACAAATTACCACAAATTTGGTGACTTAATACAATTTATTATCTTACACTTTTGGAAATTACAATTCTAAAGTGGGTCTCATTGGGCTAAAATCAGGGTGTCATTAGGCTGTATTATTCCTTATGGCTTTTACTCGCTTGCCTTTTCCAGCTTTTAGAAACGTTCCTTGTTTCGTGTTCCCCTTCCATCTGTGAGACAGCAGTCACCAGTCAAGTCTTTCTCACGTCACATCCCTCTGATTCTGACAGGTCTGCTCTGCTCTTCCTCCTTTACGGACTGTCGTGGTTACATTGGGCTATGAGTGTGATTCTGAGTAACTCGGCTTGTTAGCAACCTTAATTCCATCTGCAACCTCAATTTCCCTTTGCTGTATTACTTAACATATCCCAGGGATTAGGATATGGACATCCTAAAAATAATTAATGTGACAATTAAGAGACATTAACTTTAACATCATCCTAGCTTAATTCTTTTTAGTCTGTGCAATGAAATCATGTTTCTCTAAAGAAGATTGTCCCCAATTCATGTTATCTTAATACTTTGCATTTTATCTAATTTTTCTTGAATGACTGGTGTGGTTCAGTGGATTGAGTGCTGGCCTGTGAACCAACAGGTCGTCAGTTCGATTCTCAGTCACTGCACAAGCCTGGGTTGTAGGCCAGGTCCCCTGTTGGTGGTGTGCATGCGAGAGGCAACCAATCAGTGTATCTCTCACACATTGATGTTTCTCTCCCTCTCTTTCTCCCTCCCTTTCCCTCTATCTAGAAATAAATAAAAAAAATTTTTTTTATTTTAATTGAAATACACAATGGAGATGTCTAAAAAGCTGATAATGTATGTCATGTTACTTTCTGATAATAAATGCAGAGAAATGTAAGGGCTGTCTCCTTTGCTGCTTTGGGATTTGCATTCTATTTTGTGAGAGAAAACTCTGGGATAGGAATTCTTAAACTGAGATCTGTGAATCCTCAATATTACATATATGTGAAGTTTTCTGGGTTGTATATAAATTCCTTTAAGTTATTTCTAGATATATCTGTAATCATAAAAGGGTAAGAATCACTGCCTAAGAAAGCCAGTAGGCTAGTATTTAGCACTGTCTGTAAAATTTGCATATTAATACTTCAAAACCAGAGAAGTTGGTAAAAATACATGAATTAGTTAATTGTTCCATCTGTAAGTATTAGATGTATTCTGAAGACTATCTTAAAGGGCATTTGCCTTATATTATTTTGGGCTGAAAGTTGTTAACACTTTATTATTTCCATTTGATTGGTTTCATTTTACTTAGCTGGTTGTTAATAAGTATTATTCTTAATATCTAGAATCAATTTTATTTTTGATAGGTTAACTTTGGCAGAATATCATGAACAGGAAGAAATTTTCAAACTGAGACTAGGACATCTCAAAAAGGTACGTGAAGCATATGTTGAATTTTGTTTGTTATCAGAGGTTGTAGAGAATTGTGTTATATGTGTCTTTTACTGAAGAAATGAAATGAAACTTAATAGAGAAAGTCACCAAATGAAAAACTTTTAGCCAAAAAAAAAGTGGCATTAAATTTGTATTTTTATGTTCAGTTTATCAAAATAATATTCCTTTCACTTGTGTCAACTTTTAAAACATTGAGATACTGGTAATGCCATGTCCCGGTAGTGAAGCGGTGGTTCCTGGTCCGACCTTCCGTGTCTCCACATTAGTTTGTTTTTAAATACCACCGTTTTGTAAAAGATGTTTAACTTTTAAAATGCAGTGTAAAATTCCGTGTTGTTTATTTCCATTTTATGATAAATTGAAATAACTATAAATTAATAACAAATTGTTTCTTGGCCTAACTTTTAAGCTGTGGGATGTTTGTTAAATGTTTCAATTAAAATCTGTACACTGGCAAATTTTAGAAAAGTCTAGTCATCAGTAATAACATAAAGTGATAAAATTTAGAAAATTGTTACTATGTGTTATCAGTAAAATTTAATAGTGTATAGCTCTGTACTTGTTTATAAACTCTGAAATTCTAATCAGTTCATTGTTTTTACAGTTCATATTTTTAGTTCAAACCATTTCAAAGAAATAAAAATAGAATAGATTTCCCCCCTCAATTTTACTGACAGGTGTGAAATTTTTTTTTTGACCCAATTTTTTTATTATGTTTTCTGCTTATTGGAATACTGAATTTTTTTAAATAGGCTGAATAATAGCTAAAATTGAGTTAGTGAGCTAATTGAAGATAGTATTTCTGAAGATAGTGTTTTCGTCTTCATCAGGTAGAGTGAGATAGGACAGAGAAACCCGTTCTGGCAGCTACTATCACACCATGTACTGTTTTCTTTTTCCAATGCTATCAGTATGCTTCAGACCCCTACCATTTAATCACAGAGGACAGAACAAAGTTACAGACAGGGTGTGTGTGTACGTAGGCAATTCAAGTCAGTGTTCTGTAGCGTGCCCTGTCTGTCTGTGCTCCTGCTCAGAAAGGTTTCCACCTGTACTACTCGAACAGTACATTTCTTGGGAGGTTGTTTTTTGTTTTTTTTTTTTTTTTTTAGTTCTTCTATTCTATTGTCATTATTGACTGTTTCTCCTGCTCTTTGAGATACAGTAGACAATTTCTGTCTATTCTCGGTAAAAGATGGAGTTGTAATGGGACAACTCCATTGTCCCAGAAGGAAGAAGAGATTTTGTAGTATAGAATGAGTACAAGTATTTGAGTTCCTACCTAAGCTATTTTGGTAATGAATTCATAGAGCCTTGTGCTTGCTGTTCTGTATAAAGATTTATCAGTTCTTTTCTGTCCAGCCTTAATGATAATGGGACACTAAGTATATACTTAGAGCTTTAACTGGAGAGTTTTTATTTTCCCATATACTAGTAAATTTTAAATTACTCTTTCTAATGATGAGACTTTACATCTTATTTTGTTAAAACCTTTCATATAAAGTCTGAAATTACAAAACAGATAATTTAGGAATCAGCCATTTGTATTAGAAAAATGCTTCACTTTTTTATTTTTTATTTTTTTAAATACTTGCCTTTTTAAAAGGCTTCAGAGAAGGGTTTGTTTTTTTTTGTTTTGGTTGTTTGGTATTTGGTTGACTTTAAGGCTTTCTTGGTACTTTTTAAATATTTGGTTTCTCTGAAATTCATCTGTTTTCTAAAGTGAGGTATATGTGCATGCCCAGATATTGTATAGACAGTTGTAACTGTTCTAGAATACTATGCCTTCTCTTCTAACCTTCGTGTTACTCTCTACCCCAGTGTTGGACTTCTCCATTTTTTGTATTTACTCATTCTTTCTAATAATTGTTCCCTCCATAATCTTTCCTGTATTATTTTTTTCAGCTTTTATCAAATTTCCTGAGCAGTTTTAGATTTCTAACTTTATATCTTTTTAACCAGTTTACAACATTACTTTTCTTTGACCTCCATCATGGGCCATTTTGGGAAATTAGATGAACTAATAATGCTGAAACATACTCTCATGTCTTAAATTCTCACATTTTCTTCTGAGACTATTTTGGGTGAGAAAAACTGAATGCATTGTAAAGAAAGTTGGTAGTATATACAGAGAACAGAATTAATAGGTTGTGTCACCTTAGAACACAAAAGTACCCTACACACCACTGGCTATTAATTTTGTAATTGTATAATTAAAAAGTAATAAACATTAAGTTACATGTTTTAAAAGTAAGTTATTTGGCATTCTAAACCCCAGTTGAAAAGTAGGTCATTGAAATAGGTTGTTCTCTTTTCTAAAAAAAAAAAAAAGAAAGAAAGAAAAGAAAAGAAAAAGTTGATTGGACACTTTTAACTGAGAACAAGTTTAACTTCAGAGAAAAGATGTTATCACCTCTAATCTTACCAGCTCCCTGTGCCTATGGGTTTATAAAGACGACTTGAACTGTACTTCAACTGTAACTATATAGCTTCTACCATAGGCTGGATCTGATCTGTGAATATTTGATGTCCGTGTAACCTACACGGGAATGACCCTGTGGTATGTCAGCTTAGTGTTTAGATTGGAGCCCGTCATACTCTTGCATTAGCCAGGGTGACTCACTCTCCCTTTAATAAACACTCTTAAAATTAAGCAAAATTATTGTATTAAATTTGTTGACACAGAAGGAAAAAACATCCTACTTTGAGAAAGCTCATGCTATTTAGACATTTGAGACTGGAAGGACTTTGTCTTGAAATGAGTATGTTGTGCATTGTATATCATAAAGGTAATAATTGAATAAGTAAACTCAAATATGAAAATGTGTATTTATCATTGAATAAATCATGAAGATTAGTTCACATTTTGTGCTATCCTGTAGGTTTAGAAATATAAATTCAAAGCTGTTAGTGTAATAGAGTAATGAATGAGCAAGCAGAAACATCCAAAAGATGTTTGGCTGAAATATTTCTGGTTACCACCAAATAGTAGATTTAAGTGTATTTATGGCCTATTAGTTGTTTCTTCTGAGATTAGGAAAATCACTGTGCAATATCACCTTGGTTTTAATATATCAAGGATTCTTTAATATTTGTTGTCATATCAGCTTATGAAATCATTGTTCATTCATTCACTGACTTATTCTCATACTCTGCCTGATACAGGCATAATCCAAGTTCCCATTTCAGGAAAATTACAAAGTATTACATTTTATGGACTCTGAAGTTTTAACTATTCTAGAGTGACCATTCATGTTAACTTTTTCAATGCCAAGATCTGTATATGCTTTGTCTGAATTAATACAGCTGGTAACCAGCAAGGCCAGCCTTTCCTCTTGAACCTTTTCTCACTCCTATTTCAATGACAGTACCCACAGGCTTTATTCCTACATTCTTTCGTTGTAGATGGATAGCAAGTTGATTCTTTCTATTCAAAAGAATTAATTCACATGTAGCTTTCTCTCTATCTCTCTCAGAATTGTGGGGATGGTTGCTTTTTGAGGGGGGGTCTTCTAAAAATATGCTATTTCATTTTTATTACAGATAAAGGAGAACAGTTAAGTTTTTCACAAACACATACACTTTCTCTCACATATTACTTTCCTTGGATATTCTGCAGTGACTGTTCTGTCAACTGGAATGCATTATTAGCTGGTATATTGCTTTTCACTAAATTTATATTTAAAGGTCAACAGAAAGAAGTCTTTTATAGAAAGTGTACATATTCTATTACAATTTTACCTTTTATATAAAGGATTTAACAGAATAGGAGAGAAAAAAAACTGTAATAAAATACATGGAGATCACACAAATTATTCCTAAACTGAAACAAAACGAACTTTTGTGCTATTAGTAATTACGTACACACTCTCCCAGCTATCACTTATTAAAAGCTTATAGTTGTGAGGGGAGTTATTTCCTGTCTTTCAAAAGTTGTGCCTTTGAGGCAGAGCTACTAACTGTCCTTTTATCTATTGCCTTAAATCTGTGGATTTAAAGAAACTAACAAACCATATACCAGTTAGCTTTTATGGTTGATTCTGTTTTACTTCCAGTCTTTCATAAATTATGATTATGGGAGAGCAGTTTATCTTTGTAATTTGAGGAATTTGCTAGGTTGTGTTTTGTCTATTTCAGATCATTATTCTGGAATTCGAGAAACTACATGGTTGTGCTTTCCAAGGATTGTTACTAAATTAACATAAATTTTTTTAATCTCTGAAAAACCATTCACCTTGTAATAGAGTCTCTCTGTAGTCTTATTATTTTAAAGATACAAGTTACCAATCACAGTGCCTCAAATGATGAGGAAGTAAGACGTTTGAAAGTTACTGAGACTGATAATGATATCTTGCCACTGCTGTTAGTTGAAGTTTGTGATGTGACCAGCCCGTAGATATGTGTTGCTCTTTATTTTCTAGCTAAGTTTAGTCACCATCCAGATTTTAAACAATTAGTTGGAGAGAATGCATATGGAAGATTTGACATCTCAGTATGGAATATTAAATAGTGAAGTAGGGATTAGCTTTAATGTATGTGTTTGGAGGGGGTGTTTGTGAGAAAGAGAGAGAGAGAATGAGAGATTTATAAGCCCTGAATATAAGTGCCAGAAGTTTTTTTTGGAAAAACATAACCAATTTGTAATTAAAACAGGATAAGTCAAGAATCATCAGCACCAACACAAATGTGTCTTTGCAGACCAAAGGAATCAGCTAAACAATTTGCAGTCATCTCAATCTCTACTAAAACAAAAATCGCATCCAACATGCCACCTGACACCATTTCTTTCTCTCTCTCTCCTTTGCTCCTTGCGATGTGGCATTCATCTCTCCTTGTGCCTCCGTTCTGAAGAGATAACAGTATAGCAACAACTCTGCCACTGAAATCCTGTTCTCTGACCGATATTGGCACCTGCAAAGAGAAACAACCAGTAACAGGCAGCAGCAGCATCAGTTTTAACCTTCCATGATGAAATCTTTACAGGTCAAGAACAAGCACACAGCTCTTTTCTCACTCCTTCACAGTGGACCATGCAACTAGTTGAAATGGAAGACAATGGATTGTCTACAAGCCTTTTGAACAGTGGAGAATACAGGGCATTGATTTTAGGTGAATTGACCCCCAAATATTCTTGAAGTTTGATATTTCCTTTGGTCTTTCTTTCTAGAATACCATTATCATCTGATTTATCAAATCCTTAGTATGACCACAAAGAATAAGTTTGCATACATGACATTTCTTGTCACTTTAGCTTTGAATATATGAAAATAATGAACAATAATATAATGCTAGAGGACCTAATCTCTAAATCTTTGTGTCCTTCGTATTCAGGACCATGACTAGAAGAAATCTTCTGGGAATTCTTCTGTCAGTTAAAGCTACAACCACACTGTATGTTATGTTTCTCTAGAACATAACACAAGATGCTACTTGTGTAGGCAGTAGTTTTCAGTGGAAGTGTAGAAAGGCACTTACAGTAGGAAAAGTCATGGTTAAGCCCATGAAGAATGCTGTGAGGTTCCTGACTTCTTGGCGTGTGTAGACAAGAAGAGTGCCAAGAAGAGTGCTGGAAGTCTAAACTTAACGTTTTGTTCTTACTACTGCTTCCTACTTAAAAATGAGTAGTAGTCTATAAAAGATGACTGTGCTGAGAGAATGTGGAGCTAGCTGTAGATAGGAAACTCCCAGTATTTATATTCTACCTCCCACTCTCATTATGGACCTGCAAACATTCTCCTTGATCTGTGTTTCCTTATTTATAATCATACATCTTATTTTGGTAGTACATGATATTCAGTTACTAAAATAAAAATTTAAAGGTAAATGTTTTTTATTTCCATGGTGTTCAATATTAATCCAGTTACATAGGCAGAGGAAATTTGGAAAGAATCTTAGAAGTCTTACTAGCTATTAGTTAGAGCTAGGTTTAATTAACTTAAGTTTATGACATCACTCCTTCACAATTGCTTGGCCACTGGCCCTTTCCAATCAGAACTATAACTCCATGTTATTTATGTGCATATGTGTAAAGACTGTCTAGAAGACTAGGCCTTTTCCTTTGTTGTGTAGAAAGTTAAATCATTTCAGATTTTTAAAAAAATTTATGGAATCCACAAAAGCCCTCCCCCCCCCCAAAAAAAAGAGATTAAAGGGAAACAGAAAGCTATGAGAAGGGCTATGATATACTCTTGTAAGGCACTGTGCCTGTATGTGCTGGGGCTTGGTGTTAGCACCCTTGTTAGTGTTTAACATCAGGGAGTTTCACACACACCCCCAATACAACAGCTATAATTGCTGTTTCAAAAAGTGTACTAAATATTCTAAATATTTAAATTTTGCCAGTCAGTTGCATTGTTATATTTATTTGCTATTGCTAAGGTAGAATTTGTTTGGTTTTGTTTAAATAGAATGGAATAGACCGCTCATTTTTGCAGTTATTCCCAATTAGGGATTTTAATGTAAGTATTTATGCATTTAAAGAAGAGATAAAACACCACCCCACCAAAAGAAGGAAATGAAGTGCAAAGAGAGGAAACCATTAAGTTTCTAAAATCATCCAAGCCAATTAAACACACCAGAGGGAGACACAGTAACAACTAGTGCAATGATTCGTTAGGGATGGGAGTGAGGGGGACATCTATACAGTTAGACAGGAAACCTCCCCAACCAAGAATTTCGTAATTTTTATCTCTTCTTCCACCCCCCTCTTCAGTCTACACAATCATACTCAAGCAGAAATAGGACTATGGGCAAGTAATTTCAAAACTGATTTCTATAAATTTAGACCTGCTGCCTAGGTGGTCTTTAGGTTGGTTGGTTCATATTTCCAATGGTTCATATATCTCATACCCATATTTAAGATATGTGAAAGCATGTAATAGAAATTATCAAGGGACATAGAGTGAGGACAAATTTGAAGTAAACCAGTAATGGTTTTCTCCTTGATTCATTTCTATATTTCTCCTTCTGTTAGCTTTTAATGGTGCCTTTTGTTAACTTCACCCTTCACTTCCCTTGTGATAAGCTTTTAGAATGACATAGTTTATGAAATAAAACTTAATTTGAAGACCTAGAGATACTAACTTTTGAGGGACTGTTGTGCATTACTAAAATGCATTTGGTATTAAACTTTCTGAAACCTCATTCTGAACTAGTTTTCCTAGACCAGGTAACGTGTTATGGTGTTGAATAGACAATTTGAAGTAATGTGCATTTCTGTGCTTCCACCATTTTCATAATATACCAAACAGAATTTCTTTGATCAACCCTCATCGATTATAGGCAAGCTGAGATTATATCAAAATATTTTCCATCTTATCTTACTTTTATAGAAAGGCAGATCTTCAAAATTGAGGGGGGGCTTGTAGGGGAGATAATATGGTATATACATTTTCAATTTGCTTTTAAACTAGTATGTTTAATTTTTTTCAGGAAATGTATCAGTTTTAGATGTGAAAATGCTTTTTATAACTCTTTAAGCTTTATAGCTTAATGCCTATACACCCCACTTTTTTTTCCCTTAATTGCCATTATGGGATATGTTCAAAAATAGCCCAAATCTGCCGGTCAGTTTTAATCTGGCATTTGCAGAGATTCTACATCGCCATAACTTACTTTTGGCTGAGAACGTTGCGCCAAGGGGATACTGAGTTGCCGGAAGAGACTTTGATAACAAATAGAAAGCATTCTTATGCTAGACAAGTTGTGAAGGACAAGCCTTTCTGGTTAAGTTGCTGTGAAGTTTACCTTTTATTTAAATTTTTAATAAAAATTTTTGGAAGGTGGTATGTTTTGCAGGTTTCTTAAACAATGAGGCATTATCGAGATTTGTTGTTTGCTTCTATGACCTGGTTTTTTGAAATGTAATTTAGAATAGGAGAGCTTATTTTAAAATACTCTTACAATAGCTGTAATGTGTATGGTGTTAAGTTGTCCAGTCCCTATCATTTTGTTGAAACAGAGAAGAGCCATGCTTTTTTATTGTGTGATCACGAGACCTACCTCTCTTTAATACAATCCATTCTTACTCATGTCCCTTTGACACCATAATTGCCTGTAGAGACCAGTTCCTTTCTGGAGATGCTGTTTTATTCTTTGTTTCTTCTAGTCTAGACCTTCTCTGCTTTAACTGCTCAGCTCGTGGATGACTGGAGGATTTAAACTTGGTATTCTTACTGAGCATGTAGTAGCTGGTTGGACTATCTCTCTTTTAGTAGTCGGGCCTAGTTTTGCCATGCGTTTGAGGATCCCAATCTATAATGAATTTAGATCAGTTGTGAGCCCAGGTGCTTCTCCTAAAGCCTCTGAAACCCATGAATCCTGAGGATGGCCCATAGGTTAATGTTGATCTCAAGGAGAGCGTGGCCTATGGGATAGATCTTTGGAAATGATCTGCACTGAAGTTAACTGCACTTCCTTAGTTGCTGAGGCCACTGTATTCTAGACTTGGACCCTGAGGCCAGACCAGAACTGGGCCTTGCCCCTTTCTGTAAGGGATACGGTACTAGACAGTATTGCCCTGGTATTTGTGCCTAAAAGTATGGATTATTCTGCTCAGCTACCATAACAAAATACCACAGGCTGAGTGGCTTATACAACAGAAACTTATTTTCTCACAGTTCTAGAAGCTGGAAGTTCAACATCAAGTTCCGGCAGGGTTCAGTTTCTGGTGAGGCTCTCTGGTTTGGAGAAGGTCACCTTCTCAAGTGCTTAACGGCCTTTTCCCTGTGCTCCCAAAAACGAAGGGGTAAGTGTGGCAGTGATATCTTTCTCTTCCTTCCCATAAAGCCACTAATCCCATCATGAGGGTCCCACACTCATGACCTAATATAACTCTAATTATCCCCCAAAGGCCCCATTTCCAAATGCTGTCACCTTGGGGGTTGGGGCGTAAACGCGAATTTTAAGGGAACACAAACCTTCAGTCCAAAATAGTATGTATACTTTTGCTCAGTGGGATTCTGAGATAAATTAGAGTTGCAAAATTATCTTATCTTCCAGGGTGTGTCACTTTAAGGTCCAAGATGTGAAATATATGTTGAATTACAATATGGAATTTGTAAATATATTTCACTGACTATGGAGAATTTATGTCTGTCTGCATGTAAGACTTAGTTATAGTTCCTTCCCTTGACACCTCCTTTTAAATACTTAGGAGCCAGCTGTTTTCTATCCCCAGTGCTTATGACATTCTGTTTTTTCTTACATACTTTACAGTTCAAACTGAAATGAAGCTTGCCCGTGCTTTTGTATTGTAAGATTTTATGGGACATGTTTGTCATATTTTATAGAGAAGAAAAGCTTAACTGATGCAACATGCATTTACTTTTTAAAATAAGTATTTATTTTGTGATATTGGTTACTGCCATTGTATAGGCATCTGAAAATTACCAAAAAATTATAAAACAAATGTAATTATGTATCTCAGTAATCTAGTTGAATCTCATAATTATATATTTATGACTCAATAAAATTTAATTTCTGTAAGTTCTCTTTTGAAATAGTATCCTCATACCACAGTTTCAAATAAAGTTAAAACAACTATTTCAGCTGCTGTTCTAATAGGCATTCACTATTTTATCAGATTATTTAAAAATCTGCCAGCCTACCAAGTGTTTGGTAGCTTCCTGCATGTGTAAGAATCAATTTAGGTTTTAAGGCAGCAAACATTAGTAATATGAAAAGAAAAAGGTACCATTTTCTGTGTTCCGTGTGTAAATGAATTTGAAATTTTTTCATACTCATGGGCATCCCTGTATGGCCAGTTTCCTTTTCTATTTTATGAGTAAATTAGGACAGCTAAGCTGTGGCTTGAATTTATTGTTTCAAAGCCTTTTAATCTATTTTCTCTCCTTATAAATAATCTTTACTCTCCTGGGGTTTTTTCTTTTTTCATTAAAATTAGAAATATGTGACTGAAGCTACGTTAAATGAGGACATTTCAGTTAAATATCTATTTGGTATATCTATTTTAGAAAAATCTCCCCCAAATTCTGTGATAGAAAGGTTTATCTTCATTTAAGTTTATTTTTAAGTTTCTTTTTAATCTACATTAAATAATCTGTTGTACAACAAGTAGTGATTGAATTTCACTTGAAAATAATTAAAATAACTTTAAGGGTCAAGTGGAATACAAACATATTTGGGTTTAGTTTTTTAACCTGTGAATATTTTTTAACTATTTTTTTAAATTTAATAGTTCAGTGAACATTTTTTTAAATAATACTTAGAACATTTCTTAGTGTGTAAGCCTCAGTTATAGGTTATACCTCCGTAATTTGCTTTGGAATGAAGTGATACTTATATTTTTAAAGTAAATTTCAGAATCACTAATTTTTTGAGATAAAGGGTTTTAAAATAGAAGATAAATTATTAAAAGAGGAGGAGCTAATGAAATACAGAAATACTTAAGTACAGTATTCAGAAGCAATCTCTGTTTCCTGTGATACAGATGTATAATGGTAGTAGGTACACTTCTAAGTCAAGACAATATGTAGTTTTATTTACTCAACAAATATTTTAAATTATTGTGAAATTGGGCATTTTTAGAACTATCCACTGAAATTTAATATATTCTTATTCTTTAAATAATATTAAAATCTATATTGATGAATGAGAGGAAAGGTGATGGGTGATTATGTTCTTTTGGTGTCTAGTTTTTTTTAATGTTCTAAAATATGTTTTGAGGCATGAAAATATCAATATTTTTATATTAAATGAATATTAACATAAATTTCTTTAGGATTTGCCTAGATCTGCTCTGATCCCTAGTATCTGCCACAGCTATTCATAAAATTGTTGTCTTAGAGCCTTTTTAAGATTACAGTGGGATTTATCCAGACCGAGTGGGGGGTGTGTGTGTGTCTGTGTGTGTGTGTGTGTTCCAGATGTTGTGAGGTATAGGAATAATTGGCAGTTCTGTCTTCCTTTCTTTTTCTTTTAACTATTTTAAAATATCTTCATTTCATTTGTTTTATACTAGTAGATGATTCCCTCTTAAATTAAAATTTGGATGTACCAGAAATAAAGCTTTTAGTTCATTTTGTGTTATAAGTCAGTTTCAGACTACCTGGCAGTCATTTTCAGTTTCGACATTATAAAAATAGATTTCTTGCACAGAGCAAAACTCAGCATCTCATTAGGTATAGATTTTTATGTGGAGTATGGTTTCTTGAAATAGGCTTTTTCTTGATCTTTTCCATCACTCAGGCATTGAAAAGAGCACTTTGGTCTTTTTACTCAGTGGTACTTTATAATACACTATTCTTCCTGTCATTGTAAAAAAATTGATGCATGAGTAAAAATATCTTTTTTATATCACAAATAAATTGAGCTTGTTATAGTCCCCTCTCTTCATTTTCAGGAAGAGGCAGAAATTCAGGCAGAACTTGAACGTTTGGAAAGAGTCAGAAATCTTCACATTCGAGAGCTCAAAAGGATAAATAATGAAGATAATTCGCAGTAAGTCGTTATCTGTGTATCAGTTTTACATGATGAAAGTGTTTCTCCTGTGTGCAGAGCATTAACACAGTATTTCTTTGTTAGTGGGGAGGGGGGCCTTCTCATCATACTTAGAAAAAGATCCACACTCCCTCCCATGCGTCAGAAGGTCCTATGTTTGGCCACCTCACCGACACATGTCGTCATCCTCCCCTCATTTGTAGTTTGTAGGCACGCCAGCCCCTGTTTCCACCTCAGGGCTTCTGTGCTTGTCGTTTTCTCACCTGAACCGTTCCTCCTCTAAGTGTCTAAGTATGGCTTACCTTTTATTTCACTCCAGATGGTCAGCAGCGAGGCCACCTCTAGGCAACCCTATCTAAAACAGCAGTTTTTACATCCATCTATTCACTTTCTTTTTTTTTTTTTTTTTTTTTTTTGGTATAACATTTATCATTACCTGGAATTAAAAATTTATATTTCAGTTATTGATTATATGTCTCCTCTACCTAGAATATAACCTATATGAGAGGAGGGACTTCGTTTTGTTCTTACTGTACCCCCAAAGCCTTACCCAGTGCTTCGCACATGGTAGGCATGCAATAAGTATTTGTTGACTGAATACTGAAATTAATATTACAATAAGGAAGGAGAAATTATTTCAACTAAAGGGATTTCAGTAAGTCATATATTCAGCATTATTATGCAAAACTTGAGACAAAGAAAAGTAGTTTAAGTTATGGTCTCTGTCCTTAATCCCTGGTTATAAAAATGAGGAGAGAAAACACCTGTGGGCTGGTGGGAGCCTTAAGAAGAAGATGGAAACTAAGCAAGGCACTACTTGTCAGAATCGGAAGTTGCCAGTTTCTGCCGTGCAGTATAAATATCTTGCTTAAAATTAAGAAGGCCTATTTTTACCATCAGTGTATGAAATATTATAATTATAGAACAACCTAAATTATGCCGGATGAAAATTCTAATAAAACAGAACAATTGGCTGTTCTGAAAATTATGTTTAAAGTTGTTTTGTGTATCTATAATAGTAATATTACCTGTGAGTGATTATTTTTTTAAGTTTTTAAACAAGTTTATTGTTTTTAATTGGTAATTAAAATTTTATTTATAGAAGTCCAAAGGCAGTAAAATTTAATCATGGGTGAAGGCCAGTTTATAAGTATAATTCTTTTTAATCATGTCAGTGCCATAAAACCTTGATTAACCATAACCCCCAATATAAAAGTATTATTTTTCCAAGGGAAGTAATTCCTGCTGAGTAGATAATGGGATTTCATAAAGCTCTTGACAACGCAATGGGTAGCTCTTTATTATGGTGCTGCACTTGGTCATTGAACCTGAATATTCACCTATGAATGTTAAGCTTTGTGAACATCCAGCGTGAAGAAGGGTGATAGTCACGCAGATAAAGAAAAGTATCAAAGAGAATTTGGAATTTACAGTAGAGTAACAGAAATAGCTAGGAGCAGAATAAGAGCTTGGAACTTTATTGTGGAAAGAACCTTTTTGTGTGCATTTTCATGTTACTAAGTGTTTTTCCCCCAATCCTTAAGGTTCAAAGATCACCCAACGTTAAATGAAAGATATTTATTACTGCATCTGCTTGGTAGAGGTGGCTTTAGTGAAGTGTATAAGGTAATGTAAAATTTTTTTCTGTTCTTAAAGATAAAGGAGTACAGGTTTCCCCTTCTACCCAAAAGTAGAGCATTCCTATGAAACCTTTCAGAAGTTGAGATAGCATAAAGCAAAGAAGCAGTTACCATTAATTTATACGGAAAATTTGTCAACTGTTCCCAGATCTCAAAAATAACCTACCAAATCATACTGAATACACTTAATTATATCATTTTTTTCTTAACATTTTATTTATTTAGAGGGAAAGGGAGAAAAAGAAACACCAATATGTGGTTGCCTTTCAAGGTCCCCCTACTGGGCACCTGTCCTGCAACCCAGGCATGTGCCCTGACCAGGAATTGAACCAGCGACCCTCTGGTTCACAGGCCAGGGCTCAATCCACTGAGCCTCACCAGTCAGGGCTATATCCAGTTTCATGGTAAGCACAGTGCCCTTACGAGCTTTCTTAGGCTCTTCTCCCCTCCCCTCCCCTCCCCCCTCCTCTCTCCTCTTCTTTCTCCCCTCTCCTCTCCCCTCCCTTCCCCTCTTCTCTCCCCACTCCCTTTTCTCTTTTCTTTTCTCTTTTCTTTCCCTTTTTCTTTTCTTTCTTTATTGGTAGTATACTTAAAGTTTTATTTTCATCTATTACTATTTTTCACAAGTGCCTCTGAATTATATCCTTTATGCTCCTTTGCTTTCTCTCACATGAACTTTTTAAAATTGTTTCTTTAAACCCAACTTTTAATAATATAATTAGCTAATATTTATTGGATATTTACTATGAATCATAGTTTTCTAAATACTTCATATGTTTTACCCTATTTAATTTTCTCAACAACCCAAACTTTATCGGTGAGACTGAAACTGAGAGTGTATTAGTACAGTCATATAGCTAATAAGGTTATTTCACTACAAAGTGAATATTCTTAATTATTCCATCCTATATTGTTCTGATCTCCTGCTTTTATAATTTTGTGATAAGCAGTTTACCACGACTGCTCATTTTTAGATGAAATAGATGGGGAGAATGGGGATTGAGGACCTTCCTTCTAATAAATATGTAAGCTTTTAAGTGTTTTTTAAAGGGTCATCTTTGGCCCTGGACAGTGTGTCTCAGTTGGTTAGAGTGTCGTTCCATAAATTGAAAGGTCACAGGGTCGATTAGCAGTCAGGACACATGCCGAAGTTGTGGGTTCTGTCCCCAGTCAGGCGCACGGGAGGCAGCCAGCCAGTCCGTGTTTCTCTCTCACATCAATATTTCTCTCCCACTCTTTTCTCTTCTCTCTAAAATCATATAATCATGCCCCGGGTGAGGATAAAAAAATAAAACAATAAAAAAATAAAGGGGTACCTTTATATATAAATCACAGTGGAACCTAAATTATTAAATCTCTCTTTTAATGATATTCGTTGTTTTAAAAAAAATTAAAAATTACCTGAAGCCTTAAAAGAATACTCACCATTCTTTATTTTGTTACTTAAGAAATAGGCTGGTGGTTTAAACAAACCAGTATAAAATCTTACCCCCCCCCCCCCCCCCCCCCCCCAGAGACAACCAGAGGAAATTGAAGACAGGTTGGGTATTAGATGAGGTT
Source organism: Phyllostomus discolor (assembly GCF_004126475.2). NCBI lineage: Eukaryota > Metazoa > Chordata > Mammalia > Chiroptera > Phyllostomidae > Phyllostomus > Phyllostomus discolor. Next base: position 51,944,239 of record NC_040906.2, read on the forward strand.
AGGAATTACTGATGTGGTTAAGTGTGATAATGATAGATGGTTAAGGGTTATGGTGTTTGAACAGTTTCATAATCAAAGCTTAGAATTTTTTTAAACTTGTTAGGAACTTGTTAATTTTCAAAGAAGTGGGGAGCGGGGAGGAAAAGGTGGGGAGTTGATAGGAGAAGCCAGAGAAAAAAGATTTGCTTTACCCATCCTACAAAAAAAGCCATCTGTTTTCCTGGCTGCTTACTGCTGCTGCCAGGAGAGAGTAGGTTCCTATTAAAAACAAGAAAGAGCTTTATTTAGTTTGATTCAGTATATTGGCATTTACAAAACTAGAATGTGAAAATTGACATTAGCGTTTTCTCTGATTTAGCACCGTGGAATTTGTATCTTGTTTTTGATAATGTGTCATGGAACTGCATATAATCTTTGCAAAGATGAACACAGGAGTTGTAGTGTATATTCTAATTCCATATTATGTCAAAATTATCACCAAAATTGTTTTAAAAAATCTCTTCAGCTATTTAGTTGATCTTTGGCCCTAACTCTTCTCTAACTTGAATCTTAGGCTTTTGACCTTTATGAACAGAGATACGCTGCCGTGAAGATCCACCAGCTTAATAAAAGCTGGAGGGATGAGAAAAAGGAAAACTACCACAAGTAAATATTAATACTTTGTTCTTTTTATCAGTTGAAAATACATTTAATGGTCATGGAGAATTAATGTACCCTCTCTTCCTGTAGACATGCATGCAGAGAGTACAGAATACACAAAGAACTGGATCATCCCAGAATAGTGAAGCTCTATGATTATTTCTCCTTGGATACAGATACGTAAGTGAATATAAGGATATAGTTTTTAAGACATGTTTGCTTTTGCTTTCCCTATTTTGTGGTAATGATATAAATATCTTTATGTCCCCATTGTGGGCCTGAATTATTGGATAGTGTTTTATGTCTAATTTTTCTTCTCTTCTCCATTGTAGGTTTTGTACAGTGTTAGAATACTGTGAAGGCAATGACTTGGATTTCTATCTGAAGCAACATAAATTAATGTCAGAGAAAGAAGCTAGGTCTATTGTAATGCAAATTGTAAATGCACTAAGATATCTCAATGAAATCAAACCCCCCATTATACATTATGATCTTAAGCCAGGTAATTAATAAAATGTGTTTAAATAATTTTTTAAAGTTCTAAAGAGTATAAAGTCATATTTATTAATTTACCTGAAAACATGCTTCCTGGGTTAGTTTTTAAATGTCAATGGAATACTAGTACAACTTAAAGTATTTTTGTCATGTCACATTTTTAAATCATATTTTAAATATATTTTAATTGGCCCTGGCTGGTGTGGCTCAGTGGATTGATTGCTGGCCTGCAAACCAATGGGTAGCTGATTTGATCCCCAGTCAGGGCACATGCCTAGGTTGCAGGCCAGGTCTCCAGTTGGGGGCACATGAAAGGCAACCAATCGATATATCTCTCATGCATTGATGTTTCCCTCCCTCTTTCTTCCCCCTTTCTCCTCTCTCTAAAAATCAATAAATAAAATCTTTAAAATATATATTTCTTAATTATATTTAAAATTTTAAATATATATTTACTTCCCAAAAGTTAACATAAGTTATAAAGATAATGTTTTTCATATATGCATCATTAAAAGAACCTTATGTTTTATTCCTAGGAAACATCCTTCTGGTAGATGGAACAGCATGCGGAGAAATCAAAATCACTGATTTTGGTCTGTCCAAGATTATGGATGATGATAGCTATGGTGTAGATGGAATGGATCTAACTTCCCAAGGGGCAGGCACTTACTGGTAAATGTGTTACTAGAAACTCCAGAATTACCTAGATTAGCAACAGGGCTTTTTATGAGAGCTGTTTTCCTTTCTGTAACCTTGGTGATCACTGTGGCGAGGGTGCTGACACGAAGTCTCTGAGTCGAGAGGGTGACTGCTCTCCTCAGTCTTCTTTGCTCACCTGGTCTTCACTGTAAACATCACCAGACTAGAGGAAGAAAGAGTGGGTATTAGCAAGGGACCTCAGCACCTGCCCAGAAACTTCTGATGTGGAGAACTTGTGGATTTTCTTCTATAGTGTCAGAGTGATGTTTATCATGGAAAAGTGCTTATATAACTATAACATCTTACCTGTTACAAGAAATGAGCATCAAGCCCTCACTGTAGAGGTTTTGTGGTTACAGTTCTTGTTGTAGATGGATGTTTTGTTGATCATGGATAAGAGAGGTATCTCACATGTTCTTGGCCTTTGGACTTGACTCTCAAAAATACGTTTTATTGACTTCATACAATACATACAGATGTAAGTCAGGATAGAACCATAGATTTCACAGTCTAAATGAATGTCATTGTCTTCAAAGTTACATGGGAGTTGACAAAAACTGTTTAAGTGAGAATTGTCAAACTTACTGTCAAATTCACTAAAGTGAAAAACATAGAATAAAATTTCAGAACAAACAGCTTTCAGAATAAATTAGTTGAGCAAAAAGAGTGAAATTTTAATTGGAAGAGAGATAACTAACTTCATTGAACAAGTTGTTGACATTAGGTTTTCTGGAACAGTCTCCACACTGTTAGCCTGGACACATAATGACCAGGTCCATAAGATACCACAGGTCTTCCTGGTCTTCACTTTTCATGAACAATGATTAGTTACATTCATGTATTCTTTTAAAGCCACCTTAAAGTTTAACTTCCACTTGTGGCATTTTCTGGGAACATGAATAAGATGATGTGTCATGATTTTCATACTTAAAATTATCACTGAAGGAAAGAGTGCTCACCAGGAGAATTGGAGTGGTTAGGGAAGTTATTAGAGATTGTCATATGCAAAAAAGAATATGACAGAAAAGCAGTGTGGGCAACCAAGTTAATGGGCTTTCCCTTGCCGGTCTGAGGGGGTGAGGGAGGAGAGTGAGTACAGATGTTAGAAATTTACGTTGCTTCTGGATTAGGATGGGCTTTGTTGCAAATAAGAAAGCTGAGGTCTGTCTTGGCAGTGAGATTTTTTAAACAAAAGAGCCACCTGGTCCAGATGTGTGTGTGTTTGGAAGAGAACTGCCTACAGTTTGATGCTGGTGAAGGGAGGCAATGGGAGAAGATTTCTTGTTATTAGACACCCAAATTAGAACATTGTAATTTCTAATGACTTTTTATTCCTGTAGATAATGTATGTAATGTGTATGTATGCTATGCACACACACACAAAGTGTGTGTGTGTATAGCATACTTGATGACAAAGTTGGGTTTTGGCACTGGGATGAAATGATAACAAGAATATAAATGCTTCAAAAGTTTTGTGATTTTCACTAATGAAGGTCCCAGGGTTTATGTGGATAAAATTAGTGTTCTGAGATTTTCCCACTGATAGATTGTTAATAGTACCCTTTTCCTTTTTCTTCCCCCCCAAAAAACTATAGGTATTTACCTCCTGAATGTTTTGTAGTTGGAAAAGAACCACCAAAAATTTCCAACAAGGTTGATGTGTGGTCGGTTGGAGTCATTTTCTTTCAGTGTCTTTATGGTAGAAAGGTAAGTTAAAGTATACCAGATACAGCTGTATGTAGATAAGTTGAATTTTCCCCTTTAAGTTTTTTTTAAAGATTTTATTTATTTACTTTTAGAGAGAGGGGAAGGGAGGGAGAAAGATAGGGACAGAAACATCAATGTGTGGTTGCCTCTCATGCATCCCTGCTGGGGACCTGGCCTATAACCCAGACATGTGCCCTGACTTGGAATTGAACTGGCCTTTGGTTCGCAGGCTGGCGCTCAATCCACTGAGCCACACAGGCCAGGGCTAACTTTCCTTTTAATTGTACGCTTTTTTTCCCATTTGATTAGTTTGTATTGTAGTTTTTCATTACCATTTGTCTCGCTTATACCCTCTGCCACCTTTGTCCTCCCCTGCCTGCCAAATTTTCCCCCTTTAAATACAAATTTTCATTAACTTGAAGTCACATCATTTTAGACCTTTTCCATTAAAGCTAGGCTTCTTCTCTATTCCTAGAATTTCCATGGATCAGAATAATTTTAATGTCATAACAGTTTACGTGGCCCGCATTTTGCCCCTTTTTTTTTAACCTAAGGAAAAGAAGTAACTGTTAAACAGTGCTACCATTCTCTACTGTTAAGAGTACTGGAGTCAAAACTCTTTATCCTCCATTCTCTCCACTTCCTCACATTCTTAGTGTGTTGTATGAGCTCGAAGTATTTTATTCTGTGGTGGGGGTTTTTTTTACACTACTTTTTAAGGCATTTACACTACTTCATCTCTTCTCTAATCAGACTTCATTTTGTAAACATTCAGAATAAAGTTTCACATTTTAAAAAATTATTTATTTAATTACTTTTAGAAGGGAAAGGAGGGAGAGAAATGTCAATGTTGTGGTTGCCTCTTGTGTGCCCCCTACTGGGGACCTGGCCCACAACCCAGGCATGTGCCCTGACTGGGAATCAAACTGGCAACCCTTTGGTTCCCAGGCTGGCACTCAGTCCACTGAGCCTCACCAGCCAGGGCAACTTTTACATTTCTTACGTTTTTATTTTATCTGAATTACTTATTGCAACAGCATTATTTTCTTCTGCTTATTCTCAGGGTTTTGGCTATGTTGAGGATTGATTAGATAGGCTTGCAGACCACTACCAGTAATACCCTTGTTGCTCTGATGATCTGTGTAACTGAGGACAAGAATTTTTTAGAACACAAATCATTTGCATCTTGAGTATTCACTAATATCTCTGTTTAAATGTTTTGCGAGATAACTTTCTCAACATTTTGTTTTTATTTATTTTTTAGCCATTTGGTCACAATCAGTCTCAACAAGACATTCTTCAAGAAAATACAATATTAAAAGCCACAGAAGTTCAGTTTCCTGTAAAACCAGTTGTAAGCAGTGAAGCCAAGGTATTAAATTTATGTAAAACAAAGTAATTACTCATTAGTAAATGAAATAAAAGTGATTGTCACCACAGGAAAATCTGTCCAGAAGGGGTTGGTGATTTGCTCTGAAAACAAGAGTTGCTTAGGCCTTTGTTTTAAGTGTTCCTCTTTCAAGGACCCAAATATAATCCCTGATCCTTTGTTCACGCCAGCTTGCTTTGAAAATTGGGGGAAATCTCGAGATCTGGGCCTATCATTACCTTTATGTTTTATGTATCAGTTTATGTTAATACTGAGCTATTTAAATACACGGTTGATCCTTGAACAATCTGGGTTTGAACTGCACCAGTCCACTTATACATGTATTATTTTTGATAAACATGTTGAAAATTTTTTGGCAATTTGTGACAATTTGAAAAAATTTACAGGTGAATCACATAAAATAGAAATATTGGAAAAATTAAGAAAAAGGTGTGTCATGAATGCATAGAGCATGTTTTCTCTCGGGGTGTTCTTAATGTTGTTTTTCTCTTACTGTAAGAATATAGTATATAATAAATATAACATGCTAAATATGTCTTAATCAGCTATTTAAGTATCAGGAAGGAAGGTTTAGGGGCAGTCAAAAGTAATAACGTGGATTTTCAGCTGTGCAGGGTATTGATGCCCCGATTCCCCCATGTTATTCAAGGGTCAACTGTATAAGAAATAATCAAAGCATTGTGCTGATACTTTATATGCATTATCTTTTAACTTTATGATACAGGATTTTTATTACATTTTATAAAGTAGGACACCAGCCAGGCTATAGCAAAAGTATCTTGTCCAGAATTACACCAGCTAGTAAGCAGCAGAGCTGCTTCTTCTCAGGCTGCCCTGCACTAGCACTTGTGAGAGCCCCCACCTCTTCTCCAGCTTTGCTCACAGGAGCCTGTGAAACTCTCACAAATGGCTTCCTAAAGCTCTAGTCCATGCATATCTGCATGGTAACATGAAATAGATATTTCTAATAGCAAAACTTCTGTGGTCTTTAACATCTCCCTACCTTCCTCCCCAGATTGGCTTTCACATGTGCATATTTACTCCTGCTTTGTTACACTCATCCCAAAGTTTATTTTTCTGTGACTCCCTGTTGGAGTTTCCTTTTAAAACCCTGTGAAATTCCTAAGACAAACACATAAAGCACTCTTCTTTTTTTCCAGTCTGAATAGTCTAGGCCATAAGAATAATTCACAAACAGGCATTATGTAGTTTCTATATTGTTAGGATGTAAATGAGCACTGCTGTGGGTCCCTGGTCACGGTCACAGTGGCCTCCATAATTGTACCAGTTTTTGTGTAATCTCAAAGTATTTGTTGGAGTGTCCCATATTTCATTTTATCCATTACATCTCTATTGACTTTTTGCAAATCATTTAACTTTTAGAAGATTTTGACAATTAAAATAACTGATGTTCTTATATTAAAACATGGGTTCTTTTCATAAGGTAAATATGGCTCCTTTAAAAAAGATCTTGATGGTGCTGGCATCTAAATTTTGTCTTCTGTTTCTCAGCATCAGTGAGAATAGAAACTAAATGAATTTATTAGTCAATGCAAGATCATTATTTACATTTTTAATAGTGACAAAAATGACCAGGAATGACTGTAGTGTGAAAGTAGTATGTCAAAAAGAAGTCCCATTTACCACCTCTGGTTCTATCCTCAGGTTCTTTATTGGTGCCACATTCACCATTTTGGTACCTGGGGCGGGGCGGGGGGGTGGGAATTATTTTTTGTTTGTTTGTTTTTTAACCATTTGTCCCTATAGAATACACCTTTGCCAAGTACCACCTCTACTGACCTGATTTGAGTATCTTAAGCATATTTACTCCTTGTATACTTCTTAGCCTTGCTGTTGGTAGCTTTTCATCCCTTTAAACTCTGCCTTCAACATATAGGAAAGGTTTCTCTATATCTTAATCATTTCTAGAGTAGTCTCTGCAAGTCTTTGTATTTGTTAAAGACTTAAAAAGATAAGACCTAAGGGATCAGAGAGACTTTTTATAAATATTAGTAAGCTAACTATGGCATAACAATGGGAAGACCTAGACTTGTTTTTATTTTACTTTTAAGATTTTACTTACTTATTTTTAGAGAGAGGGGAAGGGAGAAAGAGAGAGGGAGAGAAACCTCAGTTGGTTACCCCTCACACGTGCCCTGATCAGGAATTGAACCAACAACCTTTCAAATGACACCCAGCCAACTGAGCCACACCAACCAGTCAGGACTAGATTTGTTTTTAGAGAAAAAAATTACTCTTAATGAATTTCAAAGCAAAGAACATGCAAAATAGTTCATTAAAAATTAAAGTTTAATCACATTTAAAAGTGTTTCCGTCAGTGATAGTTTAACTGACAGTGGTTCAATTCATGAATTTATGTGGCAGCTAGGAATTTAAAGACAAGCTAAAGTTACATCTGGTGTCAGCAATAAGGAAGCGAAAGACTTACCAGTTATCATTTAGGAATGTTTTATCTGTTGCAAAAAAATTAGATAATCTCTCAAATATAATATTTATTGAATGAAAGAAAGGAGCCAGGTAAAGGAGAACATAATCTCTGATTTTATTTACATAAAGGTCAAACCAGCAAAACTCAACTTAATGTTACAAGTTAGGACAGTGGTCACCTAGGTGGGTTGTAGGCAGAGCCCACGCCTGGAAAGGGGCGTGATCAGACGTAGGAGGTTCTGATAAAATTGTTTTTCTTGATCTATTCCCTTTGTGCTATATACTGAACAATTTGTGTAGTTTTTATAAATATAATAGATTTTTTAAAAGAAGCTATTCTCAATGATAGGATACATAAAACCTGTCTGAGAAAGAAAAAAGATTATTATATTCTACTCTTAGCTTTTTCAAAAGTGTCCTGATGCTCAGTGTTAACCTAGGAAACAAAAACCTAATAGAAGTGTCCCTTTCTCTAAAGTTTATGCTCAATAAGAAAATATATATTACGGCTAAAAATGGCACACCCTCTGGCCAAACTAAACTGAGAGAGGGCAAGAAGATTACTGTAGCAGAAGGTAAATTCTAGAAATAAGTGTCCAGAATTTTGTAAGTATAATTACTGCTTTCCATCTTCAACATAATATTTGAAGTCCTAGCCATAGCAGTTAGGCAAGAAAAAGAAATAAAAGGTATTCCAAAGAAAGGACGAAATAAAACTTACTAATTTGCAGATGATACTGTACAGTTAACCCTTGAACAACATGGGTTCAAACCTGGGTTGTTCGAGGGTCAGCTGGCCGTTGGAAATCACGCGTGCAGCAGGCAGATGTAAGATACACATGGATTTTTGTGCTAGCTTCTGGCCCCCCAACTACTGTGTTCAAGGGTCAACTATATATAGAAAACCTTAAAAACCACCAAAAAATTGTTAGAACTAACAAATTCAGTAAAGTTGTAGGATGGAAAATCAATATGTAAAAATCTGTTGCATTTGTGTACAGTAATAACAAACTATCAGAAAGAGAAATGAAGAAAACAGTCCCATATACAGTTGGATCAAAATGAGTAAAATATCTGCAAATGAATTTAACTAAGGAGATGAAAGAACTATACACTGAAAACTATAAGACATTAATGAAAGAAATTAAAGAAACAAATATATGCAAAGATATCCTATGCTTACAGATTAGAAGAACTGATATTGTTAAAATGTCTATACTACCTACCCAAGGCAATCTACGGATTCTGTGTAATCTGTACCAAAATTCCAATGGCATTTTTCACAGAACTTGAACCTAAAATTTGTATAGAACCATAAAAGACCTGGGGTGGGGGGGGACTGTAAGCATCACGCTCCCTGATTTCAAACTATATTACAACTATAGTAATCAAAACAGCATGTTATGGCATAAGAATCAGAGACATAGATTAGCACAAAGAATCGTGAGCCCCAAAATAAATCCAGATGTATAGGGTCAACTGTTCTATGAACAAAGGAGCCAAAAATATGCAGTGGGGTAAAGACAGTCTCTTCAGTAAAGGGTGTCAGGAAAACTGGACAGCCACATGCAAATGAGTGAAACTGGACCACTTGTACCATACACAAAAACTTACTCAAAATGGATGAAAGACTTGAAAGTATAAAAACCTGAAACCATGAAACTAGAAAAAATATATAGGCAGAAAGCTTTTGACCTCAGTCTTGGTGAGGAATTTTTAGATTTGACACAAAAGCAAAGACAAAAAGTGTGGTGCTATATCAAATGAAAAGGCTTTCTGCACAGCACCGGAAACCAACAAAATGAAAAGGCAGAGCTTGAACAGACCTTTAAGAACAGACCAGTGTTCTTAACAGCATTATTCACGTTAGCAAAATGGTGGAAACAGCCCAGTGTCAGTCAGCACATGAATGGATAAACAGAATGTGGTACATGTACATGCACACACACAGTTGGATATTATTCAGCCTTTAAAGGGACAAAACTCTGGTGCGTACTGCAATATGGGTTTCTCTTAAACACTGTGCTAAGTGAAATAAGCCCGATACAAAAGGACAAGCGTTTCATGATTTTACGTATATTCCAGGTACCTTCTGCATAGGCACTTAGAGTAGCCAAGTCATAAAGAAGACACTAGTGGTTTTCAAGGGCTGGGGGAGGAAGGAATTATGAGTTAAGTATTTGTTGGGTATAGAGTTTCCGTTTGGGATGTTAAAAAAGTTGTCCTAAATGTGCCCGTTGTTCTATAGGATTTAGTTGATTGCTGTTTAAAAGGGGAAAGATTTTAATTGCTGACCTTTTCTTTAAGGCCTTTATAAGACGCTGTTTGGCATACCGAAAAGAAGATCGATTCGATGTACACCAGCTGGCGAACGACCCATATCTTCTCCCGCACATGAGAAGGTCGAATTCTTCAGGGAACTTGCACATGGCTGGGCTAACAGCATCCCCCACGCCCCCTTCTTCAAGCATAGTCACCTACTGACTTTCCTCCGGAGTCGGCATGATTCCTTTGAATTGCTTCCAGATGCACACTTGAGTTTGAGAGCATTTGAGTGTTTTTGTTACTTTCTTTTTTACACGGGACATGGTTGAGAACTGTTTGTGAACCGAAGTTCCTTGTAGCGTCATTGTGTGAGAGAGGATGGATCATGGACAGTGAATGAATGTACACTCCTGACTATGCCCTTGAGCGGCGAGGGTGGCCGCCTGTTGCACAGGGACCGGAATACCGTGTTAAGATAGAAGAAAAATGATTTGTTTGGGGGAACCCTGTAAATAACGTTTATAATACTTAAATACATTGGATGTTACTAGAGAGTTCTAATATGAAGGGTAGTTTTTCATTATTTAAAAACACTTGGAAAAATGAGACATATTTCTAACACAAGAATTATAGTGCCTGGATACATTCTTCAGCATTCAGCGGTTAATCTGCTGGAACCAAAGTAAGAACTGAATGGCAGTGACAGCTGTGCTTTATAGTGATAGAATGTGAGAGTTAGAGCCTTTGGCAGAGTTAGACTTTGTCATTTGCCTGTTCTGGCTTTTACCACATTGTACCTCGAAATCACGTTTTCCCCCCACTGGTTATGTTAAAAGGGAGAGCTGTTTTTCCTAGATACTTTACACCTTTGACAAAATGAGCTGCTTATTTTGAAATCAGTTGAAGTCACTAAATTGTAATATCTCCATTGTTTTCCACATGTTAGAATTGTGAACAGGTACTTTTGTTTTGATCCCAGGCCTTGTTCGTGAAAACAAGTGAAAGTATATAACCAAATGCAGACCAGTTCTATGCAGGATAATGATAAATTCCCTTCTAGCTCTATTGTAAATTGTTGTACATATGTCGTATTTCAATTACCAAGTTTCAGCAGCTTATTCTTGTACAAATGTTTAAAAATAAGGCTTTTCTAATTGGATATTGTATTTTTTTTAAGTCTTGAAGGCGCTTTAATTGCTGCTAAATGATGTTGCTTCTTTGCGAAACAAAAAATCAGATGACCTCCTTGAAAAGGTGCAAATTGACTGTACATCATAGAGGCATAGTAAAAGCAAGCATTCATTAACAATCAAGGCATGTAAAAATGATCCATGTTGGACATACAGAGTTCTCTAAATCAGTTTTTTGGGTTCTAGGGCTGTGGAGCACATAGATACTAGATTTATAAATTGTTCATGGTTATTCTACATTTCTAGAAGGTTCTTATCAGCAAGGTGGGATGATGGTCCCATAAACAAGTTACTTGTGGTTTGTACAGATTTGTTAAAATGTGAACATTTTTCTAACTGCCTTGTATGGTAGAAACCATTATTTTTCAGGATGTTGTATTTTACTCCTGTAAAAATTATTCCTTTATTGTTACATTCATAATGCTGGTACTAACATGTAAGTTGTCTATGTTGCTGAAGAAAGAGGCTGTACTTCCGCAGGTTGTCCTTAGTATTGTACAGTTCCACTGTGGCGCTTACTTCTGACGTTGCAAGCCATTTTGTTTTTCCATTGTACATACACATACCATCTCTTTAAAATGCTGCTGAAAGTGTAGAGAATGTAGCCAAACAGTAATAAACAATGACAGTTAAAGTTTGGAAACTATGAAAATTACATTTGAAGGGAGCTTTCAATATTTAGGTTATTGGTTCTGACTTTGCTCCTTAAGAATCGGCTGAATAAATTCTTTAAATATACTTCAAGGCAAGTATAAAGTGTTTCAAACTGTTCAAGTGAACCTAATAACCATTATCAAGGTTAATCCTGGGTAAGTAACAGCACTCTCAGGAGTGGCTTAAGGCAGCAGTCCCCCACCTTTTTGGCACCAGGGACTGGTTTTGGGAAAACAGCCTTTCCGTGGATGTGGGGATGGGGGCAGCAGGTGGAGGCGGAGCTCAGGAGGGGATGCGAGTGAAGCTTCGCTTGCCTGCCCACCGCTCACTTCCTCCTGTGGGGTCCTGTGGGCCCGGGTTCCAAAGAGGCCAGGACACACACACACACACACACACACACCCCCCCCAGCCCACAGTTCGGGCTGGGGATTCCTGGCTCAAGGGCTGCTCCTGCTCCTCTGTATGTTAGAAAAAAAATCCTATTAAAAAATAAATATATATATAAATATATATTTATAAATGGTAATGAAATGTTAGCATTGACTGAGTGCTTCAGCTGCTGCCAGCAAATTTTTCAATTTTGTTGTTTTTGTCTTTCCAAATCATAAAGTCCTGTGTTCATATAGTAACTTCCTTGAAGCCCTGAATAATAAGAAAATTCATGGTTTCATTTAAGATTTTAGATATATAAATTTAATAAGAGGTTGATTTGAATAAGCAGTGTAGACCTAGATCACTGTTCTACCATATTATTTTCAAATGAATGAAAGTGACTGCTGGAGTCAAAAATGCAAAAAAAAAAAAAGCCATAAAATGAAATTGCTTTCTGGGCCTGGGGGTTTGGGTAATCATTTAGAATCAAAGATGTATAGGAGATGAATCAAATTATAGATTATCTCTTCCTCCCAAAGTTTTTTCCAAATAAATGCTATAGATTTCAGATAATATGCCCAGTAACCCCTCAGGTACAAGGTGGCTAATTGAGCCAAATTGAAGACTGTCCTCCTCATGTAGGAAATTGGTGTCTATCACTAAATTTCAGTCACTCTAGTGATCTTCGGCTGATATTTTCTGAAGCGTAAATTGTCACCTGGTCTCCTGCATTCGCTCCTCAGAATTGAAGCCCGCCTCAGCCCGTCTCAGCGCTCACACAGGAGTGGGTCCTCCCCCGGCTGGCGGACGGGTCTGGTCCCAGTGAGACCCTGCACTGCTGCAGGGTGGTGTGCTCAGTGTTCGCACAGAATTTTAAATTCCTTCGCTGGTGTGCAATAGTTTCAATGTGTGCACCTTGAGGGGAAGTAAGTGTAAAACCACCTTCATAATTTGTTAAGTCAGGAGTTTGGTAGATACTGGGTTGTTTAAAAAAGAAAAGGCTGCCCAGGCTGGCGTAGCTCAGTGGATAAAGCGCGGGCTGGGAACCAAAGTGTCCCAGGTTCGATTCCCAGCCAGGGTACATGCCTGGGTTGCAGGCCATAACCCCCAGCAACCGCACACTGATGTTTCTCTCTCCCTCCCTCCCTCTCTCTCTCTCTCTCTCTCCCTCTCTCTCTCTCTCTCTCTCTTTCTCTCTCTCTCTCTCTCCCCCCCTTCCCTCTCTAAAAATAAATAAAATATTTAAAAAAAAGAAAAAGACTTGTTTTAAATGGTACATAAAATGTGAACAAATACTTGTACAAACACCTCATTACATGAAGTTAAAACAGTGGAGAGTTTCACTGACTCAAAGAGGATATTGTGTGTTTTACCGTTCACTGTTACTCGTGACGTACAATGTCGTCATCAGATGTTACTAGCTGTGTTTAATGGCAGTGCAGACTGTCCAGCCCTTCGGGTCATTGCTTTTAGAATTTCATCACACTGTTGTTTATGTGTGGACAAGTTTTATGCCTTCCAAGTCACATTTGCAGGTCTTTCTCTAATCCCTCTTTATATTTTGGGTGTTACCTGATAAAATTTCCTCCAAAATACACTAAAATGTAATATTCTGGAGGCATTTCAAAAAGTGCTTTATAAGCTAGTTTTTAAATCAAATATTAGAATTCTTGTTTATGGCTTCAGGAATTCTACAGCAGTTCTAGAATTCATGTAATTTGTCAATTTGAATTAGCTTTATTTTCTAGGGTATATGCATTATTTGCCTTTCCCTAATTTCTCTTCCCCCTTTTTGAGGATGTGTTAGAATGGAAAAGATTTGTGTAAACGTGTACAAATCAACTTCAGAAGTTTACGTAGAGCCAAAGATCTTGATAGGATTATTTTTCATTAGAAATCCTCACTCGCTTAAAGCACTAGGGATGTAGGCCATGCCACCTGTGACTGTTTTAAGAAAGGCAATGCAGGATACTGGCCAGAAACTCAGATCTTGGAAACTGTCTGTGGGTTCAAAGGTCAGCTGTCACGACCTGGGTTTGTGGTCTTTGTCTGAAAGTGAGGATAATAGTGCCTGCCATAGAGTGATGGTGAAGCATAAGTGAGTTTGCATAAGCAAAGCACTTAGAACTGTGCCCAGCACAACACATCGCCATATATAATCTGTTGTTTTTAAGACAATGATTATTCTATTGCTTTTAACCTGCACATAACATGGAGTTTGCTTTGCTTCCTGTGATAATTCAACTTCTTTTAAGAAGTAGTTCCACAGTTCTTGATTCAGACGTCAAACAGTGGTAGATTCCCTGGAAAGGGAGGTGCGGGCATGCCGCAGTTTGGGGGCGGAGGGAAGGTGACTCGGGGTCAACTGTAATCACCAAAGGGGTCGTCCCCCTGACCATCGATGCTGCAACCCTGTATTTTTTTTCTTGCTAGTAGCAACCGTCTGATTTAGAACAGGTGGTATCCCAACTTTACAGAGGAAGAAACAAATTTAGAGAAGAAATAACTGATTAAGGTCTCGTAATGCGGAAGTACTGTCATCAGAAGTAAAGCACAGCTCCTGGAGTGCGGCTCTGCGCGTGCCAGCGTCCTGCCTCATGAGTAGGAAACGTTTCGTGCACTACGTCTTAATGACTTCTCAAAGGTGAGAAAACAGTAGATACAGATCACTGTCACCATTAAAAGCAAATCTAAAAAGTTCTTCAGCTGTTCAATTAGGAATGTCATCCAAGCCGGGCTTTGGTTGTGTCAGTGAGAGGGCTTGCTGGGGCGCCAACCTCCTCCCGTTCTCACATTTGTTTCTCGTTGCAAGTCAAAGGTCAGATCCAGTTCTACCAAATTTAGAAACTGGTTCGCCTTCCTCATCCTTGGCCCACTTTCATGAGCACAGGACATATATCCTGTCTTAGCTCCTTGCGATGGAACCAGTTGGTCTCTAATAAAGATTGCAAAACTATTAAGCCATGGCTGGTGTGGCTCAGTGGACTGAGCACAGGCCTGCAATCCAAAAGGTCACTGGTTTGATTCTCCATCAGGGCACATGCCTGGGTTGCAGGCCGATCCCCAGTTGGGGGCATGCAAGAGGCAACCAATGAATGTTTCTCCCCCTCTCTTCCCCTCTAAAATTAAATGTTTTAAAAATTGTAAAACTATTAATAACTTTCTCAAAAGGCAGCCCTGGAATTTGAGGGAAACTTCATTAGTTGTCCATGCATGGTCACTAAACATCGTTTCTAAAAGCCTTCCAAACCTGACGACATGCTTATGTGGTGCCCCAGCACCAAGACCAGGGAGTAATCCAGAGCCACACCAGCCAGGGCTATTTTTGATTTTCTTTTAAACTCTCAAAGTAGGTATAGAGGTAATGTGCCTCAACATAACAAAAGCCATATATGAGATTTAAAAAAAAAAGGCTAAGGTACATTTATGTGTTGGGGTACTACACTGCAGTAGGAAAGAAAGATGACTTATCTTTCACAACAGCATGGATGGAACCAGAGACCATTATGCTAAGTGAAATATGCCAATCAGTGAAAGGCAAATATCATATGATCTCACTTATTTTTGGAATCTAATGAGCAAAATAGAATCAGAAGCACAGAAACATGAAACAGGCTGATGATACCTGTAAGTGGGAAGGGGGAGGTGAGGACTGGTTGAAAGAAGGTGAGGATTAAATATACACACGTGACCCATGAACACGGACAGCAGTGTGGGGATTGCCTGAGGGGGGCGGGGGCAGGGGTGCCGGGGAGCAAGGCAGACTACGAAAACCAGGGTTCTGATGTGGGGAAATAAAGCCTCAAAACCTCTAGCTGTAAAAATGTGTGGGGACCACAAGACCCCCTCAAACACCATTAAGACCCTTAATCAAGTTATTGATAACAGTTATCAAAATTCGTGAATTTTTGTGCAGCCATTTTAATATTGAAGATGGAAGAAGATACACAAGATTTTCAGCATATGCTTTATTATTTCAAGAAAGGTAAAAATGCAACTGAAATGCCAAAAAAATTGTGCAGTGTAAGAGGTTGCTGTGACTGATCAGATGTGTCAAAAGTGGTTTACAGAGTTTCTTGGTACTATGGGTATTTTGGCCAAATCATCTTTTGCCATGGGGCTGTCTTATGCATTGGAAGATGTTTAGCAGCACCCCTGGCCTCGACCCACCAGAAGCCAATAGCAGGAGATAGCCGACAATACTCAAATATCCAAATCAATAAAGTTATTGGTGAAAATAAAAAAATGTGTTGTTTATGGAAAACCTGTAACAGACTTTTTGGCCAATCCAATAGTTACGAATAAATTCAAGTAAATCAAGAAGGATTTTTTAAATGGAAAAGGTATTTAAAATCTATAGGCTGTTAATTCCATCCTTTATGAATGCTTTTTGAGTGTTTACATAATAATGCAGTCAGGAATTTGGTAAAATGGGTTACCTAGTCCAGTCTGAAAATCCCTCAATGGCCCTTTTATCCATCCAGTAAGAATTTACAGAGCATGTATCCCATGCCAGACACTCTCTGGGCTCTACAGACAGAAGAAAGCTGGAAAGTGTCCTTGTTGGGCGCAGAGTCCAACAGAGGAGACAGATTGTGAAATTACACTGGGGTAAGATGACAATGTGATTCGTGCTACTTGGAAAATGTCAAAGGCCTATGCTACTGGAGCAAAAATAACTAAGATCATTTCACTGTAGAAACTCCTCGCTTTGGAGATGAAATAATATGACATAGTCATACTCCCTAAATTATCAGAAGCACAAACATATACCCTGGGCATACTGAGAATATTGGTAATAATAGCTGGTAGTATCCCAGGGGATTCTAATCTGAAAAACCTCATAGATATATTCAAATCCTGTTCTTTCTCCTTGACTCTCCAAATGAGAA
The DNA here is from genome assembly GCF_004126475.2 of Phyllostomus discolor. Taxonomy (NCBI): domain Eukaryota; kingdom Metazoa; phylum Chordata; class Mammalia; order Chiroptera; family Phyllostomidae; genus Phyllostomus; species Phyllostomus discolor. Next base: position 51,960,990 of record NC_040906.2, read on the forward strand.
ACTTTAGAACAAATGCCAGCCCTGAGAAATAGGAAATCACTTAACCTAAAAATCCTTTCTCAGTAATTCTCTAACAATGTTCTCAAATAATTATTGCCATTTTTATGACACCGATGAATTTCTCAAATCCCTAGATGTTATGTTATTGATACTACCTAGTATTCTTCTAATACTTTTGCCAATATTTTATTAAACACATTTCTCCCTTTACACACCATTCTTTTTTTTTTATCCTCACTTGTAGATATGTTTACTGATTTTAGAGAGAGGGAGAGAGGGATGCAGGGAGGGGGAGAGAGAGAAACATCAATGTGAGAAACACTGATTGGTTTCCTCCCATATGGCCCCCACGGGGGTCCAAACCCACAACCTAGGCATGTGCCCTGACCAGGTATCAGGGCCCACAACATTTTGGTGACCAGGGCAACGCTCCAACCAATTGAACTTGGGGCTGTTTTCCTAACTGAAGACAAAGCAGAAAGCTGCTAATTTCTGACATGCTCAGATATTTTAAGTATTATATTTTTCCTCAGCACTGAGAACTTTTAATTGTCCTAATTTGTTATAAAAGAATAAATTTCTGGACAGCATGTTTTGAAAGTGAAAACTAATCAAATAAAGACATTAAATGTTTTAAGTTATTTTTTAAAGATTTTATTTATTTACTTTTAGAGAGGGGAGGGGAGGGAGAGAAGAGAAGCAGCATGTGCAAGGGATACATCAGTCAGTTGCCTTCCATATGCCCCCAACTGAGGACCTGGCCCACCGGCCCCAACTGGGAATCAAACCAGCGACCTTTAGTTCACAGGCCGGCACTCAATCCACTGAGCCACACCAGCCATGGCTAAAGACTCTCTTTAGACTCAATTACTGCCTGTAACTTATTGTACTAATTGTTGATTCTTGAGCAAGAGAGCTAAGCCCCCTAATCGAAAAACCAAAACCAACCAAATATGTAACAAAAACCATTTTTTAACTCCCCCCGCCCCCAGTTAGGTGGGGAATGAGAAGCTACACAGCCTGTGACCTGGGTGTTGGAGGCAGAGTGACAGGTGTGAATGGCCCTAGCCCTTTGGTCTCTCTGGGTCACATTCAGCACACCTCCTGGAGACACCACTCTGAATGCTCTTTCCCTGCAGGGGGTCCCTGGGCTAGAGAAGGACACTGGGACAGAGGCAGGAAATAGGCCTCTGCCCGTGGTGCTGTATCGTAGCACCCCACCCTCACGTGGCCTCACTCCTGTCTGAGTCTCATCGCTAGACCCCAGCTAGGCGAGGACAGATCCTGATGGCCGAATCATTCCACAGAGGTTAAGTGCCTGTTCTGAGCTAGGCATGTGCTAGGTGCTTCAGACCCCATGATAAACCATGGGCCCTGCCACCACGGTATGAAGACAGATGGGTGTAATCTCGAATGTCACGTTGTAGCCCTTTCTCACCCAAGTCCCCCACCCCGAGTCCGAGTCCGCTTCTCTGCCTGTCCGCAGGGGCACGGAGACACCAGCAGGGAGCGCGGCAGCCCAGCGCACCGCTCCTCTACAACTGCGGAAGCGGCCCCACGCCCTGCCATTACAGGACCAGCATTAAACTAGATCGGTTCAAGTTGAGTTCTTTTCACACACTAAGAGAACTGATGACTGCACCGTCTTATTGTTGAAAAAGGAAACAATGGCATTTTAAATTCTGATCACATGAGGGTACTTTTATCCCTGGTTTGCATTCACAGCGTCCCCTACAAGCGTTCACAGGCCTGACACTGACCTCCTCTCCGCCCTCCAGCTGCCTTAGCGCAAGTCTCCCACGCCGTGAGCTGCTCCGCCTGCCCCGTCCCCACGAGGCACAGGTTGCAGTCACGCTGGAAGAACAATGAACGGTGCCTAGTTCCACCTGGGCACCAGGCCTAGCTCTGCCCCCAGCTGCGATCTTGAGGGAGTGTCATTTAACGAATTTCACTTTCTTCATCTATAAAATTATTAATTGAGGGAGACCTCTCAAGTCTCCCAAGCTGCTTTCCCTCCTTCATAGGAACTGGTATTTTTTAAAAAGCAGCCAGGGTTGAGAAGCACTAGTGTGTGGGTTGCTTTCCCGAGCCCAGGTGGAAAGGGTTGTCTCGGCTGCAGAGGGACTGGAGAGGACGCAGCCGTCTCACCTCATCTGGCCTTGGGCTCTTCCCAGGGCTCTGAAGTCGGGGAGGAATTGAAGGGACTCGCCAGCCACACCTCGAGCAGGGCCTTGCGGGGAGGCAATGAGGTGGATTGGGAGGCAGGAGACCTGGGGTAACACGGCACTTTCTCTGGGCTAACGTTTCTTTGGGGATAAAATGAGATCCTAAAGTTTCCCCCCAAGCTCCAGCTCTGGGGTCACTGTGGACGCCTTCCCCGGGGACGCCACACCTTTCCCTCCTGGTCAGAGGGCAGCCGCCAGCGGCTGCACCTTGATCTGGTTTTTCAGTCTGTGTACCACATATTTCATTTCCAAAAGGCTATCTGCTTACCAAAGGGAAGGATTTTCAAACCACTGACCTTTGTAAAAGGCAAGATCTTTACTCCTCGGCCCCAAACAAAACACCCCCTCGCCGTGGTCCAGTCTGAGACTCCTGGGCCTGGCGCCCCAAGGCCTTCCATGATGTGGCCCTTCCCTCCTCCAGCTGTGGCTCTGCGCGTCCGTGCTTCGCGCTCCGTCTTCCAGGCGCCCAGAGCCCTTCCCGGAGCCAGAAAACAGTGTGTGCTACACACCTTCGTGCCTTGTGGAGGCCGGTCCCTCTGCCTGCAACGCCCGTTCCGCCGTGACCGCCCGAGGGAGTCTCTGTCCGTCACCTCCCCAGGACAGCCTTCCCCGACCTCCCAGGGCGGAAGCGGGTCTGCTCCCGCGCGGTTCTGCCCTCACACTCATCACGCTGGCTGCTAAGCGGCCTGTGTAGCTGTGTGGTGGGATGCCTTTGCGTTTAGAGACACACCTGGGGCCAAGCCCAGCTGCCCCACGTAGGTGGGATAGGACCTGTCGGTGAAGCAGGGATACTTGCCTTGCAGCTCTGAGAGCGGCGGAGGCACCCAGCCCAGGGCCAGGCCCCGAGTTTGGCCTGGCCTCGGAGGGGTCGTTGGGCGGTGGGAGGTTGTGAGGGTCACAGCGATCACAGCAAAGCTCTAAACTCAGGGGGAAGCCAGTGGGGTTGAGGAGCCAGAGCAGCAGGGCAGGGAGGGTGTGGGCTGGGAATGGTGGGAAGCAAGACCCCTGCGTCTCCCTTACCAGGCACTTAGGTTCCTGGTGTTTCTTGAAGTACCTGAGGGGTTCTTAGACACCCGAAAGTCTTTTCATCTTTATTTTAATCCTCCTGTTGATGATGTATTTCATTTAAAATGGTGCTGAAAAGGGAATCCTTTTGGTGAATGCACCCATGCTTCGCTGCATACCCCCACCCAGCTACAGGTGTAGTGGAAGGGAAGCAGGAAACTAAATCCCAGAGACATTTTTCCAAAGAACAGAAAGCGCCCCCATTCTTAGGGCTGCTCCCGCGACGCCCCAGCCCCGCCCAGGGGCCCTGCAAGGCCGGCCCAGAGACCCCGTGGCCTCCGACGGGGCGCGGCTTTTCCGGGCTCTGGGTGCCACCTGGCGGCCGCGGCGCGCACTGCAGACCCCGCTCGGAAGTCCGCCTCGTCCGGGTTCCCTGCGCTCCGCGCCAGGGTGGTGGAGAGAACAGGAATCTCGGAGTCAAAGTCGATGCTGGGTACCGCGGCCGCCCGCCGTGTAGGGACAGAACTGAGGTTTGGGACCGGACAGAACTACCTGGAGTCAGCTCCTGGCCCAAAGCTTTCCCGCTGTGTGAACTGGAGGACGTTTATTATCTGTTAAGTGAAGGTAATCAGTACCACCTGCGGGGATGGCCCGGGAGGCTAGGAAAACTCGCGCAGCTTGGTACCTGGCACCTGCTGTCAAATGATACTTTTCTTTAAAGTGATTCTTTTTTCTCACTGAAGTTTATTTCTAAAGGAAGATACTTAGCCTCATCCAAAGCAAGTGTTTTCGTTTTTAATCCAAGTTAAATACGTAGGTTAAATACATTGGTAAATCCATGTCAAACGCACTGAAATTAGAAAACAGACTTTTCTCCGTGTACCACATTGGGTGACGTGAGGTCACACATCCAAGTCTAGAACCTGCGCTTGCCCAGGGGCCCTGCCCCACTTCTCTCCTCTCTCCGCCTCCTTGCCACAGTCGCCCTCACCTGTCCCCGCCTGGAGCACAGCAACACCAGGGGAACAAAAACCCTAGTGGGTTTTTCCCTGCCTCAGGTTATACTATTTGCCTAATATAGAACCGTATACTTCATGTACCTAACATTATTTCTGGACACCTGAATGCCAAAACAATGTCTAGAGAAAACGTGGACTCGTGCCATCGTGTCTCTGGGCCTCTCCGCTCAGCACAGCTGTCTGAACCACGCAGGGACATTTCTGGGCAAGTGACTTACAAACACATGCAGGTGGCACTGTGTTGTGATCTGTAGTTTAGTGAGGCAAACATCAGCGATAATTCTAATCCAGGGCCATGGTTACGGATTTCTTGGTAGAGCGGTCCCTGCAGTCACGCGCTCCTTCTAAACGCCGCTGTGGGTCAGCAGCAACCCCCGCCCCGTGCGGCAGTCCTGGCCCTGTAAGTATCCCTTTTCTCCCCTAAGTGGAAACAACCCTATTGCTTTTGTTGACTGAAAAGTAATTCAAATCTGTTTTTTTAAGAATCTGGCAATACACAAATGTGTAAAAGAAACGAGAAGTCCCGTGGCCCCGCCCCAACCACCGTGAGGACAGTGCTTCTGGAAGACACCTCCCTGCAACCTCAGGGGAGCTCAGACTGATCGGCTCCCGTGTCAAAGCAGGCCAGCCCGCCCGAGCGGGGCCACGGCGAGCCGCTTCCCTCTGCTGGGCTATAAGGCTGTGTTGAGTGGAGGGCAAGAAAGCCGTTCAGGTGTTCAGGACCCCTTATGACCTACTCCTTGATGCCTAAAAACAGAATCAATGATAAATTCCAACAGAGTTGGTTGTTAAGGTGAATAAATAATGGGTTTGGGGCCTCAGAATTGGCTTTAGGAAGAGGGTAAAACCCAAATTTCTGTCACTGACCCAGTCGTTGTCCAGAGAACTATTTCTCCCCCAGGTTTATAGCTTAAGTGACTGCTTCAAATACTGCGGCCCTTTGGAGCCCGTTCTACCATGATTCGTGGATCTGAAATAAGGAAGTCCAGGAAGGGTCTTGTTTTCTGATCCTGGATTCCCTGGGCTCTGGACCCTCCAGCTTTTTGAAGCCTCGGTTTCCCACTCATCCCTAGCGGGGTTATACTCCAGACACTGCAGACTGAGAAGCCTGTGGGCGGGGCCAGGCAGCTGGCAGAAACCAGTGTGGCAGACTGGAAGGTGCGGGCTCAAGGGGGGACTTTTTTCCTTGTGAAACTGAAGACCCAGTGTTGCCATTGGGACTTTTATCTTCATTGATTCATTTTTAGAGAGGGGAAGGAAAGGAGAAAAAGAAACATCGATGTGAAAGAAACGTTGCCCCTCTCTCATGCCCCCAAACCAGGGACTGAACCTGCAACCCAGGCATGTGCCCTGACCAGGAATTGAACTGGGGGCCTTTCGGGTCACAGGCCGGTCGGTGATCAACCCACTGAACCACACCAGCCAGGGTGTCAGCTGCCCTTCAACAGGCCTAAGCTCTGTCCCAGCCTTGCGCAGTTGGAGGCACGCAGAGCTCTACCACTGGCAGCATCCTTGAGAAGAGCAGTCTCTCCCTGTCTCCCCCCAGCAACCAGGGTGATGCCGACCTGAGAGTGTTCCCAAGGCCTATAAGGGATTGAGTTGGTTAGCAACATGGGAAATTTTCTTCCCAGGTCACATACCAAAAGTGTCAGTGACAAAAAGCTCACTCTCCTAACGTGCGCACTTTGCTAAGTGGTGAAAAGTGTCTCAGTAAATGATGACTTCTGTTGCCTTATTACCTCTCCAAGTTATGGAGCAGCCTGACTCAACTGTCACTGGGGAGGAGGTGCTGAGCCAGCTGCTGACTGTAGCCTGGGAGGGGGCAGGTTCAATGAGGGACAGAAATGTCCCAGTTTAGTGGCTCTGACCCCCTGGGAAGCTTTTCAAAGCTCCAAGGGCCCAGCAATCCATGTGCTAACTGAGGTGATTCAAATTACAGACAGGGTTGAAGGCTTGCTGGGTGGTCAGGTAACTGGAGGGGAGGCCTTCACCTTCAGGCCAAGGAAGAGTCATTCTTGAACATTAGCTGGTTCTCACAAATGAGGAGGTCCTTTTCACTTTACTTTTTCAGTTTTCAGGAAATGAGCTAAACCAGGCTGTTTAAAGTAAAACAGGAATGAAAATCAAAAGGGAAAGGCAAAGTCATCATCACTGACTTATCTACCAGAGTGGCCTCTAGGGGACAGCGGTCATTCCTCTGGAGTCTTTTATCTGCCCCGAAGCTCTTCCCTCCTTTCTGCTCATTTCAGGGCTGGCTGCCCCTAGAGCAGGGGTGTCACACTCATTTTCACCGAGAGCCACAGCAGCCTCACGGTTGCCCTCAAAGGGCCAAATGTAATTTTAGGACTGAATAAATGTAACTACTCCTTAACTAGGGGCAAGGAGCTCAGTGCTGCCCCCGGGTAGAAACAAGGTGCTGGGCCTAATAAAAACAAGGTAGAGGGCCAGATTCGTCCTGCGGACCTTGTGTGTGCGACCTGTGCCCTAGAGGGACTGCTGCCCCCTCCAGGCTCCACACAGAAGGCTGGAGAGGCTTTCTCAAATGTGGATCTGAGCTTGTGCCCCACGAAATCCACTTCCAGTAACTCCTGTTTCTAAGACAAAGCCCCGACTCCCCAGCTAGACACTCAGGCCCTTCGGGTCACATTAGTTCCTGTTCTTCATCCGTAGCAATGGTGGGGCACATGGTGGGACACAGACTTCACTTCTCAGCCCGGGCTGGGGGGGCTCAGTGGACTGAGTGCAAATCTGCAAACCAAAGGGTCACTGGTTTGATTCCCAGTCAGGGACATGGCTGGGTTGCAGGCCAGGTCCCCAGTGGGGGGAACACTACAGGCAACCACACATTGATGTTTCTCTCCCTCTTTCTCCCTTCTCCTCTAAAAATTAGTAAAAAAAATAAATAAAATATTTTTAAAAAGACCAGAAGGCCAAGTGCCATGAAACTTTTCTGAATTGTCCCCAGAGGAAGGGGGACATGACTTCCTCTTCTGGCTGGAATGAGAATGGCATGGTGGGGCTCCAGCTGCCATCTGGGTCCTCACGATGACCCTGGAAATGGAAACCATACCAGTGGAACTACAAGGTGAGTGCCCAGGCCTCTGCCATCGCAGCAGCCGGGCCCCCTCAGATGGCCTACCTCCAAACACTGGGACACAGGACAGAGACAAATGCTCTGTTTAAGCCACTATTATTTTGAGAATTGTTGTGGTAACAGACCATTCCAAACTACTGTCCTCCCCCATCATTGCCTCCTGCCTATGTGAACTTGGGCCAAGCTGAGTGATGCAGGGGGTCCAAGGGTATTGCTGCCTGCACGTGGCCCTCACCACAGTGGCCAGCCCTGGAACTCCTCCATGGTCAGAGCACTGGCCCTGGAGTGTCCAGAGGACTGTCCACCTACAAGGCCACAGTGAGTGACTTCTTGTAGGGCACTTTTTTTACATCACATTTCTAGCCCCTGGTACAAAATCTACTGATGTCTATAATAAACACCAGAACTGTTTTTTTCTGAAAGAAGCAGAGCCTATCTAAAATAAGCAATAATCCAGTGAGCCAATCTAGGGCGA